>NC_091994.1:31484931-31813717 GCF_044704955.1 Pristiophorus japonicus | reverse complement strand
CCCCCTTCATATTACTAGTTTAGACTGCTTTGTCCCTTCACTACACTTATTTTTAATCCCTCCCCATATACTCGAAGATTTTCCCATCCCACTTAAGATTTATTTATTGCATTTTCTCTAAAATCATTTTTAGTGAACATGTGGGCTTTGTTGACTTTAGGCAATTAATATTTTTGTGGCAAGGACATATCATTAATGCACTAAGGTTTGTAATGGAATTATATTAACATAGATTAACTTGTCTCAATAATAGATTCTAAAATGTCAAATTAAGTATCACAGAAAAAAAGACAAATCTATTGTTACTCACCCCCTTTTCAATGGTATTTGATTGACATACTGTTCCTTCAGCAGCAGGAATGCTGTTTGTAATACAACGATTGCTTTTACTAAGACACCACAACTCACTGCATACCTCCTACAAATAAAACATTAATAAAAAGTATCAAGAACCCAAAAAAAGCCTTTCTAAGCTTAATAAAGTTAACAGTGTGTACTATTGTATAGAATGTGGTAATGTGAATAAGTTTTAGATTTTGTTGCCAACTTTATTTGACAAAATTAATTCCAGCTACAATGCAAGCAGAAAACTTAGATGAATCTTTTAAAGAAATCATAAATGTCATGTTGACCAAACATTTTAATTAGCAGTTTGGAAATTAAATCCACAGACTGGGAAGATTAAACAGTGGCTTCTCTTCCAGTTATGGAAGTGACTGCTTTTGCCTTCAGCTTGATTCCGATACCTGTCATGGCTGTAAAATGTATGATTTTGACATTGCGGGCTGTTTTTAACATATTTCAAAATCAAAACTTTTTCTGAAATGAGTTTAAAAGGTGTTTTTAAAATTAAAAACAAAAAAAAAATCTATTACTATAATCTTGTCGCTGTTTTGAGGTTTGTGCAGAGTTCTTTAAGGGATTGGAAACTTTCCCTTTCTAGAGTGCTGATCCCTGCATCGTCATCATCTATCAGTGATTTACAGTCTTGGCCAACACTTCAAACTCAGCCCACCAAATAGTTTGTAAAGTAGCATAAGGACTTCAACACTGGTGCCAGGGCTCCAGGAGAGTAATGCTTAAATGGAGACCTGTGGTTTGCTAGTACCATTCTCCCCTCTTTAGGGCACCAGTTTCCATTGGAGTGCCAATACGAAGAGGCCCACCCTTTCCGTACCTCTTATCTCTGAAAGGCAGCTTTCTTTGTACAGTATTATAGTGTGCTGGCAATGATTAAAGTACCATTTACTTGCAGCTATTGGCACATTATAAATACAAAAGCACCTATATTTTATTAACTCGAGGCTGGATTCTTTCTCACAGCTGTTAAGCGTTTAAAGGCAAATTAGTTTAGGCAATCTCAGTTTGATTTCCATTGAATTTAAATCATAAGCACAGCAGTATCTTCATATTGGACATTTAGTGACAATAAAACAAAACATGTAAACAGATATAACATTGATACAATTGTAAGATGGCAGATTTAAGTGTGTAAACACAGATGAGGATAATTTTTTTCTATACCATTGTCTACTACAAAAGATCAGCACGCCTGCCTATTCAACGTCTCAATATTTCTCAAAGTAGTAAAGCAGGAAGACTCTCTACCCCATATTTACACTGGCGTGATTTGACTCCATATTGGAAACGGCACTGTTCATCAGCATCATACACCTGACCTGGAGCCACAGTTGGGTAAAAGAACTCCTGTTTTGGGGGTGCATTGATGAGACATCTACCATGTCCTGAACTGACCAAAAAAAAAGAATATTTTATTACAAAAGAAAAACAAATGTATTACTTTCTAAAATTATATGCAGTCAAGCAAATTTAAATGAATAACTGATTAAAACAATAAAATATTTGAGAGAATAGACTCTCCGTACAAAATCCCTTTTCTGTCTTTTCCAATGTTAGCCGTCCTTGTTAAATGAATAAAATATTTAAATGAATTGCAAAAGTCTGGATTTTTTTCCATTTAAGTGTTAGAGAGCCTCACTAAAGCTGATTTGCAAAAAGGGCTCAACCTACCAATGTCATTGGTCATTGTCTTCGGTCCCCACTACAAACTCCGTTTCTTAGCCACTGATTCCATCCCTCTCCCTAGCATCTGTCTGAGGTTGAACCAGACTGCTCACACCTTGGCGTCATATTTGACCCTGAAATGAGCTTCCGACCACATATCGGCATCATAACTAAAACAACCTATTTCTACCTCTGGGTAACATTGCCGGTCTCTGCCGCTGATCCCCTCATTCATGCCTTTGTTACCTCTATTGACTATTCCAATGCACTTTTGTCTGCCCTCTCACGAACTACCCTATGTAAATTTGCAGTTATCCAAACCTCTGCTGCTCATGTCCGAACCCGCACCAAATCCCACTCATCCATCACCCCTATGCTCGGTGAGCTACATTGGCTCCTGGTTAAGCACGCCTCGATTTTACAATTCTCATCCTGGTTTTCAAATCTCTCCGTGGCCTTGCCCCTCCCTACCTCTATAATCCCCTCCAGCCCCACAACTCCCCTGAGATATTTGCACTCCTCTAATTCTAGCTTCTTGAACATCCCTGATTTTAATTGCTCATCCATTGGTAGCCCTGCCTTCAACTGCCTAGGCCCTAAGCTCTGGAATTCCCTTCCTAAACCTCTCTGCACCTCTACCTCTCTTCCTTTATGCCGTTCCTTAAAACCTACCTCTTTTACCAAGCTTTTGGTCATCTGCCCTAATTTCTCCTTATGCAGCCTGGTGTCAATTTTTTTGTTTTATAACACTCCTGTGAAGAACCTTAGGATGTTTTACTATGTTAAAGGCACTATATAAATACAAGTTGTTGTTGTTGTTGTTATGTGATAAGCCCTTTTTACAAGTGTTTTTGACTCTGTGTCAAGATTGGCCAGTAACCAATTCAATGATGTTTCAGTGTCTTTTTCACCTCATTGTGTGCTAAGTCTGGAGCACTTTTGGCAATCAATGTGACAAGCCCTTTTGTTTAGATGTGAAAACCCTTTCATCAGGTGCTAATGCTTCATCTTTGTGATGGTTATAACTTATCCATGTTTTAGTGCATTGGCACCACTGTGTCAGCCAATGAGTTGGAGTTGGGGCCGGACTTAAGGCACAACTTACAGTAAACAATGTATTTTAGAATTTTCACCCCGAAGGACGGACCGGGGAATGGGCGAGGGGAAGAGAGCCGCAGGTGGTGGGGGTTAACATTTAAAAAAAAAAAGAAACCTGACCCCAGCGTGCCCACGTTCAGTTTTAATGGAGATGGATTGGGGGCTGGGCGACTAACCTGCTCTATGATGGCGGGTCAGTCATTAAAATAATCAGTGTGACTATTTGTACTAACACTTTTCTGTTCCTTCTGCGCCCGTGTCCTCCGGACCCTGCCCCCCGCCCCCGGTTCCTAACATCCGGAAGTGGGGCCCCACAATTGACCACGTTGTTCCTCCGAGCCTGCAGGGGGCCGGGGGGGGAAAGAGAGGCGGCGGGCGGCGGACAGCTGGGAGAGAAAGGTGACAGGCGGCCAGGGGGAGAGAGGTGGCCGGGGGGGGGGGGGGGGGGGAGAGAGGCGGCAGGGGGAAGAGAGGCATTGGATAGAAACATAGAAAATAGGTGCAGGAGTAAGCCATTCAGCTCTTCGAGTCTACACCACCATTCAATATGATCATGGCTGATCATGCAACTACAGTACCCCATTCCTGCTTTCTCTCCATACCTCTTGATCCAATTAGTCGTAAGGGCCACATCTAACTCCCTTTTGAATATATCTAATGAACTGGCCTCAACAACGTTCTGTGGTAGAGAATTCCACAGGTTCACAATTCTCTGAGTGAAGAAGTTTCTCCTCATCTCGGTCCTAAATGGCTTACCCCTTAACCTTAGACTGTGACCTCTGGTTCTGGACTTCCCCAACATCGGGAACATTCTTCCTGCATCTAAGCTGTCCAATCGTGTCAGAATTTCACATGTTTCTATGAGATCCCCTCTCATTCTTCTAAATTCCAGTGATAAACCTAGTTGATCCAGTCTTTCTTCATATGTCAGTCCTGCCATCCCGGG
Organism: Pristiophorus japonicus; assembly: GCF_044704955.1. NCBI lineage: Eukaryota > Metazoa > Chordata > Chondrichthyes > Pristiophoridae > Pristiophorus > Pristiophorus japonicus. The sequence goes on along the minus strand of NC_091994.1, from coordinate 31,809,648 downwards.
AATCAGTCTGGTGAACCTTCGCTGCACTCCCTCAATAGCAAGAACGTCCTTCCTCAGATTAGGAGACCAAAACTGTACACAATATTCAAGGTGTGGCCTCACCAAGGCCATGTACAACTGCAGTAAGACCTCCCTGCTCCTATACGCAAATCCTCTCGCTATGAAGGCCAACATGCCATTTGCCTTCTTCACCGCCTGCTGTACCCGCATGCCAACTTTCAATGACTGATGTACCATGACATCCAGGTCTCGTTGCACCTCCTCTTTTCCTAATCTGTCACCATTCAGATAATTTGGATGGCTGGGGGAGAGAGGCAGCAGGGGGAAGAGAGGTGAGAGGCGGCGGGCGGTGGGGTGGGGAGGGTGGAGGAGAGAGACACACGGGGGCGGGGGGTGAAATCAGAGAGGAGGGAGGGAACACAGGGAAGACGGCTCACGTTCTTCCAACCCCCTTTACACACACACCAGATTTCTTGCAAAGCTTGTGCATGTGTTACAAGGACATTGTTGGAGTAGATGAAATCCAGCAGTCATGACACTATCACTATTCACTTCATACCCAATAATCCTGTTAACAATCCATGACACACACACAATGCCCCATCTATGGGCGGGGGAGGGGGGGCCAGGGTAAGGGGCAAGAGACTTGCGCTGGGGTAAGGGACATCGCCTGGGGGGAAGCAGCATGTGCGCTGGGGTAAGGGACTTCGACTGGAACTTGGTGGCTTTTGTTGGGTTGTTCAAGATCTGTTCTCTCTGGCTTCTGAAGTCATAATGGATTGAATTACAATTTGCAAAGTCAGTCAGAACTTGGGCTGGGCGGTTCCAGTTACATATTCCTGAGAAACGTCAGGGTGTCGCTTATCCTCCAAGGGGACCAATTAGCAATAGGTCATGTGATAATGGAGAGCCAAGGCGACCATTTTTTTTGTACAAATAAACGCATCGTAAAATATTTCAATGAAGATGCGTGCCTTAGAATTTATCTCTGTTCCAGATTTAGCCCAGCAGCTGAAGGGAGGCAAGAACGGCTGGATGGAATAGGTATGTGCCTTTCCAGCACTGCTAGTGGGCCAAGAGGAACAGGAGTGCTTCCTCCTAGCCCACCAAGCTTACCTACTTCCATGCCTGCGATTGGACCCACCCAGGCCCCAATGTCCGACTCCCCAGCCCGAGGCTTGGGGTTGCAGGCCGACCCACCAGCCAGCCTCTCAATCTGGCTGGATGCAGCAGAGAAAATGAAAAATTAAAAAAAAAAAAAGAGTTCCTGCCGTTAAATTAGGCAGGAACTCCTGGAAACCCGTACATCCGTGTTTCCTGGCTGCTGTACCTCTGTCTCTGTGAATAATGAAAATGCCACCTCTAAAGATGAAGGTGCTTTCTTTTGCTGATAAGGTGAAAGTAATTACGTTGCTGAATAGGCTAAAAGTTTCCTAGATTCCCAGAGTGAAATCTCTAAATAGTTTGTTGTATCACAGACGCCTTTAAAAAAAAAAGTGTTGCACTGCACTGCAATATGTATATAGTAATGAAGCAAATGACATAAATACACTTTCAGTTACCGATAATAACAAACTTTTAAAAAAAATACTGAAATTGCAATCCAGTTTGCATTCCATTGTTAGCTTCTTGCCAAACTTGAGACAATAGTTAAAGGAATTGAACAACAACATGCATTTATATAGCACCTTTAACGTAGTAAAATGTCTCAAGGCGCTTCACAGGAATGTTATAAGACAAAAATTTGACACCGAGCCACACAAGAAAAAATTAGGGCAGATGACAAAAAACTTGATCAAACAGGTATGTTTTAAGGAGCGTCTTAAAGGAGGAAAGAGGGGTAGAGAGGCGGAGAGGTTTAGGGAGGGAGTTCCAGAGTTTGGGGCCTAGACAACTGAAGGCACGGCCACCAATGGTTGAGTGATTAAAATCAGAGATGCTCAAGAGGGCAGAATTAGAAGAGTGCAAATATCTTAGGGGGTTGTGAGGCTGAAGGAGATAGGGAGGGTCGAGGCCATGGAGGGATTTTTAAACAAGGATGAAAATTTTGAAAACAAGGCATTGCTTAACTGGGAGCCAATGTAGGTCAGCAAGTACAGGGGTGATGGATGAATGGGACTTAGTGCGAGTTAGGACACGGGCAGCCGAGTTTTGGATGACCTCAAGTTTATGTAGAGTAGAATGTGGGAGGCCACCCAGGAGTGTGTTGGAGTAGTCAAGTCTAGAGGTAATAAAGGCATGAATGAGGGTTTCAGCAGCAGATGAGCTGAAGCAGGGGCAGATACAGGCAATGTTACGGAGGTGGAAATAGGTGGTTTTAGTTATGGTTGGAAGCTCATTTCAAAGTCAAATATGACACCAAGGTTGCAAACAATCTGGTTCAGCCTCAGACAGATGTTAGGGAGAGGGGTGAAGTCAGTGGCAAGGGAATGGAGTTTGTGGCGGGGACCATAGACAATGGCATTGGTCTTCCCAATGTTGGACAAGCAGTCTGACAATTTAGAGACAGTGGAGGGGTCGAGAGAAGTGGTGGTGAGTTAGAGCTGGGTGTCGTCAGCATACATGTGGAAACTGCCGCTGTGTTATCGGATGATGTCGCCAAGTAGCAGCATATAGATGAGAAATAGGAGAGTGCCAAGGATAGATCCTTGGGGAACACCAGAGCTAACAATGCAGAAGTGGGAAGAGAAGAAGGTGATTTTCTGGCTATGATTAGATAAGAATGGAACCAGGCAAGTGCAGTCCCACTCAGTTGGATGATGGCGGAGAGGAATTGGAGGAGGATGGAGTGTCAAAGGCTGCAGACAGGTCGAGAAGCATGAGGAGGGATAGTTTACCTTTGTCAAAGTCACAAAGTCACAGAGTAGGACCCAAGCAATTTTATTCACTTACAACAGTTAAGTGAATAAAATTACTTGGAAAAATGGTTATTCATTTAACATTTTTCCTCTAATTATAAACCTCAAACATTGGTCTGGTTGTTTTTAATACCTTATGCTAAGAATAAATACATCACAAAGAGGTATACTGAGGAGTATCATATTGGCAAACACAGTGGAACATTGCATATCAATCACAAGAAGAGCAAGGTGGCTCCACGCCTATGTTGAATATATGGACATATCCAAATTATCATGGAGAAGGACAGTATGAAGTCAGATTCTCAAGAATCTTAGATTGATTTCTATTGTTTAAACTAGCAAATGACAATGCAGCCATGCATTTTCAGATAAGTCGAGTTAAGTTTCAGATACTTACTCGGCCATTGCAGATGCACAACAAATGAATATGGGCCCTGAAATTCCGATGTCCCGGGTCCATACGAAGTTCCTACGGAAAGGCATCAGAAAAGCCGGGTTTCAGCGCGCAATGCGCATGAGCTGAAAACCGGCTTTTCTGATCTGTCAAGTTTCTGGCTTGACAGATCATCCACAGATCGGGAGCGAGGACACTTGTAGGGCAAGATTTCCGATATTTAAGAATATCTTGCCCTGCAAATGTCCTTTAAAATCTTGTGCCTGAAAAAGCAGGCGTATAGCCTACTTTTACAGGCGCGAGTGTTTAAAAATACACAAACATTTAAATATAGTTATAAAAACACATTTTATTTTTAAAAACCCTCCCCATTACGGTAAGTTTATTTTAAGGCATAATTAAAAAAGCTTAGAAAAAGAAAATTGACTTTTTTTTTAAGAACTTTAATTTAAATGAATGTTAAATATGTAGTTTATTTTCTATTTTTTTTTTTTAAATTGTGTTTTGGGTGTTTGGGGGGTTCCTCATTCATAGAAATAGGAGGTCCGGACTTACGGAACTCCTATTACTATGAATGAGAATCTATACTTCACCTGATTGGCTGCTGTCTCCAGATCCCGGACTGCGCCGTCACGGGAGGCCTCAGGCTTGGAAGTTCCAACAGGCGCAGCAGCAACAGGCAAGTGCGCATTTTTTCTGTCGTTTGCCCGCAGTAAGAGCTCGAATGGAATTTCAGGGCCATATTTTATTTGACCAGACAAAATCTTTATAACTTAAGAAGTTTGAAAGCTCTTCCTTAAATTAAAACCCATATTCTATTAAAATAATTTGTCTACAAAAACTGGTAGGGAAATTATTAACCAAAATTGGATTTATTTGTAAATATAAAATCTTGGTCCAGTTGAGACCATTTAAAATTCAGTCAAATCTGTCCTTTTAAGAAATTGTGTTGTGCGGCAGGCAGCTAGCATTCTGTGCATGTGAAACACCACCAATTTTTTTTCATACATATATTATATATATATATATATATATATAGAGCTTGACTTTTCCCATTACTCCTTTGTGGGAATGGGAATGTTTTATATCTGGGTTTCTATCCTTTTAAATCATCTGTTAAAGTATAACTATTGCTATTGTTGCACCTTATTCACTGAGCAAGTCCGGACTCTTGAGGGCAACATCACTATTCAACGCACTTCAATTGTGTCAACTGGTTACGGCAAGTTCCCCCGAAATTCAGAGCACCATGGATATTTACAAGCCTTGTCTCTGTGCTTGTAAAGTGCAAATCTAAAGAGCTGCAAGACGAGATACTTTAGCCTCTGGGCACAATGTAAATCAGTGCACTAACTCAAAACTTAAGAGTATTTCAAGAGTCTGAATCCATATTCTGAATTCATTCTAAACTTTAGTTTGCATATAAAACAAGACCAAAGCACTACTTAAAAATAGAACTGTCAATTACAATTACATTATTAGTTGCTTCATCTGAACCTTGGGCACAGCATGGACCCTGACAGGCACATGGTTATTTTATGTTTTTATATTTTATCTTATTTTCTGACTTCTTACTCCAAGAAGCTGGTAATGTAATCCCTGCTGCATGTTGACCAGATGAAAGGATTCGTTTTCACAGTGATATGAGCAGCCATCAGCTTTGCGGTTTCCTGACCTCTCGGGCCACAGGAGTTTCCAACTCCATCATGATTCATACCGAAGCTAAAAGAGAAAAGTCCAGTAAAATGAGACAATTGTACTCTTGGATATATATTACAATGACAATTATTTTAATCTATTTAATTTCTTTGTTCACTACTTATGTTTTCAGGCTTGTTTCTTGGGAACAATACAGAGAAAAGGGGCGGAGACTTGATACAGTATTTCAGCTTCACATCAACTTCCACTCGCGGGTGAGACACAAGCCACTCTTTTGTGCCTTAGGAACATAGGGCCAGGAGTAGGCCATTTAGCCCCTCGAGCCTCTTCGGCCATTCAATGAGATCATGGCTGATCAGTGACCTAACTCCATATACCCATCTTTTCCCCATATCCCCTTAATACCTTTGGTTAACAGAAATCTATCAATCTCAGATTTAAAATTAACAATTGACCCATTATCTACTGCTGTTTGCAGAAGAGAGTTCCATACTTCTACCATTCTTTGCTTGTAGAAATGTTTCCTAACTTCACTCCTGAAAAGTCTGACGAAGTTTTAGGCTGTGTCCCCTTGTCCAAGATTCCCCAACTAGTGTGTAATAGAGCTCCACCTAGTGGACTACTAATGTACTGCAACAACTGATGTAAATAATAAAAGGATCATGTGGCAAAGTCACGACAGTTTTTCTGTTAAGAGCCATCTTGTGTGTAGTGTGCTTCTTAATGATGTCTTAAGAATATATCACAGTGGAAACAGTTTCTCTCTAGCTACCCTATCTGCTCTCCTTAATACCTTGAAAACTTTGATCAGATCACCCCTTAACCATCTAAATTCGAGGGAATACAACCCTAATTTGTGTAATCTCTCCTTGTAACTTTCTGGTAAACCTACGCTGCACTCCCTTCAAGGCCAATATATCCTTCCTAAGGTGTGGTGCTCAGAACTGCTCATAGTATTCCAGATGTAGTCTAATTAGGGCTTTATATAGCTGCAGTACAACTTCTACCCTCTTGTATTCTAGTCCTCTAGATCTAAAGGCAGGCATGCCATTAGCCTTTTTGATTATTTTCTGTACCTGTCTATGACATTTTAATGATTGATGTACATGGACACCCAAGTTTCTTTGGATCTCCACTGTTTCTAGCTTATCATTTAGAAAGTACTCTGATTTATCCTGTTTAGGTCTAAAGTGGATGAACTCACACTTGTCTATATTGAAATCCATTTGCCACAATTTTGCCCGTTCACATAATTTATTAATATCCCTTTGTAATTTTATGCTTCCATCTACATTGCTTACAATGCCACCTATCTTTGTGACATCATCAAACTGGGATATTTGGCATTGAAGTCGTCAATAAATACGGTCAATAGTTGAGGCCCCAACACAGGTCCTTGCTGGACACCACTTATCACTATTGTGTTCCCAACATAGATGAGACTGCACACAGGGAGGTTAAAGTAACAGTGACCCGAGTCTTTATTAAGACACTCCAGAGTGAGGAACAGGCCTTAGCGGCCGGCTTATATACCAGTGCTCCCAAGGGATGCTGGGATCCCTTGGGACTTCAGGGGATGAGCATCCTGGAGGCAGAACATGGGAGTGCATGCTTTACAGATACACATCACCCCCCCCCCCCCATCCAAAGTCAAAGTGAAAACTATTTACATGGTGAGGCGGTCAGGAACCTCTTTCCCTGGTGGACCACCTCAGTACAAATGTCTGTTCTGGTGTGTTGGCTATGCCCTCACTGGGCTGGCGTGTTGTTGGCCCTGCAGGGCTGCTGGGTGAGCCTGGCCTTGCTGGGCTGTTGGGAGTGATGGGTTCAATTTCCTGGTCCGGGATGGTGTCGTTAATCCTTTGGGTGTGTGTTGTGGGCTGTGGGCTCGAAAAAGGTGGTGTCTGCTGTGGGTTGTTCAGGGCAGTCTGTGAACCGCAGCCTCGTTTGGTCCAGGTGCTTTCTGCAAATTTGTCCGCTGTCTAGTTTGACTACAAACACCCTACTCCCTTCTTTAGCTACCACCGTGCCCGCGATCCACTTAGGACCATGTCCATAGTTTAGCACGTACACAGGGTCATTCAGATCAATTTCCTGTGACACAGTGGCGCGACCATCGTTTACATTTTGTTGCTGCCGCCTGCTCTCTATCTGATCGTGCAGGTTGGGGTGAACCAGCGAGAATCTGGTTTTAAGTGTCCTTTTGATGAGTAGCTCAGCCAGGGGCACCCTGTGAGCGAGTGGGGTCTCGTGCGGTAGCGAAGCAGTACTCGGGACAGGCGGGTTTGGAGTGAGCCTTCTGTGACTCATTTAAGGCTCCGTTTGATTGTACTGCCCGCTCTGCCTGCCCATTGGAGGCTGGTTTAAACGGGGCTGAGGTGACATGTTTGATCCCATTGCGGGTCATGAATTCTTTAAATTTGGCACTGGTGAAACATGGCCCATTGTCACTGACCAGTATGGCAGGGAGGCCGTGGGTGGCAAACATGACCCTCAGGCTTTCAATGGTGGCGGTGGCAGTGCTTCCGAACATTATTTCACATTCAATCCAGTTTGAAAAAGCATCCACCACCAGGAGGAACATTTTACCGAGAAACGGGCCCGCATAGTCGACATGGATTCTCGACCATGGTCTGGAGGGCCAGGGCCACAAACTTAGTGGTGCCTCTCTGGGCGCGTTGCTCAATTGAGCACAAACACGGCATTGCCGTACACAGGACACGAAGTCAGAGTCGATGCCGGGCCACCGCACGTGGGATCTGGCTATCACTTTCATTATTACTATACCTGGGTGTGTGCTGTGGAGATACAAGATGAACGTCTCCCTGATCTTTGGGTAGCACTACGCGGACAGTTCACCCTTTCGCCGCTGGAACGGCTTGATTAGCTCTTGCATTTCAACGGGGATGCTGGCCCAGCTCCCATGCAGTACACAACCTTTTACTAGGGACAGCAGAGGATCTAGGCTGGTCCAAGTCCTAATCTGGTGGGCCGTGACAGGTGATTTATCATTTTCAAACACTTCCATGACCATCAACAAGTCTGCGGGCTGCGCCACCATCAACAAGTTTGCAGGCTGCGCCATTTCCACCCCCGTGGTGGGCAATGGTAGCCGACTGAGAGCATCCGCACAGTTCTCGGTGCCTGGCCTGTGGCCGATGGTATAGTTATACGCTGTTAGCCATCATACAAAAGGTGGACACTCGCGCTGAGTATTTATCTCCTTGTTTTCAGTGAACAGGGATATGAGGGGCTTGTGGTCGGTTTCCAGCTCAAATTTGAGGCCAAACAGGTACTGATGTATTTTCTTTACCCCGAACACACGCTAATGCCTCTTTCTCAATCATGCTGTAGGCCCTCTCGGCCTTAGACAAGCTCCTGGAGGCATAGGCGACAGGTTGCAACTTCCCTGCAATGTTAGTTTGTTGTAATACACACCAGACTCCGTACGACGACGCATCACATGCTAGCACAAGTCTTTTACACGGGTTATACAATACAAGCAGCTTGTTGAAGCATAAAATGTTTCTGGCTTTCTCAAAAGCAATTATTTGTTTTTTTCCCCATACCCAGTTCTCAACTTTACGCAATAACCCATGCAGGGGCTCTAAGAGGGTGCTTAACCTCGATAGGAAGTTACCAAAATAGTTGAGGAGTCCCAAGAACGACCGCAGCTCCATGACATTCTGTGGCCTGGGCACGTTCCCGATAGCCTCTGTCTTGGCATCCGTGGGCCGTCCGCCGCGATCTTTCTCCCCAAAAACTCCACTTCTGTTGCCAAGACGACGCATTTCGACCTCTTCAGCTGCAGCCCTACGTGATCCAGTCGCTGGAGGACCTCCTCCAGGTTTTGTAGGTGTGTGACAGTGTCCCGACCCGTGACCAGTATGTCGTCCTGAAAAACCACCGTGCGTGGTAGCGACTTGAGTAGGCTCCCCATGTTTCTCTGGAAGATCACTGCAGCTGACCGAATTCCAAACGGGCATCTGTTGTAGATGAACAGTCCCTTGTGCGTGTTGATGCAGGTGAGGCCCTTCGAAGACTCCTCCAGCTCTTGCGTCATGTAGGCTGAAGTCAGGTCGAGCTTGGTGAAAGTCTTGCCTCCTGTCAGCATCGCAAATAGGTCATCTGCCTTCGGTAGCGGGTATTGGTCCTGTAGCGAGAAACGATTAATAGTTACTTTATAATCGCCGCAAATTCTGACTGTGCCATCACTTTTGAGTACTGGAACAATCGGGCTGGCCCACTCGTTGAATTCCACTGGGGAGATGATGCCCTTGTGTTGCAGCCTGTCCAGCTCGATTTCCACTCTCTCCCTCATCATGTGAGGTACCGCTCGCGCGTTGTGGTGAATGGGTCGTGCCTCTGGGACCAAGTGGATCCGCACCTTCGCACCGGAAAAGTTTCCAATGCCTGGCTCAAAAAGGGAAGGAAATTTGTTAAGAACCTGGGCATATGAGGCCTCATCGACATGTGATAGCGCTCGGATGTCATCCCAGTTCCAGCGGATTTTGCCCAGCCAGCTCCTTCCAAGCAGTGTGGGGCCATCACCCAGGACAATCCAGAGTGGCAGTTCGTGCACCATGCCCTCGTAGGTTACCTTGACCATGGCGCTGCCCAGGACAGTAATGCCCTCTTTGGTGTACGTTCTCAGTTTCGTGTGGATGGTGCTCAGGGCTGGTCCAAGTGCCTTGTTGCACCACAGTCTCTCAAACATCTTTTTGTTCATGATGAATTGGCTAGCGCCAGTGTCCAGTTCCATGGCTACGGGTAAGCCATTCAATTTTACATTTAGCATTATAGGTGGACATTTCGTCGAAAATGTGCACATCCCGTGTACTTCAGCATCTGCCTCCTCTATCTGAGGCTCGAAATTGCTTTGATCCACCATGGACCGACCTTCCTCTGCCAAGTGGTGGTTAGCAGGTTTTGCAGAACTTGCAGCTCATCCGCAAGCTTGTCTGAGGTGCCCCATTGTTCCACAGCTCTTGCAAACATAACCTTTGAAGCCTTGCATTCATCCTTTGTTGTGGACTCAGTCATCTGGGTCACCTGAGGCCTGCTGGCAGTTGCAGACTCGTGGGTTCTGCCCTGTACATTTCTGCTCGCAAGCACAGTTCCAGTTAATTTATGAACATTGCTAGCACTTGTGTGCTGAGAGATTTGTTTGGTGTTATCACTGGTGGACATAAATGCTTGTGCTATCGCAATAGCCTTACTGAGGGTCGGTGTGTCTACATTCAAAAATTTTCGTAGGATGGTCTCGTGGCCAATGCCCAGTACAAAGAAGTCTCTGAGCATCTGCTCCAGGTAGCCATCAAACTCACATTGTCCTGCAAGTCGCCTTAGCTCGGCGACGTAGCTCGCCACTTCCTGACCTTCAGATCGCTGGCATGTGTCAAACAGATACCTCGCCATCAGCATGCTCTCCCTCGGGTTAAGATGCTCTCGAACCAGTGTACACAGCTCCTCATACGACTTATCTGTGGGTTTTACCGGAGCCAGAAGATTCTTCTTGAGGCTGTAGGTCGGTGCCCCGCAGACCCTGAGGAGGACCGCTCTCCTTTTTGCAGCGCTTCCTTCTCCGTCCAGCTCGTTGGCTACAAAGTACTGGTCTAGCCGTTCGACATGGGCTTCCCAGTCCTCACCCTCCAAGAACTTCTCCAGGATGCCCACAGTTTACTGCATTTTTGCGTTGGATTCGTATACTCGTTGCCAGTTATTGTGTTCCCAACACAGATGAGACTACACAGAGGGAGGTTAAAGTAACAGTGACCTCAGTCTTTATTAAGACACTCCAGAGTGAGGAACAGACCTTAGGGACCGGTTATATACAGTGCTCCTGAGGATCCTTTGGGACTTCAGGGGATGTGCTCCCTGGGGTGGAACATGGAAGTGCATGCTTTACCGATACACAACAATCACATCCTGCCAAAAGGCAAAATATTTCTTGGATGCAAGCAGGTTTCCTCTATTTTTGAAGGTCGCAAGTCAAATACAGGCTGTCCTCATTTAAACTGGATGGCGAGTTTCGTTGCACTGCATTTAAAATGGCAGGCAGAAAGTTGGCAAGAGGTAACAAAAACTGCTTTTGGCTATTGTTTAGATACAAATTGTGAAGTTTCCTGTTGCAATGGGGTGCACTTTGGGTAGAGGTAGAGGAGTGGTGGAACTTCTTGGACTGCTCCATCTCTTTTAGCAGAATGGGAGTCCCTTTGGCATACCATTCTACAAGTGCTGCTTGATGAACAGGAGAATGTAGAAGAAATACTTTTGGATAGCAGAAGAGCATCTACATGCCAATATGTTGCTGCATAAATATCAGCCCCAAAGGACTTTCCTTCCATTCCTTTGACTGACCAGGGAGGTAACCAGAGAGGTATTAGCCTTGGCTTGGTAGCACTCTTGCCTAAGAATCAGGTGGTCATGGGTTCAAGTTCCACTCCAGACACTTGAGCACATAAATCTAGTTTGGCACTTCAGTACAGTACTGAAGTAATGCTGAACTATCAGAGGGAACATTAAACCGAGGACCTGGTGGAAGTAAAAGAATCAATGGTACTATTCAAAGACGAGCAGGGCAAAGACGGTGTCCTGGCAAATATTTCAATATTTATCTCTCAATCAACATAATAAAAAACAGATTGTCTGGTCATGCAGCTCACTACTATTTATGGGACCTTGCTGGATGCATTTTCTGTCACGTTTTCCTACATTACAATCGTGACGACACTTCACTGGCTGTAAAACACTTTGGGATGTCCTGAGGTCATAAAAGGTGCTATATAAATGCAAGTCCATTAATTTTTCCTTGCCTATGCCAAAGGGGGGGGGGGGGGGGGGGACCTGCAGCCACATGTCAGGATTATCGCAATTGAACGTTCTTGCCTCCGTGCCTTTCCAAAAGGCTAGTGGGGACATAAGCATTCTCAGTACATTGATGCTTTAAACGGGTGACCAAACTTATTTGCAATCTCATTCTCATAAGAACATAAGAATTAGGAACAGGAGTAGGCCATCTAGCCCCTCGAGCCTGCTCCGCCATTCAACAAGATCATGGCTGATCTGGCTGTGGACTCAGCTCCACTTACCCGCCCGCTCCCTGTAACACTTAATTCCCTTATTGGTTAAAAATCTATCCATCTGTGACTTGAATACATTCAATGAGCTAGCCTCAACTGCTTCCTTGGGCAGAGAATTCCACAGATTCACAACCCTCTGGGAGAAGAAATTCCTTCTCAACTCGGTTTTAAATTGACTCCCCCATATTTTGAGGCTGTGCCCCCTAGTTCTAGTCTCCCCGACCAGTGGAAACAACCTCTCTGCCTCTATCTTGTCTATCCCTTTCATTATTTTAAATGTTTCTATAAGATCACCCCTCATCCTTCTGAACTCCAATGAGTAAAGACCCAGTCTACTCAATCTATCATCATAAGGTAACCCCCTCATCTCCGGAATCAGCCTAGTGAATCGTCTCTGTACCCCCTTCAAAGCTAGTATATCCTTCCTTAAGAAAGGTGACCAAAACTGCTACAGAACTGCCATGGACACAAGCGGGCAACAAGCCCAAGCAAGATTCCTGAAAACCAGGAAGCCATGGATGGCACCCATGAAATCCTTTGTGGTTTTGCTAATAGGACTGTCACCTATATTTAGACTCTTACTCTATATGAATGTGAAGCTTGTGTGAGGTCATTTGCATGAGATCATGTAAGTGAATGCTCGATTGCCAGGCAACATTCCCAATACCACCATTATTTGGTGATACCCAGAAATTGAAGGATTGGCTCCTGTGTGACCAAGGATTACCCCTTTGCTTCCTTGACTCATGATCCTTCTACGGTATCCCTGCATACCAGCAGAGCAGATATAATGAGGGACATGTGTTCATCAGAGAGAACATTATTAGTATGCTGAATCAGGAATTCCTGTGCTTTGTCAGGTAGTTGGGTGGGGGTGGGGGCATCCCGCAATACAGCCCCAGATACGTTTCCAGGATCACAAAGGTTTACAACAATCTCCATAACATTGATATTGAAAGAGCCTTCAGAAGAGCAGCTGAAGGAATGGATAATGAGCCAGTAGAAGCAAAAAGGCAGCATGACAAACCCGTTTTGCAGCTACAATAGCCATTTGTCAGTCCTAAATTCAGGACACTTTCTCATGAGCACACCAAAACCCTTCCCTTTGCACTCCTTTCAACATCTTCCCTGTCCTCCACAATAAATCACAATCCCCAATTATTGCAAGCCATTCTACTTATCTCACCGCTTGGTCATTTCTCTTCACAGCACATTTATTACCCCTGCTCCACAAATGAAACGGTTCAACACTAACTTCTGTAACAAAATAATTTAACAAAAAGACAAGTGTATCTAAACCCACTGACTCTTCCCACGATGCTTTCCCTTTCGATCAGTTGCACTCAACGACCTAATCTGGTGCTTCTTGTGCAATCTCCATGGCAGATGCCTTTGAATGTGGATATCTGCTGATGGCCCTAGCATGTTTTTGATGACATGAGCATCGCAGGCACATGGGTGGTGAATCCTCCACATTAGTCTCCATGTGTCACATCCCCCCATAACTCCGACAATCCATCTTTCTCTGAAAGCATCATTCTTGTAAAAGCTGTACTCCAGAGATCAGGACCCCAAGACTCACCAAATCTCTAGTGAGGTCCTTCTGCTTGTCCCGGATCAGTGCCATCTCTGGCTTTTCACTTGTGCTGTCCATCACCTTATGTGCTTTCCTCAAATTGAGTATCTACATCCCCAAAGGTGAATGGAGCTGTGCTAATGCATGCCAATGAGATGTATGTGCTAATACTGCTAAGTGAGGTGCTGTATAAATCCTGGTGTCAGGGCTCTACAGCAGCTCTGTCTGCCATACTTGCAGAGACAGGAAAAGGAAAACTGTTAGGAGGATGTCCTCAGAACAACTTCTTGGATGGCATTTTTGCTAAACAGTGGCAAACTTGCATGTCAGTGTTTGTGTATATGATAGGATAAAGTTTAAGGATCAGTTTTGTATGAACCCTGAGCTAGGCCTCTTCCAAGTACCGGGCCTTAATTTGCAGAGCCTGCTTCTCATCATGCATTGTAGCCACCCCCCTCCTCCAGCTGCTTTCTGTTGGATGCTGCCTTCTTCTACAAAAGCAGAAACATGTATAGATTATGTGTATCGGATCTGCCTACCCCATGTGTGAATGTGCATGCCATAGTGATTGTGAGCATGTAGGTGCTGGCCTTGGAAAACCTGTCCTTCCAAAGTATCCTTGTGATGGATAAGGGGGTGCTGGGTAGATTGTTAGCGGAAAGTGCATAATGGAAAATTATGGGCACCGGTGGGCAGGTGATAAGAAAGTGAAGAAATGCATGGGTTGCAGGTAAGGTATCAAGTTAGTACTAATTGATTCAGAACACAAATAAGAGATGTTGTTGGCCCTGCTTACCTTGTCCCTTCTGGTGAGGTCACTGAATTTTTTTCTCACTCATCATCATCATAGGCAGTCCCTCAGAATCAAAGAAGATTTGCTTCCACTCTAAAAATGAGTCCTCAGGTGGCTGAGCAGTCCAATACAAGAACCACAGTCCCTGTCACAGGTGGGACAGAGTCGTTGAGGGAAAGGGTGGGTGGGACTGGTTTGCCGCATGGTCTTTCCGCTGCCTGCGCTTGATTTCTGCATGCTCTCGACGGCGAGAATGGAGGTGCTCAGCGCCCTCCCAGATGCACTTCCTCCACTTAGGGCGGTTTTTGGCCAGGGACTCCCAGGTGTCAGTGGGGATGTTGCACTTTATCAGGGAGGCTTTGAAGGTGTCCTTGTAACATTACCGCTGCCCACCTTTAGCTCGTTTGCCATGAAGCGGCCACGTTGTCTGGACATTGCTGCTAGTATTGATCCTGTTGGCCACCTCCTGTCTTGCTCTTCTGCCCACAGTCTTGGAAATCTTACAACCATAATGGGAAATGACACTTCTCTCCTCTGTTCCGCTTCTTGCGGCAAGATGGTTATGCAGTTATCATTGAAGCAGAGGGTGCTGCTTCTTCCACCAGTGCTGCCAGATATGACAGGAATAAATGAGCACCAAACAGAAGTAGCTAAAAAAAAAACGTCCAAAAGCAGCCTGCCATAAATGGGCCTTCCATCAACAAAATGTTATCATGCTCACAAAGCTACAAGTTACCATGGGCCATTAAGGCCAGCAGCAGTGCAACAACATCTTCTTCTCTATGAGTCTGTGGCCAGTCACAGAATACTACATACACCAGGTGTACGCCCACTCTATGTAAATCACCTAAACAGGAAACACGATTAGGTTCAGTTTCATTTGATTGGAGCACACTTCTGGTGTGCTCTACATCAATTATAATCAGCTGGAGGGGGAGAAGAAAATTGACCCATATATAGTGCTACTAGAAAGTGAAGAATTACATACTTGATCAAATTCCCTATTATTACAAATCCAATAATGTCAGGAATTGCTTTGTTCTCGCCTCTGAGTCAGAAGTTTGTGGGTTCAAATCTCACTCCAAGGACTTGAGCACAAAAATCTAGTCTGACACTCCAGTGCAGCGCTGAGGGAGTGCTGTACAGTCGGAGATGCTGTCTGTCGGATAAGATGTTAAACTGAGTCTGCTCTCTCAGGTGAATGTAAAAAATCCCATGGCCCTATTTCGAAGAAGAGCAGGAGAGTTATCCCCAGTGTCCTCGCCAATATTGATCCCTCAATCAACATTAAAAAGTCAGATTATCTGGTCATCATCACATTGCTGGTTGTGGGAGCTTGCTGTGTGCTGCCGTGTTTCCTACATTACAATAGTGACTACACTTCAAAAGTACTTCATTGGCTGTAAAGCACTTTGGGATGTCCAGTGGTCATGAAAGGCGTTATATAAATGCAAGTCTTTCTTGTTCCAGTATTATATTATTGGACCTACATTGTTAAAGTTAGCATTTCATTTCTGCACTGCCTTTCCTTCCTATTCTTTTTTCCCTCTTCCATTTATTCTATTCTTACTATTACATTTTTACATATCTAGTATATTTAAATTACTTTTTTTGGTTCATATCAAATTTAACGTTTCTAGTATAATAATTGCTTTGTACCTCTACCATACTTTTTTCAATTTGGAATCCATATAAATATAACATTGGTCCCATATTAGCAAAAAAGCAGTTTCAAAATGTATTTTTTTGAGCCGTTATGAAATTTAAATAGTGATGCCAGAGTTAGCAGATCATCAATCAAACAAACTTGTGTGTGATTTTTAAGCCAACATTTGGAAGTCCAATTCTAGAAGAAATAATTTGCTGGTGGCACAGGGAGCAGACACTGCTGAAACAGAGCATCTCATCAGCAGCAGTGAAAGGGTTATTGTTTGATTTCCAGTGTGCCGACATCTATTATTCAATTTTTAACATTGAAATTTTGCAGGAACATTACAACAGCAGTACTGGTAAATATTTGCTATGTACAATATTAAGGCCCCACTCATCAAGCAGCTGTGACCTAGTACTCAATTTCTAATTATCATGAAATAGTACTGGGGCCGACTTTAGTTTCCGTTACACCCCATAAATGGTAGCACACGGAGTGTAATGGAGCGGAAAAATGTGTGTTCAGTTCCGCCAGGTCTCTATTCATTTTGTGTCTGATGTTAATTTCCAGTCGGCATACAATCTAGTGGTTGAAACCTGTCAGAAGTAGACGGGAGCTTCAATTTATTATTATAATACAGGGTAATAATGTCACAAAGATGTCATTAACGCCATCATGACAAAAATAGGCGAGCTTGGCTCCTTGCAAACCTCTCTTCTGACACAGTGCGGCGTTGACAGATGAAGGCTATGGGGACTTCCTACAATATAAGCCAGCCAGAGTGTTACCCATCAGTATTATATGCTGCAAGAGAACCTTGAGGAGGATAGCAATGAACATGAAGCTAACATTGATCATAGAATCATAGAAATTTACAGCACGGAAGGAGGCCCATCGTGTCTGTGCCAGCCAAAGAGCTATCCAGCCTAATCCCACTTTTCAGCTCTTGGTCCGTAGCCCTGTAGGTTATGGCACTTCAAGTGCATATCCAAGTACTTTTTAAATGTGGTGAGCGTTTTTGCCTCTACCATCCTTTCAAAGGCAGTGACTTCCAGACTTCCACCACCCTCTGTATGAATTTCCCCTCAAATCCCCTCTAAATCTCCTACTAATTACTTTAAATCTATGCCCCCTGGTTGTTGACCCCTCTGCTAAGGGAAATAGGTCTGTCCCATCCACTCTATCTAGGCCCCTCAAATTTTATACACTTCACTAAGGTCTCCCCTCCGCCTCCTCTGTTCCAAAGATAACAAACCCAGCCTATCCAATCTTTCATCATAGCTAAAATTATCCAGTCCAGTCCAGTCCAGGCAACAGCCTCGTAAAGCTCCTCTGTATCTGTGTGGTGACCAGAACTGCACGCATTACTCTAGCTGTGGCCTAACTAGTGTTTTATACAGTTCAAGCAGAACCTCCCTGCTCTTGTATTCTACGCCTCAGTTAATAAAGGCAAGTATTCCAAATGCCTTCTTAACCACCTTATCTACCTGGCCTGCTACCTTCAGGGATCTTTGGACATGCACTCCAAGGTCCTTTTGTTCCTCTGCACTTCTCAGTATCCTACCATTTAATGTGTATTCCCTTGCCTTGTTAGTTCCCCCCCCCCAAATGCATTACCTCGCTTCTCCGGATTGAATTCCATTTGCCACTGATCTGCCCACCTGACCAGTTCATTGATATCTTCCTGCAGTCTACAGCTTTGATGAGGCAAAAGATGCTCAAGATACAGAAAATTGCACTTCTTTGACACATTACGCTATCATTGACGAGACCTTCTCATGAATACCCTTGTATCAATAACCCTCCCTATATTTTCAGTATGTCTCCAACAAATGTGCCTGCACCTATAATGTTTTCTCCTCCTAGTGAACAACCCATTTTGGTCATCTGATAATATAGCTTATAACATCACAGCAAGAACACTGCACAAAGTACAACTGAAGTAGCAACAATTTCTTCCCCCTATATTTGGCCATTATGTCCTATTATTCTCCTCCCATGCACTCTCTGCCTTTTTCTATTTGCAGTCTTCTCCTGCAAAAAGGAACTGAATAACCGGCTTGGCATAAAAGACATATAGCGATAATCATGTATCGGGCTGCTTGGGACAGGAACAAGAATGAAGCAGGCACAGTAGATGGAAAGGTCTATGAGGGAGAATAACAGTTAGTCAGCAAAGGACATATAGCAAAGTCTTCCACATTGTACGATATGAATTTTGGCAAGGTCTCCCACCTTGGTGCACCTGGTGAGATTATTAAACATTTTTTAGCAATGTAGCCAGGTCCAAGGAATAATGCAATTGGAATTAACATGTGTTGATACTTCATGCCAGGTAAATCTGACCTACGCGTCCTGACACCCAACAAGCATCCGTTGGGAAAAATAGCCATCCCTCCTCTGCTGCAATTCCTCTAATAGAATTTATAAGAATTAGGAGCAGGAATAGGCCATATGCCCCCTCAAGCCTTCTCTGCCATTCAATAAGATCATGGCTGATCTGATCTTGGCCTCAACTCCACTTTCCTGCCTGTTCCCCATAACCCTTGACTCCCCAGAAAAACCCATGTGAAAAACTGCCACACTGTCAATTTATGAATTTATAACCAGTTCAAACTGTCACAGGACGGGAGAGTGGAGAGCACCAGTTCAAACTGTCACAGGAGCATCCAGTGGTGCCCCGGTAACTGCCCCCAAAGGAAGTGGAGTGTGGGAAATTGCACTCCGCTTCCATTGAGGGGTGGTAAGGCCAATTCTGCGGCAGGAGAGGACTTCCACGCTGGGGGGTAAAATTCCCTGCCCCAGAAGGTTACCGCCCCCAAGATGGGAGCCTGTGCGGGGAGGCAGAGGGAAGATGAGGGGAGACGGGGGCGGGGGATGGAGGGGAGAATGGTGGAGGTGGGGGGTGGAGAAACCCAGGGCAGGGGACAGGAGGGGCCACATTGCAGCGGAGGTCTGGGGGGGGGGCGAAGTGTGTTGGAGGGGCGGCCCTGGGGATTCTGTGCCTCGGTGCGGGGAGTGTTCAGAGTGGGGTAGACGGGTTGACTGCGCAGATGGCGGTTGGTGGATGTGGTGTGGTTGACGTCGCGGGGGCGTGGCTCCAGGGTGGCCGGGACTGGGGGCTTGACATCCGGGGGTGGTTCGGCATTTGGGAAGGATTCTGACGGGACGGGGCGGGTTGGGTGCGGGGGGGGGGGGGGGGGGGAAGTGTTCCCGGTGTTGGGTGGGTCCGGAGCCGGGGCGCGGGGGGGGCACGCTCTTGGGATAGGGGGTGGGCTGTTTGGGGTTGGGATTGAGAGAGACTTCTTCACTCGGGGAGTTGTTGGCCTGTGGGGTTCCCTGCTGCGGAGAGTTGTTGATGCCAGTTCATTGGATGTGTTCGGGAGGGAGTTGGATGTGGTCCTTGTGGCTGGAGGGGGGGGGGGCGGGGGGGGTGTGGAGAGGGCGTGAGGGGGAGGTGCTGGGGTGGGTGATCAGCCATGATCTTGTTGAATGGCGGTGCAGGCTCGAAGGGCCAAATGGCCTACTCCTGCACCTATTTTCTATGTTTCTATGTTTCTATCTATGACTGCTGGTTGACATGGCTGATGGATCAGGGCTGCACACATTACTTCCCTCATCATTGCAGCAATGTCTCATTACTTTGTTGCAGCCCTTTAAGACTTGCAAAAGTACAGGATTTCTTGCCGTTTAATACTTGAGGGACCAACCAGAGGTATATTTCATGCCTGTATGTCCCCACCTTGACCCAGAACTTGCAGTCCTGAGAACAGTGAACTGACAGATTGCAATTTCAGGTGAATACTGTCATTCACTGTTCCTCCACAGTCTGCGCTGTGGACCCCTCCTCAGAGCCAGAAATCAGTGAAAATCACTGATCTGACGAAAACTCCCCTTTTCCGAATAAATGTCGCTGTGAGAAATCCCATAAAAAGTGACATTCAAATGAGCTGTAATTGGGTATTGAACGGCGATCGGAGTAATAATTACTGATAAATAACCATTCTGGCCATGAAAACTAATTTTATATTGGTGGAATGTCAAATTTCTCCATTAAGTTAAAAATGATCAGAGTTTAAAATTAATTAAAAAAAAATATTTTAAAAGTTGTTCATGATAGTTCAGCCAATGTGCATTTCCTAATGTTTAATTCACTCTCTGTAAAATATTTTTTAAAGCGATGGATTATTATTGCTTTCTATTTCCTGGTTCCTGGTCTGTGAAAATTCTGCAACGTGATTGGCTGCTTAGACAGCTCGTTGATGTCACCGTAGCTCCCACTAGGAGATTCTCACTACATTGATTTCAAGTGCATGTCGGATAAGCCTCTCACCACATCGTTCGCAAGATCTTTCTGGGAATATACTTCGGGGCCAGCAGCGAATGCCTTTGCTTCGGCCCGAATGTAAATTATGGGCCAATGTGTTAATGAGACTGAACCCAGGAATATAATCTGGCTCAACATGCATCAACACCTCAGTGCCTACCTCATGCCCCAAAATGGAGGCTAAAATCGGTCCTGCTGTCTTGCAGGCTGTGAGAACCAGAGACAAAAAACTTTAAATGCAGACTTGATGATGGCATAAATGATATCACAGCAAATGTGTGGAATGCTACAATTCATCAATGTTTAAACTAGTTATTTAATTATCTAAAAAGTTTAAAAAAGAAGTTTAAGATTCCATGGTGCAATTAGTAAACGTGAAGTATGTAAGATAAAATAAAATGGCTTCCAAATGCTGAGAGATATTTCAAATGAAAAGTTTGGAACCAGGTACTAATTACGCCATTAACCTCTGTTGTATATGTACATCCTGTTTGTAGCCACCAGCTGGTGTCATTGTTGGAGGCCACTGAGCAGCATGCACATGGTGCTGCTCTGGTATAAAAGGCCAGCCATTTTGAGAGTCAGGCACTTTTGGGCCGTAATAAAGCAGAGCCAAGGTTGTACCTTGTTCAGTTAAACAGTTCTTAGTTTATACCTTTATTGTATACTATCATGTATGTAACCTTTATGTAACAACACTGCAATACTGTATATACATAAGAAATGCACACCTTGACCACAGGGGGTGAACTTGTGGGAGACACTCCTCACCTGGTCATCCAGGTATATAAAGGGAGGTCCCACGCAGGGTCATCACTTCTTGGTCCTGTGAATAAAGGTTCAGGTCATGGAGTGACCTTGTCCATAGAATGTGCCTCGTGTGGATTTGTGGTATTGTGTAAGGACTTTACATTGGCAACGAGAAACGGGAATCAATGACCCACAAGAATGGCCACCGGCAGCACAGATGAACGGTACTGTGTTGGTGAGGACTGGGATGATTTCATTGAGAGGCTTCAGCAGAGTTTTGTCATGAAGGACTGGCTGGGAGACGCAGCGGTCGACAAGCGAAGAGCTCATTTGCTGACCAGCTGTGGACCTAAGACTTACGCTCTCATGAAAGACCTGCTAGCACCTGAGAAGCTGGCAGACAAAACCTTTGAAGAGCTCAGCAAACTAATCGGTGAGCACCTCAAACCGGCGAGCAGCGTACACATGGCCCGACACAGATTCTATACCCACCGACGTCGGGAAGGACAGAGCATGCCAGATTTCGTTGCGGACCTCTGGCGCTTGGCCAGCCTCTAAGTTCACAGATGCCTCCAGGGGGGAGATGCTAAGGGATTTCTTTATTGAGGGCATCTGTCATGCTGGGATTTTCAGAAAGCTAATTGAGACCAAGGACTTGACCTTGGAAGCGGCGGCGTTGATGGCTCAGACTTTTATGGCGGGGAAGGAGGAAACTAAGATAATATACACGCGCAATTCTGCCTCCAACATGGCGATGGATCAGGGAGTCAATATCATAAATGCAACACAGAGCCCCGCAGGCAGGTAAGGGCAGTTCGGGACACACGAGGCAGCAATAGACCCAAGAGTAAGTCTCCAACAGAGACAATGGCAAGCTGAACGGACATTTACGCCACCCCAGTGGACAATGCAGCCCGGGATGGGGCCATTGACACCCACTAACAGGGTGCTCAAGAACAGTCAAAGGGGCAATCAGCGAGGAATGCCTTGGAACAGCTCTTTTGTTCACTACAACGGGAATCTCAGTTCATGCTGGAGGTGTGGGGGCAGACATGCTGCCAGGACTTGCAGATTTCAACAGTTCGTCTGCAGAAATTATAACTTCATTGGCCATTTAGTCAGAATGTGCAGAAAGCCTGTAACCAGGCTAATATACGAGGCGGATGAACCAGATGAGGGGTCTGCGAGGCAGGATGACGCTTGGGGCAAATCAATGGACGCTGAAGTTCAGTGGGTCCATGTGGCAAACATTCACAGCTCATATACCAAAACGCCACCTATGATGATGAAAGTCCTATTAAACGGCATCCCTGTACGCATGGAGCTGGACACGGGGGCCAGCCAGTCACTCATGAGTGTTCAACAATTCGAACAGCTGTAGCCACTCAAAGCCAGCAGACCTAAACTAGAACGCATTGAGACGCAATTACGGACGTACACCAAAGAAATCATTCCAGTGCTAGGCAGTGCAATGTTGGCGGTCACACACAATGGATCGGTGAACCGGCTGCCGCTCTGGATTGTCCCGGGCAATGGTCCCGCACCGTTGGGGAGGAGCTGGTTAGCCGAGATGAACTGGAAATGGGGGGGGATGTGCACGCCATGTCATCTGTGGAGCGAAGTTCATGCTCACAGGTCGTCCTACAGCAATTTGAGTCACTATTTCAACCTGGCATCGGGACATTCAAAGGTACCAAAGTAGTGATACGCATCACCCCGGACGCCAGACCAGTGCACCACAAAGCCAGAGCTGTGCCGTATGTGATGCGGGAGAAAATTGAGAGCGAGTTGGACCGGTTGCTGAGAGAGGGTATCATCTCGCCCATTGAATTGAGCGACTGGGCGAGCCCCATCGTTCCCGTCCTAAAACCGAATGGCTCAGTCCGCATCTGTGGTGACTACCAGGCCACTATCAACCGGGTGTCCCTACAAGACCAATACCCGCTCCCGAGAGCGGAGGACCTTTTTGCCACGCTGGCAGGCGGCAAGCTGTTCACCAAGTTGGAACTCACTTCAGCCTACATGACCCAAGAACTGGCCAACGAATATAAACTACTGACCACCATCACCACGCACAAGGGACTGTTTGTTTACAACAGGTGTCCGTTTGGCATTCGATCAGCGGCCGCGATTTTTCAAAGAAACATGGAAAGCTTGCTCAAATCCATTCCTGGAACAATCATATTTCAGGACGACATCCTCATCACCGGTTGTGACACCGAGGAACACCTCCACAACCTGGAGGAGGCGCTACGCCGACTGGACCGGGTAGGCCTGCGACTCAAGAAGCCTAAATGTGTGTTTTTGGCTCCCGAGGTCGAGTTTTTGGGCAGGAGGGTTGCTGCAGACGGGATTCGGCCTATCGAATCCAAAACGGAGGCGATTCGACGAGCGCCCAGGCCCGGCAACACATCGGAGTTGCGTTCATTTCTGGGACTCTTGAACTATTTCAGGAACTTTCTGCTGAATTTAAGCACATTGTTGGAGCCGCTACACGTGCTCCTGCATAAGAGTTGCGATTGGTTTTGGGGGGGGGATGGTCAGGAACGGGCTTTTAATCGGACGCGGGACCTACTTTATTCAAAGAAGTTGTTGACTCTGTACAACCCTTGTAAGAAATTGGTTCGGACATGTGATGCATCGTCCTATGGGGTTGGGTGCGTGTGGCAGCAGTGTAATGCTGAGGGCCAACTCCAACCTGTGGCTTATGCCTCCAGGTCGCGCTCTCAAGCTGAACGGGGATATGGAATGGTTGAGAAGGAAGCACTCGCATGTGTGGGGGAGGTGATGTCATATACGTAACCTTTATGTAACAACACTGCAATACTGTATATACGCAAGAAATGCACATCTTGACCACAGGGGGCGAACTTGTAGGAGACACTCCTCACCTGGTCATCCAGGTATATAAAGGGAGGTCTTAGGTTGGGTCATCACTCTTGTGAATAAAAGTTCAGGTCATGGAGTGACCTTGTCCATAGAATGTGCCTCGTGTGGATTTGTGATATTGTGTAAGGACTTTACATATACATAACACTCTGGAAAAAGGTTTTCATTGCTCTGGTCACAAGAAATGAAATGCTGATGAAGCCAAATGCTCAATTTCTATACTTCACACTGAATTAATTATCAAACTGTTACTATGAACTTTTAAAATAAAAATATTTACATGGTGATATTCTAAGGGGAAATCCCGATAGCCAAGTCAACATTTCAACATCACTTGATGAATCAATCACTCAACAAGCTTTTGGAAACATATTTCATCTGCCCTGGTTTCCTTCAGCAACTGAATGTCCAAAATAAGGCTTTAAACAAAATGTTATCAAAAACCTGAACCTAATAACATGATTAAATTTACCCAATGAATTATGTTCTATTTACCTTAAGTGACATTTTCACCTCAAGGCCTCACCTGCCTCAAAAGCCTGGGCTTAGAATGGATTTGTTTTATTTCACAACAGTTGGAAAGCGTTTTCAACCATATCTGTATATTCTGAGCACGTGACGCTTACAGAATGAATTGAAGGGTAGAAGTGTGTTTCCACTCTTTGGCAGAGATTGAATTCTCAAACGATTTATTTCAGGCAAGTGATGACATTTTTTTAAATCATATTATTGTTGACAATTGTGCTTTCTTATTACGAAACACTTACAATAATAAAGTTAAGACGAAGATTGGTAGCAGCTTTGATCGGGGTTTCTAAATTGATGTTTGGATACACAGGAGATTATTTATAGAAATGAATCTCCATTTCTGTGGAAAATTCTATTTCAAAAAATTTCTTCTGAACTAATTTTTAGGCTTAACTATTGTGGGGGTTGGGTTAGGTTGGGATCCTGGATTCAGGAGGTAAGTGTAAAGGCACTTACTTCCTGGATCCAGCAGTCCTCGCCTTGTATTAGCTGGCGGGTTTCAAGAGGTGTGCAAAACCCGACTAGCTGAAGTTAAAATAAAAAATGGAGGTTAAAGCAGAGGCTTCTAGCTGCATTATAATATTTAAATAGATAACCTGCCTCCTGGCAGTGGATTAGCTATCTGCCCCCATCCCACCTCCGTTAAAAGTGGTTGGGTTGGAGGTGGGTTCAGATCGGGATTCTGATTTTTAACACTTTAACCACTCCCACGCTACAAACCCACCCTTTTTTTAGGTTAAAATTCCCCCCAATGTTTTTACTATAGTTCTTTACCAAGACATGAGAGATTGTGCATCAGTGCCATTCCAAGAAACTGTTCCAATTTTTTCTTCAACTCCTTCAAATGGATCAAGTTTGGTTGGACCATCTGTGGTGAAATATTCCCTTGAAGGCGGTTTAAGAACATAAGAACATAAGAATTAGGAACAGGAGTAGGCCATCTAGCCCTTCAAGCCTGCTCCGCTACTCAACAAGATCATGGCTGATCTGGCCGTGGACTCAGCTCCACTTACCCGCCCACTCCCCATAACCCTTAATTGCCTTATTGGTTAAAAATCTATCTATCTGTGATTTGAATACATTCAATGAGCTAGCCTCAACTGCTTCCCTGGGCAGAGAATTCCACAGATTCACAACCCTCTGGGAGAAGAAAATCCTTCTCAACTCGGTTTTAAATTGGCTCCCCCATATTTTGAGGCTGTGCCTCCTAGTTCTAGTCTCCCCGACCAGTGGAAACAACCTCTCTGCCTCTATCTTGTCTATCCCTTTCATTATTTTAAATGTTTCTATAAGATCACCCCTCATCCTTCTGAACTCCAACGAGTAAAGACCCAGTCTACTCAATCTATCATCATAAGGTAACCCCCTCATCTCCGGAATCAGCCCAGTGAATGGTCTATGTACCCCCTCCAAAGCTAGTATATCCTTCCTTAAGTAAGGTGATCAAAATTGCATGCAGTACTCCAGGTGCGGCCTCACCAATACCCTGTACAGTTGCAGAAGGACCTCCCCTGCTTTTGTTCTCCATCCCTCTCGCAATGAAGGCCAACATTCCATTCGCCTTCCTGATTACCTGCTGCACCTGCAAACTAACTTGACCCCCAGGTCCCTCTGCACCGCAGCATGTTGTAATTTCTCCCCATTCAAATAATATTCCCTTTTACTTTTTTTTTTCCCCCCAAGGTGGATGACCTCACATTTTCCGACATTGTATTCCATCTGCCACACCTTAGCCCATTCGCTTAACCTATCTAAATCTCTTTGCAGTCTCTGTGTCCTCTACACAACCCGCTTTCCCACTAATCTTTGTGTCATCTGCAAATGTTGTTACACTACACTCTGTCCCCTCTTCCAGGTCATCTATGTATATTGTAAACAGTTGTGGTCCCAGCACCGATCCCTGTGGCACACCACTAACCACCGATTTCCAACCCGAAAAGGACCCATTTATCTCTCTGCTTTCTGTTAGCCAGCCAATTCTCGATCCATGCTAATACATTTCCTCTGACTCTGCGTACCTTTATCTTCTGCAGTAATCTTTTGTGTGGCACCTTATCGAATGTCTTTTGGAAATCTAAATGTACCACATCCATCGGTACACCTCTATCCACCATGCTCGTTATATCCTCAAAAAATTCCAGTAAATTAGTTAAACATGATTTCCCCTTTATGAATCCATGTTGTGTCTGCTTGATTACACTATTCCTATCTAGATGTCCCGCTATTTCTTCCTTAATGATAGCTTCAAGCATTTTCCCCACTACAGATGTTAAACTAACCGGCCTATAGTTACCTGCCTTTTGTCTGCCCCCCTTTTTTTTTTAAAAACAGCGGCGTTACATTAGCTGCTTTCCAATCCGCTGGTACCTCCCCAGAGTCCAGAGAATTTTGATAGATTATAACGAATGCATCTGCTATAACTTCCGCCATCTCTTTCCCAGAGGCCCAGTTGATCCAGTGTCTCCTCATATGTCAGTCCAGCCATCCCTGGAATCAGTCTGGTGAACCTTCGCTGCACTCCCTCAATAGCAAGAACGTCCTTCCTCAGATTAGGAGACCAAAACTGAACACAATATTCCAGGTGAGGCCTCACCAAGGCCCTGTACAACTGCAGCAAGACCTCCCCTGCTCCTATATTCAAATCATCTCGCTATGAAGGCCAACATGCCTTTGCCTTCTTCACCGCCTGCTGTACCTGCATGCCAACTTTCAATGACTGATGAACCATGACACCCAGATCTCGTTGCACCTCCCCTTTTCCTAATCTGCCGCCATTCAGATAATATTCTGCCTTTGTGTTTTTGCCACCAAAGTGGATAACGTCACATTTATCCACATTGCACTGTATCTGCCATGCATTTGCCCACTCACCTAACCTGTCCAAATCACCCTGCAGCCTCTTAGCATCCTCCTCACAGCTCACACCGCCACCCAGTTTAGTGTCATCTGCAAACTTGGAGATATTACCCTCAATTCCTTCATCCAAATCATTAATGTATATTGTGATGAGCTGGGGTCCCAGCACTGAGCCCTATGGTACTCCGCTAGTTACTGCCTCCCATTCCAAAAAGGACCCGTTTATCCCGACTCTCTGCTCCCTGCCTGCCAACCAATTCTCTATCCATGCCAGTACATTACCCCCAATACCATGTGCCTTGATCTTGTACACCAATCTCTTATGTGGTACCTTGTCAAAGGCCTTTTGCAAGTCCAAATACACCACATCCACTGGTTCTCCCTTGTCCACTCTACTAGTTACATCCTCAAAAAATACCAGAAGATTGGTCAAACATGATTTCCCTTTCATAAATCCATGCTGACTTGGACTGATCCTGTCACCGCTTTCCAAATGTGCTGCTATTTCATCCTTAATAATTGATTCCAACATTTTCCCCATTACTGATGTCAGGCTAACCAGTCTATAATTACCAGTTTTCTCTCTCCCTCCTTTTTTAAAAAGTGCTGTTACATTAGCTACCCTCCAGTCCATAGGATCTGATCCAGAGTTGATAGACCGTTGATAAATGATCACCAATGCATCCACTATTTCTAGGGCCACCTCCTTAAGTACTCTGGGATGCAGACAATCAGGCCCTAGGGATTTATCGGCCTTCAATCCCATCAATTTCCCCAACACAGTTTCCCACCTAATAAGGATATCCTTCAGTTGCTCCTTCTCACTAGACCCTCGGTCCCCTAGTACCGGAAGGTCATTTGTGTCTTCCTTCATGAAGACAGAAGCAAAGTATTTGTTCAATTAGTCTGCCATTTCTTTGTTCCCCATTATTAATTCACCTGAGTCCGACTGCAAGAGACCTACGTTTGTTTTCACCAATCTTTTTCTCTTCACATATCTATAGAAGCTTTTGCAGTCAATTTTTATGTTCCCGGCAAGCTTCCTCTCATACTCTATTCTCCCTCTCCTAATTAAACCCTTTGTCCTCCTCTACTGAATTCTAAATTTCTCCCAGTCCTCAGGTTTGCTACTTTTTCTGGCCAATTTATATGCCTCTTCCTTGGATCTAACACTATCCTTAATTTCCCTTGTTAGCCACGGTTGAGCCACTTTCCCTGTTTTATTTTTACTCCAGACAGAGATGTACAACTGTTGAAGTTCATCCATGTGATCTATAAATGTTTGCCATTGCCTATCCACCGTCAACCCTTTAATATCATTTGCCAGTCTATTCTAGCCAATTCACGCCTCATGCCATTGAAGTTAGCTTTCCTTAAGTTTAGGACCCTAGTTTCTGAATTAACTGTGTCACTCTCAATCTTAATAAAGAATTCTACCATATTACGATCACTCTTCCCCAAGGGGCCTTGCACAACAAGATTGCTAATTAGTCCCTTCTCATTACACATCAGCAAGTTTATGGCTATCGCACAGATGTTATGGTGATGTACAATCTGCAAGTCTCTCCATGACTGGCATCAGTTCACAATCATCCAGCAAAAAGTCATAATTTTTGTGGTTATATAAGGAACAATGACAAATCCTTTTAACTTAGAAATAGAGTCCTTTATTCAGGACGATGCTCGTGGTGAGTCGGAGAGGCTTGGGAGGTGCATCGGAGAGGCCTATAAAAAGGCCCCTCGCATCGCTGAGGCGTGGGAGTTCGTGGTGAGTCGGAGAGGCTCGGGAGGTGCATCGGAGAAGCATGCTTGTGCAGCTACAGGGAGAAGGCAAAAAAGTAGAAATAAATCGAAAGGTGACGTCACAGCCAAGGGGGTAAGTGATTGATAAGTGGTTTTTCTTTGTCTTTCTTTATCAGTAAGTAACCTTTTAACATTGCTGTTGCCCAATTAAGTTAATCCAAGGGGTAAGTCATGGCAGGAGAGCTCGGAAACATGTTATGCTCCTCCTGTACTATGTGGTTACTCAGGGACACCGACAACGACGTGTGCGGGAAGTGCATCCGCCTGCAGATCCTGACAGACCACATTGCGGCACTGGAGCTGCGGGTGGATGAACTCTGGAGCATCCACGATGCTGAGAATGACGTGAATAGCACATTTAGTGAGTTGGTCACACCGCAGGTAAAGGGTACACAGCCAGATAGGGAATGGGTGACTAACAGGAAGAGCAGTGCAAGGAAGGTAGTGCAGGGGTCCTCTGCGTTCATCTCCCTGCAAAACAGATACACTGCTTTGGGTACTGTTGAGGGGGATGACTCATCAGGGGAAGGCAGCAGCAGCCAAGTTCATGGCACCGTGGGTGGCTCTGCTACACAGGAGGGCAGGAAAAAGAGTGGGAGAGTGATAGTGATAGGAGATTCAATTGTAAGGGGAATAGATAGGCGTTTCTGCGGCCGCAACCGAGACTCCAGGATGGTATGTTGCCTCCCTGGTGCAAGGGTCAAGATGTCTCTGAGCGGGTGCAGGATATACTGAAAAGGGAGGGTGAACAGCCAGTTGTCGTGGTGCATATAGGTACCAACGATATAGGTAAAAAACGGGATGAGGTCCTATTGAGACGTTTTTAGGGAGCTAGGAGCTAAATTAAAAAGTAGGACCTCAAAAGTAGTATTCTCAGGATTGCTACTAGTGCCACGTGCTAGTCAGAGTAGGAATCACAGGATAGCTCAGATGAATACGTGGCTTGAGGAGTGGTGCAGAAGGGAAGGATTCAAATTCCTGGGGCATTGGAACCAGTTCTGGGGGAGGTGGGACCAGTACAAACAGGACGGTCTGCACCTGGGCAGGACCGGAACCAATGTCCTAGGGGGAGTGTTTGCGAGTGCTGTTGGGGAGGAGTTAAACTAATATGGCAGGGAGGATGAGAACCTATGCAGGGAGGCAGAGGGAAATAAAAGGGAGACAGAGGCAAAAGATAGAAAGGAGAATAGTAAAAGTGGAGGGCAGAGAAACCCAAGGCAAAAAACAAAAAGGGCCACATTACAGCAAAATTCTAAAGGGGCAAAGTGTGTTAAAAAGGCAAGCCTGAAGGCTCTGTGCCTCAATGAGAGGAGTATTCGGAATAAGGTGGATGAATTAACTGCGCAGATAGCAGTTAATGGATATGATGTAATTGGCATCACAGAGACATGGCTCCAGGGTGATCAAGGCTGGGAACTCAACATCCAACGGTATTCAACATTTAGGAAGGATAGACAGAAAGGAAAAGGAGGTGGGGTGGCGTTGCTGGTTAAAGAGGAAATTAATGAAATAGTAAGGAAGGACATTGGCTTGGATGATGTGGAATCGGTATGGCTGGAGCTATGGTATACCAAAGGGCAGAAAACACTGGTGGGAGTTGTGTACAGACCACCAAACAGTAGTAGTGAGGTTGGGGACAGCATCAAACAAGAAATAAGGGATGTGTGCAATAAAGATGCAGCAGTTATCATGGGCGACCTTCACCTACATATAGATTGGGCTAACCAAACTGGTAGCAATACGGTGGAGGAGGATTTCCTGGAGTGTATTAGGGATGGTTTTCTTGACCAATATGTCAAGGAACCAACTAGAGAGCTGGCCATCCTTGTCTGGGTGATGTGTAATGAGAAGGGACTAATTAGCAATCTTGTTGTGTGAGGCCCCTTGGGGAAGAGTGACCATAATATGGTAGAATTCTTTATTAAGATTGAGAGTGACACAGTTAATTCAGAAACTAGGGTCTTGAACTTAACTAACTTCGGCGGCATGAAGCGTGAATTGGCTAGAATAGACTGGCAAATGATACTTAAAGGGTTGACGGTGGATAGGCAATGGCAAACATTTAGAGATCACATGGATGAACTTCAACAATTGTACATCCCTGTCTGGAGTAAAAATAAAACAGGGAAGGTGGCTCAACCGTGGCTAACAAGGGAAATTAAGGATAGTGTTAGATCCAAGGAAGAGGCATATAAATTGGCCAGAAAAAGCAGCAAACCTGAGGACTGGGAGAAATTTAGAATTCAGCAGAGGAGGACAAAGGGTTTAATTAGGAGGGGGAAAATAGAATACGAGAGGAAGTTTGCTGCGAACATAAAAACTGACTGCAAAAGCTTCTATAGATATGTGAAGAGAAAAAGATTAGTGAAGGCAAACGTAGGTCCCTTGCAGTCGGACTCAGGTTAATTTTTTAATGGGGAACAAAGAAATGGCAGACCAATTGAACAAATACTTTGGTTCTGTCTTCACAAAGGAAGACACAAATAACCTTCCGGATGTACTAGGGGACCGAGGGTCTAGTGAGAAGGAGGAACTGAAGGAAATCCTTATTAGGCTGGAAATTGTGTTGGGGAAATTGATGGCATTGAAGGCCGATAAATCCCCGGGGCCTGATTGTCTGCATCCCAGAATACTTAAGGAAGTGGCCCCAGAAATAGTAGATACATTGGTGATCATTTTCCAACAGTCTATTGACTCTGGATCAGATCCTATGGACTGGAGGGTAGCTAATATAACAGCACTTTTTAAAAAAGGAGGAAGAGAGAAAACGGGTAATTATAGACCGGTTAGCTGGACATCAGTAGTGGGGAAAATGCTGGAATCAATTATTAAGGATGAAATAGCAGCGCATTTGGAAAGCAGTGACAGGATCAGTCCAAGTCAGCATGGATTTATGAAAGGGAAATCATGCTTGACAAATCTTCTGGAATTTTTTGAGGATGTAACTAGTAGAGTGGATAAAGGAGAACCAGTGGAAATGGTGTATTTGGACTTTCAAAAGGCCTTTGACAAGGTCCCACATAAGAGATTGGTGTGCAAAATCAAAGCACATGGTATTGGGGGTAATGTACTGGCGTGGATAGAGAATTGGTTGGCAAACAGGATGCAGAGAGTCGGGATAAACGGGTCCTTTTCGAAATGGGAGGCAGTGACTAGTGGAGCGCCGCAGGGCTCAGTGCTGGGACCCCAGCTCGTCACAATATACATTAATGATTTGGATGAAGGAATTGAAGGTAATATTTCCAAGTTTGCAGATGACACTAAACTGGGTGGCGGTGTGTGCTGTGAGGAGGATGCTAAGAGGCTGCAGGGTGATTTGGACAGGTTAGGTGAGTGGGCAAATGCATGGCAGATGCAGTATAATGTGGATAAATGTGAGGTTATCCACTTTGGTGGCAGATTAGGAAAAGGGGAGGTGCAACGAGACCTGGGCGTCATGGATCATCAGTCATTGAAAGTTGGCATGCAGGTACAGTAGGCGGTGAAGGCAGCAAATGGCATGTTGGCCTTCATAGCTAGGGGATTTGAGTATAGGAGCAGGGAGGTCTTACAGGGCCTTGGTGAGGCCTCACCTGGAATATTGTGTTCAGTTTTGGTCTCCTAATCTGAGGAAGGACATTATTGCTATTGAGGGAGTGTAGCGAAGGTTCACCAGACTGATTCCAGGGATGGCTGGACTGACATATGAGGAGACACTGGATCAACTGGGCCTTTATACACTGGAGTTTAGAAGGATGAGAGGGGATCTCCTAGAAACGTAAAAGATTCTGACGTGACGGGACAGGTTCGATGCGGGAAGAATGTTCCCGATGTTGGGGAAGTCCAGAATCAGGGGACACGGTCTTAGGATAAGGAGTAGGCGATTTAGGACTGAGATGAGGAGAAACTTCTTCACTCAGAGTTGTTAACCTGTGGAATTCCCTGCTGCAGAGAGTTGTTGAATATATCCAATGAACTGGCAGCAAGAGGGATTTAGATATGGCTGTTACGGCTAAAGGGATCAAGTGGTATGGAGAGAAAGCAGGAAAGGGTTACTGAGGTGAATGATCAGCCATGATCTTATTGAATGGTGGTGCAGGCTCGAAGGGCCAAATGGCCTACTCCTGCACCTATTTTCTATGTTTCTATGTAAGTAGAAAGTCAGTTATCTGTAGACAAAATATTATCTAACTGAAACTAATTGAGTCTGAATATCAGACAGCCTTGGACCTCAGAATTATGGCATTTTTCCTGATATTTGACATTCAGTTGCTTGAGCTGATGATTTACTCTGCAATAATACATTTCTTAAAACGATCCTCAATTGGTTAAGAACGCCAAAATAACTGGAAAGCTGTATCCTCCTATATTCTTGGTTCTAAACACAACACATTCATTTTTAAACTGCTAGCAAACTAATACATCTTTATACGTAGATAGAACTAGCAAGAGAAGCAAATTTGAAATTATATTAATATAGATCGGTCAGTGAACAAAAGGCATTTATAATGCAACTTTCACATATAGTAATTGTCACAGGGTGCTTCACAAAGTGAGAAATGTACATTGAGCAGCAGTGAAAGAATTAAGCAAATGCATGGTCAAAGAATTAAATTCTGAAGAAGCCTTTCAAGGTAGAAAGAGTTGGAGCAATGAAGAGGGATTTAAGGAAAGTTTTCCATAGAGTGGGACCCAGAGGAGATTGCAGAGTGGGATCAGACTATGGTGGGATTTGTAAAGGAGGATTTTAAATTCAGTGTACTGGGGCAGTCGGAGCAATTGGAATTCGTAAGGACAGAAGTAATAAGTTTAGGTGATGGAATTTTGGACAAGGTATGGTTTATGTAAAGCAAAGCACAGGAGGCAGATGGAGCAAGTGTTGGAGAAGTCGGGGTAGATTTTAATTGAACAGCGCCCACTGAGTGACCGACAGGCACAACACACCTGTCATTACTGAGGAATCCACGGTTTTCCTGCCCTGCACCATTTGTATGGCCTGCATACATGCCATACACAATCCTGCCCCCTGGCTGGGCTTTGAGCTTGAATATTGGACAGGAAACAGGACCGCAGATATTGGGGGCTTTGCACAACAGTTCCCCAGATGTAATGAGGAGGAAAATCTACCTCGACAAGTGCAGAAACATTAGATTAACAATTTATTGGGGAAAGCACTTATGTCAATGAACAACTTGAATAATGGTACAAAGTTTCTTGCTCAGGTACGGAAACTGCAAACTAATGAAATGACTAAGGACCATCGAGAAACAAAGTTTAACAGGAGGAATCCATTCAGCCTTTCTTGCCTGGCTGAATTTGACTATTCACAAAGGCTGATTCTGCACAGTTTAATTTTCCTGAGATCAGATATATAATTGATCAACAGATCTCAAAGGTGCTCTAAATTAATGATAATTTCAGCTTTACGTTTCAGGGAAAGAAGATATTACCTATGATAGTAAAATTTCTCTTACTTGTGACCAATTTCATGAGCGATTGTAAATGCAGTTGCCAGGCCAATGTCCTCATTGATACTGCAACTCCTTTCTGGTTCACACATGCCACCCACTGGAGCTAGACCTGTAACAGGATTGTTTATTTAGCTTAGAAAAATAAGGATACAGTTAAACACAGGTATCAGCAATTCACCCCTTGGCAGCATAGGAAGTTGATCTTGAAAGGAAGATGATGTTATCACACACAGCATGCAAATGAATGACATATTATCAAAAATACTAACAAGCCATTCTGCCTGCAATATTTCTGCTTGCAAAGCGAAAGATATCAGGTCAGATATAATAATGGCCATCGGTTTAGCCATGGTATGAGTTTTCCTATACAGCCATTATACTGGAAACATACTGAGCTGTTCTATACGTTTACTTTTTTCCAGAATGGCTGGAATGAAGACACGGGGATGTTAATAGTAAAAGGGTGTCACTGTATCCGTTCAGACAGGGACCACTGAACTGATCGAGCTGACGTTACCCTTCCATTTGAAAATTAGATGAAATATTCATCGCAATTTTGTTCCGAGTAGTGGTATGAAAAGATATGGTGAGATAAATTGCAGACCTATTGCAATACTTTTTATTTGTTTGAAAATTATAAAGAGTCACCGAAACATATTGATGCCTTCCTCACCCTTCAATAGCAGCTAAAAACAGCAAATGTATTTGAAAATGAAAGAAAACCCCCCAGATATGCATTTGTCTATAGGGTAGTGACAGTAGATAAAAATCAAGATTAAGGTAGACTTTCCCTTTTCTAGTTTTTCCCCATACCAGGGAGCAACAAAAAAAAAATTGCTGAATCTGGAAGCTATTCTGCACAGCTCGGCCAATGGTTCCCTCATACTAATGTACAATAAATCTCCTGCTGTAGGAGTGTAACACTGGAACGTGCAAAATGTTCAGAACCGATGGTACATTTCTGTAATGACACAAATAATTAGATTTTGTTTCAATTAGACACAAAGATTTCTCAGATGTAACATACCAATGGACACAATCATGACACGTTACCCTGCCTCCAAATTCCACAGGCTCCAACTCAGACATTTATGCTGTGGTAGAATTGTGCTGTAAAAGTGGTTGGTTCTATTTGTAACATTTGCTCTATAATCAATTGTTATAAAGAATGTTCCAGTTTTTTAATATGCCACAATGCTGTTTGGTTGTGTTAACTGTATTGAATACTGGCAAAAATGACTGACTGCAATGTCTGGTGCAAAAATATATCAAAGTCCTTGTTTAAAAAAATGAATCATCCATCATATAAAAACAGTGGTCCAAATATTCATCAATCTGCAGCAGTTCCTTTGGTGTTAAGCGGAAGAAAAATGGGCAGTGACCAAGTATGGCAGAGACCTGTCCATTAGTGTTCA
This sequence comes from Pristiophorus japonicus, assembly GCF_044704955.1. Classification (NCBI taxonomy): domain Eukaryota; kingdom Metazoa; phylum Chordata; class Chondrichthyes; family Pristiophoridae; genus Pristiophorus; species Pristiophorus japonicus. The sequence continues at coordinate 31,773,614 of NC_091994.1, read as the reverse complement.
GCGTGCATTGCTGCTTATGTCACAGAGGGGGACGGGAGCACACCTGGATGCAGTGGTAAATTACTAACTCCATGTTAATGACGTGGAAGTGATACCATTTTCCTCTTCTTAGACCAGACAGGCATTGGATCTTAAGACTGCCCATATGAAGGGTGCTTTAGAGATCTGCTGGCAGTACTTAACAGTTGAAGAAGTTTAAAGGGACAGGAAGCCAGGTTCAAGATTTTTGATTGGTTAAGTCTCAATCCTTTCCGCCACATTGACAGAGCAAAGCAGACTAGTGCCTTCAAAACAAAGCGGGGTTGGTATATTAATGCGTACACCTGAAAGTTAATGAGCTAGCCACTGAAACTATTATCTAGAACAATCTGGGTCAATGGATAATTTATTATCCTATTTCAGCCAATTCCAGTAGGCATTCACATGAAATTTATGTTCATGTATATGCAGCATAGGACTTTTGAGTAGGAATACAATCTTGGAAAGGTGGTAGCCAGTTTAATTGGCAGCTCCACTGGTCAATGACTAACACATGTAAAGTAGTTGTGAAGCCTACCGAGGGGCTTGGTCTAGGCTACAAGTTAAGATGGAGCCAGCCAGGATCTTAGCTAGGGCTGACCAGAAATAAAAAAACTGAGACAACGCATTTACAAAGATCACAATGTACAGTTCACATAATAAAGGGGTCTCTCATTGTTCCCTCACTGGGTTACTTGTATTACTAGATATTGGGCAGTAAAGACAAACTCCTGAACACAAGGAATGCAGACTCTGCTTACAGGAAGTGCTCCTGCTCACAGCCTCCATGTCAGACTGAGATTGCGTGATAGGTGTAAGTTGTCTAGAGAATCTGAGCCTCAACTCAGCTTATTCTTTCATACCTGAAAGGACAACCAGGAGTGAAGTGTTACTGACAAATGTTCATTCTAATTTGGTGCCAAAATGCTGACCGGCGAATGCAAATTTTGCAGTAGGTGTTGGCATTACTGAATTGGATGTAGAAGGTATATTAATTGATGTACCAACTCTGAACTGGGGCCATCTCCTGCCTCTTCATCCAAGATCTGTATTTGTAGAGGATGTACCATCATCATGCCTCTTCAGTTGTCCTCCTTTCCCTGTTTTTTTAATGAGTGTACTTCTCCTACAGGAGGCATACACATAATCTTTTGTTGCCACTGGTGCGATGTCTTCATTGGTGATCCATGTACCAGGGTGCTATGTATAGGTACTGTGCTGACAGAAACATGCAGTAGGCAAGTGATGGGCATAGGAGGAGGCTGAAGGAGTTTTGGCTGTGAAGTTCTGCACTGACTGAGGTGTAGCTGGACATGTGAGGTACTGAGAAGTGATGAATACTTTGTAATGACTACCCATGGGGATAGAAAAGAAAGACTTGCATTTATATAGCGCCTTTCACAACCACCAGATGTCCCAAATCGCTTTACAGCCAATGAAGTACTTTTTAAAAAGTGTAGTCACTGTTGTAATGTAGGTAGCCAATTTGCACATAGCAAGCTCTCACAAACAGCAACGTGACAATGACCAGATAATTTGTTTTTGATATTGATTGAGGGATCAATATTAGCCAGGATACTGGGGATAACTCCCCTGCTCGTCTTCGAAACAGTGCCATAGAATCTTTTTACGTCCACCCGAGGGGGCAGACAGGGCCTTGGTTTAACGTCCCATCTGAAAGACAGTACCTCTGACCGTGCAGCACTCACTCAGTACTGCACTGGAGTGTCAGACTAGATTTCTGTGATCAAGTGTCTGGAGTGGGACATGAACCCACAACCTTCTGACTCAGAGGTGAGGGTGTCACCCACTGAGTCACGGCTAACACTGTAAAGTGGAATTGGTTTCTGAACCACACTACTGAAAAGCTAATAGTGTATTCCGGGAAAGCCAGATGTGCACAAAGCTGAAGTCTTCGAGCTACAGTACGCGGACGGCGCCTGCGTCTGTGCACACACACAGGCTGAACTCCAGGACATAGTCGATGTATTTACCGAGGAGTATGAAAGCATGGGCCTTATGCTAAACATTAGTAAGACAAAGGTCCTACACCAGCCTGTCCTCGCTGCACAGCACTGCCCCCCAAACATCAAAATTCAGGGCATGGCCCTGGACAACGTGGACCACTTCCCCTATCTTGGGAGCCTCCTATCAACAAGAGCAAGCATTGATGACGAGATCCAACACCGCCTCCAATGCGCCAGTGCAGCCTTCGGCTGCCTGAGGAAAAGAGTGTTTGAAGATCAGTCCCTCAAAACTTTCACCAAGCTCATGGTCTACAGGGCCGTAGTAATACCCACCCTCCTGTATGGCTCAGAGACGTGGACCATGTACAGTAGACACCTTAAGTCGCTGGAGAAATACCACCAGCGATGTCTCCGCAAGATCCTGCAAATCCCCTGGGAGGACAGACGCACAAACATTAGCGTCCTCGTCCAGGCCAACATCCCTAGCATTGAAGCACTGACCACACTTGATCAGCTCCACTGGGCTGGCCACATAGTTCGCATGCCAGACACGAGACTCCCAAAGCAAGCGCTCTACTCGGAACTCGTCCACGGCAAACGAGCCAAAGGCGGGCAGAAGAAACGTTACAAGGACACCCTCAAAGCCTCCCTGATAAAATGCGACATCCCCACTGACACCTGGGAGTCCTTGGCTATAGACCGCCCTAAGTGGAGGAAGTGCATTCGGGAAGGCGCTGAGCTCCGAGTATTGCCGCCGAGAGCATGCAGAAATCAAGCGCAGGCAGCGGAAGGAGCATGCGGCAAACCAGACTCCCTGCCCACCCTTTCCCTTAACGACTATCTGTCCCACCTGTGACAGAAAATGTGGTTCTTGTATTGGACTGTACAGCCACCAAGAACCCATGCCAAGAGTGGAAGCAAGTCTTCCTCGATCGCGAGGGATTGCCTATGATGATGATGAAAATGGTACAATTTTTTTTGTACGACAAATATTTGGGAACTTAAACCTTTTTGGAACACTTGCAAATTCAGGGTTTTGGCCCATAAGTGGTCTGAATGCCTTCTGTTGGGATGTGCCCATAGTGTTCAATTTTCAGCTATATGATTGCATAACCCAGGGTTGAAACAATTGTGCCTATTTGTGATCGAAACTGACATTTGCCTCTCTTGCATGTGCCCTAATGTTCATCTCTTTTCAAAGGCAGACTGAGAAGACACTTGGCCAGATTCAAATTATTTAAGCCATTTTATTTTACAGCAAATGAACACAGAGAGCAACAGTTAGATTCAGACCCACCTAGTTCAAACAGTACACTTGTCTTTGAGTAATGGTACAAAGTAACACAAATGCTATACTTCCTCACATCTGTGGGCCATCTTGCTTCTAACTGCCTTCGTGAATTCTAACCTTCGGGGTCTGGTGAAAGCTAGGTCTCACAGCTTTCTGTTTAATTTAAAAAAAACGTCAGTGAGTGCTTCTATCTGCTTTTTTCTCCCTTGTTCACAACCAGAGGGTGCCAGACAATCCCTGACAAGCACCCAGAACCAGGGACCTTCCAATATAATGGGTGTGATACATTTGGTGATGACGGAGACATTCTAATAAACTGCTTATTGGTTTCAGTCTTTGGGGAAATAACTTCAATGGCTGGACCATTTGCATTTTAATGACCTTTCAAGCTCTGTATTTCTTTAAAAAAAAGGTCTTGTGTGAACACATGTTTCTTTAAAGAACTAACATTTCAATGCAACTCTTTTCCATTTGCAAAAATGGTCAAAAATCTTGAAACACTTTAGCACTTTTATCTGAATTAAATAATATCTTCTGAGGTAAATTCTGGAAACATTTATGATTGACAGCAACTGACCAATCACAGAATATGCTATTTGTTGCAAAACCACCCATTTTCCAAGAAATGCAAAAATTGCTAACAGACGTTTGCTGGTGCGAAATACATTTAATAAAGCAGTCACTTAGTATTCTAGAGAGACCGAGACAGAAGTGCTATAATACCATGCAATAAAAAAAGAATTTGGCTCAGTCAATCATTATAAATAATTTGCCCTGATCCCGACATTGAGTGTTACATAGCATAATGCTGATATGGTTAGAAAACAACATCTCCCCCAACTCACCATGAACAATGACATGGAAATCCACTAGTAATATTATACGATACGTCAAGCACACAACCTAAGCACATTTCTTGTGTTATACTTTGTCGCATTTCCCTTTTAACTTCTGCTGCACATTCTTATATGCAAATTTCTTGTACCCAATTTCTTGAAAATACCTTTTTTTCAGCTCATTGCAAATTTATTCTAGCAGAATGCAAGTTACATTTAACTGGCTGATGAGCAAATGTATCGATTACAATTCAAATTTATTAATTCTTACACTCTTAAGGCAAACTGAATAATCCAATTAAATCTTTTAAATCACCTGCGCCAAAATTTTCATCTGCCATTTTTTCCCCTCGGCCAACTGATAAAAATAAGGGGCCAGATTTTGCTGGAATGAGGCATCTCACGACATTAGTTAGACTTGTTCATGTATGTTTACGTATTAAAATGTTTTGCCCACAAAGTTGCTGGAAGTGTGAGCTGATAATGGTACAGTGAAGGCAACAGGATATCTGGGACCTCAGTGAACAACCGTCTATCTCCTTAGCCAATGAGATTTAAGGATTGAGAAATAAACAGAGGAAGGACTGAAAAGGAGGGTGAATTAGAGTGAGTGAATTCAATGTCAAATCAGGTACAGAAAAAGAGGGATAAAAAGGAGGGAAAGAAAGATTTGATAGAGAGAAAAAGGAAAAGTAAAACAAAAATGTTTTAAATTTAAAATAGTCATTTTTAAAATCTCCTAAAACAATTCACAACCTGAAGGAATGAAACTCCACACTTATAATGATTTACTTTCTGGGTAAGAGAGATTGATTGACAGTCATTAACAATTATTATGTCTTTAAAAGGGTGCTTACACTTAATTCCTAGATGTAACTTTCTGTGGCGAGTTTAATGGGCAAGTAATGAGCAAATGTAGCAACTTCATGAAAATCACGGGGAGGTGGAGTGTGAGATGCCGTTTTCGTGGGTACAAGAAATTTGCAAATAAGAGTATGCAGTAGAAGTTAAAAGGGACACAGCGCAAGTAATATGCATGCCATCACAGCGGATCGGCACAAACTGGCCAGGAACTTGTGGCAATTCACAATTCACAGACATTTCTTCCTCGCCAATGTTGCTGGCCGATTTGCATTGTTCAGACGTCGTTATTTTTTTCAGCAAAATCTGGCCCCATGTTTCTATCATAAGCAAAACATACACATTTCACAATAACATGATAAAACTTAAAAAAAAAAATCTTTTCTCTCTTTTGAGTACGTTTTTTTAATGTTTTTACTTGAAGGTACCAACCTCTGTTAAAGGCCCTGGCTTGGATTTTTACTTGATATTTTTGGCCACAATTATCAAGTTGTTAACTGAAGAGAGATCCTGAAGTCTGAATATATGCAGTGTGTATAAATTTTCCAGGATGCATCAGTGGCATTTTGAAAGCCCAACTGAAAGAATGTTCTTCATCAGCCTCTACCAGTATGTATTCATTTGGCTGCTATTCCAAATAATTTGAAGAAAAGTTGGATGGCATATTTAAAAAGCTTCATTCAAGTAAAGCTAATATTGAGTGTTTTTAATGCACAAAGGCTGTCTGTAATATCTTTAAAAGCTTTGGTATAGCATCCTAATATAATCCTACTTACTTTGAGAAAAAATAGAAAGATTGTAAAACAAGAGGTAGGATTACACTGAATGCTTTAAACCCAAATTACATGTTATGATATCTTACCTAGAGTTCCACAGGGTTTGTTCTTGTAGATGCAAATGTCATACCTGCAGGAACAAAAAAAAAATAGGTCAACGAAGTAACTTATTTGTTTGAACAAAAGGGAATGGGACTGAAAATCTGTAGTACCATTCCAAATTATAAGTGGCAAGTAACAAGCACACCACACAAATGCCGAGCAATGACCATCTCCAACAAGAGAGAGTCTAACCACCTCCCCTTCACATTCAATGGCATTACCATTGTCAAAACCCCCACCAACCACATCTTGGAGGTCACCATTGACCAGAAATTCAACTGTAACAGCCGCATAATTACTGTGTTTACAAGAGCTGGTCAGAAACTGGGTAATCTGTGGCAAGTGTCTCACCTCCTGACTCCCCAAAGCCTTTACACCATCTACAAGGCACAAGTCAGGAGTGTGATGGAATACTCTCCACTTGCCTGGTTGAGTGCAGCTCCAACAACACAAGAAGCTAGACACCTTCCAGGACAAAGCAGCCTGCTTGATTGGCACCCCATCCACCACCTTAAACATCGACTCCCTCCACCACCAGTGCATTGTGTCTGCAGTATGTGCTATCTACACGATGCACTTCAGCAACTCGCCAAGGCTTCTAAGACAGTGCCACCCAAATCTGCGACCTCTACCACCTAGAAGGACAAGGGCAGCAGGTGCATGAGAACACCATCACCTCCAAGATCCCCTCCAAGACACACACCATCCTGACTTGGAAATATATTGCTGCTCCTTCATCGTTGCTGGGTCAGAATCCTGGAACTCCTTCCCTAACAGCACTGTGGGAGCACCTTCACCATACGGACTGCAACGGTTCAAGAAGGCGGCTCACCACCACCATCTCAAGGGCAATTAGGGATGGGCAATAAATTCTGTCCTTGCCAGCGACGCTCACATCCTGTGAAGAAAAAATTGGGCAGCGTAATAGAATGTAATTATTTCTTTTTTTCCTCTTTTCATCAGAAAGAATTCCTTGATGTATTTAAGAGAGTGGTAACCTGGTGCAGTTTTATTAATACAGCTGAAAATGGGTTTATACAGCCAAAATAAGCACTTTTAATAAGGAAATCCGCCACCTGTTAGTAACCTGATTTTAAATCATTGAAAATTACTTAAAAAACTATATGGAACCATTTAATAGTTTCATTGGTGTACACTAGTCAGTTTCTTAGTAAATTAAATATTTTTTGATATGAAAAAACTTTTAAAACGTGCCTAGTCATGCCTGTACACTAAGAAATTGTGTGCAATTTGAAGAGCCTTTCTGAATCAACGCAATCTTGCAGTTTCGACTTGAGGACATGACAAGTTTCACGGGCGTGGTCTGATCTGGGTGAATTGAATCTTGAACCAGCGTAAAAGATCGCAGAAGATACAAACATAAGTGGTTTTGGGCGAAACTCAAGTTTAAAATTCCCCGTTCTTTTGCGCTGGTTCGGCTGATATTACTCACGGAAACAGGTGGAAACTCTTTACTGGACAAGAGAAGGCTCAGGAGTGATCCTCAAGTTCCTGAAGGGTATAGACAAACATCGTTTGCCTGAAATTTTTGCAAGGGTTCTCCCAATGTCTTGCTGTAACTTCCGCAGGCCATCAGCAGTGACTCTACAGAACTGGCGTAAGCAGCAATTTATGCCATTTCTTGGGTGTTCCGCTTATCTTCTGCCAAAGTTACAGTGGGAAATCAGGAGAACACAGCGGACATTCTGGAAGAGGAATGGTAAAAGGACAGTTTAGATTTAGATTTAGAGGCCGCGATTTCGCCACAAGCGGCGGGATCGATGCGGCCTGGGTTGGTGGCATGTGGTAAGCCCACTCCCAACTCGAACCCGCTCTCTGTCCCAAATCTTCCGTTAATGGGGTTTGTCGGGCTTCCCGGCCAATTAAGAGGAAGCCAGTCTGATGACGTCATTTCTTAAAGGGACCATGTCCACATTGCTTTGGACAGTTGTCAGTTGATAGTATTGAGGTGCTGCAAACATTCACAAGCACTGCACAGAGGTGCACGGCTGCACCCAGGCTCTCCCATGACTCCCTCCAGATGCTTATGGAGGGAGTCACAGCATGCAGGGAAGGCCTCTTCCCTCCCCAGGACATCCATGTAGCCTGGTTGCACAATGCACAGGAGGGCACAAGCAGGGAAGTTGTCAGGAGGAGCTGCTGCAGTGGCGCAAATCTTTCAATGATCTCAGTAGACCACGAAACGTTACTGCAAAGCCACACTCAACCTCACCCTGCTGTGCCACACATCACATCCCCATCAGTCTGCTTCCCTACTCTACTCCTGCACATCCTTACTCACATCAACTTACCTTGCACCTCCACCCATCCCTCTCTATCTACATTATCACTTCTCCATCTCCCTAGCCACCCCTCACACTCACCCTCATCCTTGTCCAATCATACAACTAACAACACACAAGGGTAGGCACTTGGGTCCTTTAGCCAATGTTCATGTAAAGTTTATGTTGATGAGTTGTCAAATATTGAAATCTGTATTTTCAGCACTTCGCGTTCTTGAACAGATTTGTGTGCATCTTTTGGAAGTGACTTAGTGAATTGTAGTGAATGGTCAGACATAGGGGTACCCCCCCCACCCGCCACCCACAATGGTGATGAGTGTGAAAGGAATGCTTTGGGCATTGTAGGGATGTGTTATGGTGTTGGTGTGGGGTGGTGCCAACCTGGCGCATCATGTGGCAGCCAGGGTGTACAGCGTCATGAAGTAAATGTGGCTATGGTGAGGCCATCCCTGGCCTATCGGGCAGCAATGTGGTCGGGTGCTTTATCCTGTGCAGCATCAGGTGATTGCGGAGAAGGTTGGTGTTGCTGTTGGCAATGCTGGTGTGTTTTGTGATGCTGGTTTGGGACTGATCGTGGTAGGAATGTGAGGGCCAAGCTAAGATTTTTTCAAGGGCACCGATGCTGCTGGAATAGATGGCAGGCAAGGTTGAGATGACAGAAGCGTCCTATCACTAGTGAGAGAGGTTGGTCTAAGGAGGCGAATAGAGCGTTCACTGCAAACATTTCCAAACTGCATACAGGTCAAAAGACATTTCCAAATCCTGAAGGCTTCAGCCTCTGACATTGGCAAGTGAACAGCTGAGAAATGGCAGCTTTTATATCACTTCTGCAGTTGTCAACTAGTCTAAGTGATGGAGTGTCACTGAGAACCCAACTCCACTTACCTTGCGTATTCTCCGAGGGACAGCAAACCCATCAAAAGTTTGGTAAAATTGTAAGTGCCTGCTTTTGAGCCTCTTACTGAGCATGATGCGCCAGGTTGGCACCACCCCACACCAACACCATAACACATCCCTACAATGCCCATGGCATTCCTTTCACACTCATCACCATTGTGGGTGGCGGGTGGGGGGGGGGGTACCCCTATGTCTGACCATTCACTACAATTCACTAAGTCACTTCCAAAAGATGCACACAAATCTGTTCAAGAACGCGAAGTGCTGAAAATACAGATTTCAATACAGATTGTTCAACTATCTTTCAACAATCTTAATTAACTGGCCCGCCGCTTGCTATAGGGTCTGCGATCCGCACGCAGTCGACAGGTCAGAAACTCAGAGGCGGGTTCAGAATAGGATCCCGACCTGCTGTCAATCAGAGCCATTTTGACAGCAGACCCGCCTCCAAACCTGCACTCACAGGGCTGGGAAGATTCCGGCCAAAGTGTGGTGAATATATGAATGGACTGCCAAGGGAGGCAATGAGAACTGATTGTATCAGCAATTTCGGGTGACAGTTGGATAAGCACCCAGAGAAAAATTTGATGGAAGGATATAAGAGGTATTCTATGATATAGGGGTTGATTTTAACGGGAGGTGGGTTTGGTGCATGGAGAGGGAACCTGGGGCAAGTGACGAATTCTCATCCCCACATCATGGGAAACCTGGGGAGATTTTAGCCTCAAATCAGTATCAGGGCAGTGAGTGGGTGCAGTATTTGGGGTGGCAGGAGGGTCACCGACAGGGACCAAAGGTGCGGTCCAGAGGTGTTTGCAGTTGGGAGATGGATGTGGGGGAGCCTGGGGCACAGGAGGCCTAAGGTTTTCTTGTGGCTCCTGGAAGTTTCCTAGACACTGGGACTGACCAGATAGATTGCAACGTTCTTTTGCGGTTGTGGAAATTTGTTCCCAAGTACTTTGGGAGCTGGAAAAAAAACATTTCACCATTCTCAAGATTAGCACAAAATGAACACTTTAAAAAAAAAAATAGAATGAGCCAATTGCTTGTCTGCTATGTGAATCAGCTCATTACAGGAAGCCAATCCTGGTCACACTTGGATTTATTGCTACCCAGAGAAGAAACTTAAGATGAACATTCTCAAACTGTTCGTCTACAAATATGCTGTTTTATTGAATGCCTTTCCTTCACTCCAGCTCGCCTAGAAATAACAGTGAAAGTAAACCAACATGAAAAATGACTCAACACTTTATTTTACAGCAGACTTCCTAATACACAAACAACAGAGCAGGACTTAAAGAACAGACAAGAATGCGACTTAGAAAAACTCACTAGCAGTGGAGTGAAATTTGAACAGAAACTGGAGAGTGGGATTCAAAAGTATAAAACAGCAGGGCTTCTCATCTGCGTCCTTCTTAGCATCATTAAGCTCGAACCGATAATTACATTTTCCAGTTACAAACCAACAAAAAACAAAAATTCAATGAACATCTATTTACAGCACTGTAGGAAGGCATTATAAAACAGTGAAGAAGAAATTTTAAATATTGTTTGCGGGTCACATTGGCTGGCTCATTGCTGAAGAACAAATTTTTAACGCTACTCCCAGCTCGGCTTGCTCATGGCTGGGGACCCGGGGCCACAGCCAGCTCATAGCTCCGAAAATAAATACACTTTGTTCCCAACGGGAATCCCTGGCCAGGCCATATGATGGCTGAATCACTCTTCCGGGACACAATTAGGAAAAATAAATAGGGAAAAATATATTACAACTGTAGCATCAGTGCAAAATGGTTTCAAATGTCAGCACTTGAGCTGGCGTCAGAACAAAAATGGACTGACACGCCTCCGATGAGCTGAGGATCTGAAGCCAGGAATTTCGGCATGCTCGGATCACATTTCAAGTGAAGCACATTTCAAGTGAAATATATACTTATTTGAATTTTAATTTTGATTAAATCATCCTTAGAAATTGCATTTACTGAAAAAAAAATTCAAAGCATTTTGACTGATTTGTGGTAACTTAGTAGCTAGAATACACAATCACAGGGTGGCTGGCTAACATAGATAAAACCAATTATATATGTGGACTAGAAATTTATAATGGGAAAAAGTTGAGACTCTTTCCCATCAATTTATCCTTGGCAATCAGTTCTAGAATGCAGGGGGTGGGGTGGGGGGGGGGAAAGAAAAGGCTACCAGCTTCCGCGAAATTGCGTGCAAGTTAGCGTTTGCATAAAAACAGTAGCGCCCCGGACTGCTGTGCCTCCAGCGATTACATCATTGCATGCGTGGCGACTCCTTTTTGTCCCGCGGTGGCTCCTTTCCGCCCTGCAGCGGAAATTGGCCAGCGCCCCGTGAGGCACCGTGACATTGCCTCCACTTCCTGTGGGGGGGGCGGTAACCAGAATTTCACAACCGGGGCGGGACTTCCGTGCCGGGTGCAGGAAGTCCCGCCTCTCCTCGGTTACCACCCCTAAACGGGGCGTAACCAAATTTCGCCCCCCTACATTTTCTATTCTCTCATTCTACCCTTATCTAAAGGAATTCCTAAATATTTGTACCAGTGGTTCCACAGAATATCCTTGAGCTCCCTAACAACTCTGGAATTAATCCTATCTGGCAAAATGCTTTATACACCTGGATCTTGCCAACAATATCCAGCCACCAATTTTATGATGCAAATTCTATTACACACTTCATTTAAACAATACTAGAACACTACTTTGCTGTAGTCTTTGTACTGTCCTGTTCCTTTGTAAAGATGGAATTAAAGAACGCAAAGTGCTGAGGCAGGGAATTCATTTTGGGATTCTGATAGCACTGCATGATGTATGAGAAGTACCAATTCACGACGGGACGCGATGACATCTGAGGCATTATATTTGTGCCCATTATTATTCCAAGACCCACTTTTAAAGACCCTGCCAATCCTACATTACAGAGGAAAGCGGTCTTTACCGCCCCCACTTCATAAACTACAGGATCAAGGTTATTTATGTAAGGAAATCCATGGAGGACATGTAACAAAGACCTTGAAATACAATGTAAATGCTAGAACTATATTAGAAATAAAAAATGGTGGAACAGAAGACATATGCATCTGTGCCAGGTATCATGAGCAGCGCTGAATCATGGTTAGATACAAACTATATCAAGTTCCATTAAAAGGTTATAGAAAATTTCAAAGGCATTTGACAAGTCAAAACAAAAAAAAAGGGATGAGTAGCTCGGTTCATTAAACAGAAAATTGGGGATGAAATTTGTCTCGGACGATGTCTCAAAATGGGTAATAGTGAATTGACAGCCATTTTTACACTCCCCTTGATTTTCTTTTCTATTACCTGTTTCGTGCTACCTCCCAAGACCAATTTCACCCTCATTGTTTCAAAAGACGGGAAGGGTATTGGTGAAAAGGGAAATCGAGAAACAATTTGGGTGAAATTAAATCAGGCAGGTGATCTAATGTATTTTGACAGCAAGTGTAGACCTTAAGGACAACAGATTCAGCAAATTGAGGAATGTAGAAAATTAGAAGGACTATAGAACAGGCTAGTGTTTCTTTTATGGGGGATTTCAATTAGTCAACCATTGTTTGGAGTGGCAACCAAATCTATAGGGTGGCAAGGCAGAAGTGTTTGCCAATACCATCAAATGATTGCTTCCTTACTCAGCATGTTGGAGAAAATAATCTATTGAATTTTGTCCTTGCAATGGTCCTGAGTAATATCTGATCGCCATGTGGGGGGGGGGGGGGGCAATAGTGATCACTAGCATCAGATTTCAGATTTTTAGGCAATGGACTGCAGCAGAAACAAAAGTTTAAATTAAAGTCATACTTATATTCAAAGAAACCATGCAGGTTCCTCCGCTAAAATGAAGATTATAGTAAACTGAAACCCAAGTTACTAAACAGGGAGATTCGTAGGGAAATAATCCTCAAAAAGAAATACTTCACCAGGTATAAAGTGAATAACTGTCGGGAGAGCAGGGATGAGAAAACATATAATTGGAGACAACTAAAGCCACTATCAAAATTGTCCAAGGGGCAGTAGAAAAAAAGCACTGCAGATGGGTGGTAATGATGGTAAAGATTTTGCAGTTAATCAGAAGCCAGAAAGTGATTACAGATCTCATGGGGCTTTTGAGATTTAGCAGGGCATGTTAGCTTTGAGAAACAAGATATGGCTAGAGTGCTAAATGGATACTTTGCATCTATTTTCATTACTGCAAACGATGCTAAGGTACCAGTCAGTGGTGCTCTTAAAATGGATTTCAATGAAGAAAATGTATGGTTGATTAGACAGCTGGACCTGATGGCATTTATCCCTGAGAACTGACAGAAATGGGAGATGTATTAGCTTGTAAATTTAATAGCTCTTTGAGGTTTCGGGTGATTCTAATGGACTGTAGGGGGGATTACATGGCGTCAGTATTTTAAGAAGGGGAAGAAATCAAAATCAAACACTGGGAATTATAGTTAGTTTAACACCAGTTGTAAGGAAGATTCTGGAATGCATTGCAAGGGATGGGGTATATGATCATCTGGAGAGGTTAGCAATTATTGGAGAATTCCAGCATGACTTTAGGAAATACCTGACTGACCTAATTGAGGTCTTTGAGCTCATTCATGGGCAATGACAGTCTGGTTGTGGATATATACCTAATTTTCAGAAAGCCTTCAATGAAGTGTCATACAGGAGGTTGTTGGGTCATATTTCATTGTGCGGGATTGTCAGTCAGATATAATGCTGGATAGGGAATTGGTGCATTGTCATAGTCCGGGAGTCATCATCAATAGAAATACATTTGAATGGGTTAGGTCACAATTGAAGTCCCACAGGACGCTATGTTGGGACCATTGTTCTTCATTTTCATAAAATGATTTGGATGAGGGCATTAATGAAACCATTCAGATATTTGCATATGACACAAAATGTGCACAGCATTTGGGAATTTAGACTAAATAGGCTTCAGAAACGTTTAGCCAAGGGAATGGGGATGTGTGTGGCAGTTGTCCTTTGTAAAGAAAATGCAGTCTGATGCATTTGTGTCTGGGCAAACTCTCGGCGTACATAAACTACTTCTGTACCTCTAATACACACTGCAAATCAGGAAACTGTGCACCTCCAATTAATGATTTTCCAAATATTAATTTTAAGAAGGAAGAATGTGTTAAATATTTTACAGCAGGACTGTAAAAATGGAAACCAATTGATAATGGCGAACATGGTGTGGTAGATTTCCAAGGGTGCAAAAGGAGCTGCAGTAAAGGTAGGGGGAGGGAGCATGCAGGCAGGAATACAGTGCAAGGTTGAGGCCTGATGGTTTGAAAGGGCCTATCAGTAGTTTGAGTCTCATTCCCCTGAAACCATTTCCACCTCATGGTTGTTAGTCCCAGCACCTCCCAATACTGCCAGATTCCAGAAACCCCCAATACTGCCAGATTCCAGAAACCCCCAATACTGCCAAACTCTGTCCCCAAAGCCACTGAACCCTCTCCCAAGACCTGCTGGTACCTGCCCATACTTTACACCAACTTCCAAATTCCAGAAACATTCTTCAGTGCTCAACTCCCCGCTCGTCCCCCAAAGACTGTATTCCTAGAACTCTCTGATCAAGAGCCATCCAAATGCTTTCAGATCCTTTGACCTCCCTCCCAATGCTCCCAGAATCTCTTTCCCACTGATCCCAGAATATGTCCCAACGTTTCAAGAAATTTCCTCAGCAGTATTGTCAAAGTCTTAAGAACCGCCCTCCCAGTGTCGTCAGATCCCGAGACCCCTGCAAGGCTAGAAAACTGCACCCTAGTACTGCCAGACCCCCAAGTCCCCTTCCAAATGCTTCCAGATCTGTCCCAACCCATACATGTCAGTGTCCCTGGTTATACGATCTTGCATAACACCCCTATTATAAAACTTCCAAAACACCCCAGGCAACCACACGAGATCTGCCAGTATAAGAAAAATTGTTCAGTCTTCAACAGGATTATTTCAGTGCAGAAAGATTATGCATAAAGAAACATGTTACATTGGTCTCAGTAAGTTTTTAAATGACATTTCTGAGAATGGATATTAGATAAAAATGTTGCTGCAATTGGCAGAAATAAGCAACTGGGAATAATACTGACAAATTATTAACATTTGCACATATGCAATGCATTTACTTTCTGCACCAAGCCAATGCTGTAAAACGAATGAACTTGGAATATTAAAAAAATTCTGTTTTGATTGGTCGCCAGCAAAAGGCGTAAAAAACTTAACCCAAAAACTGAACATGTTCTTTCACATTTTTCATTTGGTTTCTTCTAGGTTTATTTAACTTTCTATGCATGTTTAATCCATAGAGTACTGGAGATTTTTTTCAATTTCCATGATGATTTTTTACAAACTGGTGAAATGAGGTGAATTTTGTGCTCAAGATGAAGGATTTCAATGCTGGAGTGGAACATTTTTCCACTCCTTGTATTCAGTACAAGTATTATGGTAAACTTCCCAATGCTCTGCTCAATAATGTTCCTTAACTCCAACCTCACTAAAATGCCCCCACTGTGCCATACTGACAAATCAATTCCCTACATTAGTCAATCTGATAAATTGGTAATTTCACTCACTCAGAATCTAATCCCTGGTTACTGGTCCTTTTCTGTAGTCTTGGACTTACTAGTAACTGATTCAATCTGCTCAACCTCATTTTATTTAGGAATCTTCAGCAATAGAGAGAAGACTTTCCTAGGCATTTATTCAGGTGTTTTTCATTTGTACTTTCGACTTGTTAGCATTTTTGGGTTTCTGCCAACTTTTTTGAAACTGTTGATCAGTTTTTCTAAGTTCTGTAGGTTAGCATGTATGTAGTAGAGTTTTTTGAAGGGACTGATTGCATAGATGTAGTAAATGCAGTGGATGAAGTAGAAATGGATTTTCATGAGGACACTAATAAGGAGTCTCACGAGGCTCGTCACCAAAGATCAGGCAAGATACCGGGACTATTTTCACAGGAGCAGAGAAGGCCAAGAGAAGATTTAATAGAACCTTTTAAAATGGAGAAGGGTTTTGATGGAGTTACTGAAGAAAAACTATTTTCTCTGGATGAGGAGTCAGTGACGAGGGCTCATCGATTCACTGAAGGGATGTCAGGTGGGTTGGGATGGTTGGCAGGTAGTCTGCAGCAATCTGTTGGTACCAACACACTAGCATCTGCATGCAGGAGGTGACCATACATCACTTTGGCAGTTGATGATTGCATGCAGAGGCTCCAATTAACAAGGTAGGTGTTGCTGCTAGGCAGGAAAAACACAAGATACATGTGAAGGCCTTGACTGACCATTACGTTGGATGGTTTTTCAGAATCGCACAATCACAGCGTTTTGTGACATATATGAAATAAAACATGCCAGGTAGATCAGCTAGCAAAGCCTGATTGGCATACTGGCAGGTGACACCATCAACCATAGTTAGAGAAACATGGTCCACACCTACCAGATAATGGCTGCAGGAACAGTCTGCACAAGGTCCGGGTCAGCAGACAGCCAGATGCAGTGGTGTGCTTTTTACCGCCGACAGAAACCAGTCACCTGCAGCCTCAAGCTTCCATATAGGGCTTCCTTTCCCTTCATTTTTGTCCATCACTTCTTGGCAAAGACTGCTAATGATTTGAGGCACCCTCTGTTATATATATGAACTTGTATTTACTCTGTACAGCTACCAGAGGGCTCATCCCCTGGAGTCAGAAGGGATCCCATAATCCCTTGTGAGAACAGGTATTTAAGGAGGCCTCACAGGTTGGAGACGCACTCTGGAGACCTGCAATAAAAGACTAAAGTCACACTTTACTTTGAGCTCACAGTATTCAGTCTGACTCTTTCTCCATACATAACTAGCGACGAAATACAGATAACGAACCCAATGATGCAGAGAACAGTGGGCATCCTGGCGAAATTCTCAGAGGGAGATGATTGGGAAACTTTTGTGGAGCGACTCGACCAATACTTTGTAGCCAACGAGTTAGATGGGGAAGAGAACGCTGCCAAACGAAGGACGATTCTCCTCACCGTCTGTGGGGCACCAATGTATGGCCTCATGAAGAATCTGCTCACTCCAGCGAAACCCACAGAGAAATCGTACGACAATTTGCGCACACTGGTCTGAGAGCATTTGAACCCGAAGGAAATCGTTCTGATGGCGAGGTACCGGTTCTACACCTACAAACGTTCTGCAGGCTAGAAAGTGGCAAGTTATGTCGCCGAGCTAAGACGCTTTGCAGGACATTGCGAATTTGAAGGACATTTGGAGCACATGCTCAGAGACTTTTTCGTACTTGGCATTGGCCACGAAACCATACTTCGCAAACTTTTGAATGTAGAAACCCCAACCTTGAATAAGGCCATAGCGACAGCCCAGGCATTCATTGTCACCAGTGGCAATACGAAGCAAATCTCTCAGTACACAAGTGCTGCTACAAGTACTGTGAACAAAGTGATGTTTTTAGAAACATAGAAACATAGAAAATAGGTGCAGGAGCAGGCCATTCAGCCCTTCTAGCCTGCACCGCCATTCAATGAGTTCATGGCTGAACATGAAACTTCAGTACCCACTTCCTGCTTTCTCGCCATAACCCTTGATCCCCCGAGTAGTAAGGACTTCATCTAACTCCCTTTTGAATATATTTAGTGAATTGGCATCAACTACTTTCTGTGGTAGAGAATTCCACAGGTTCACCATTCTCTGGGTGAAGAAGTTTCTCCTCATCTCGGTCTTAAATGGCTTACCCCTTATCCTCAGACTGTGACCCCTGGTTCTGGACTTCCCCAACATTGGGAACATTCTTCCTGCATCTAACCTGTCTAAACCCGTCAGAATTTTAAACGTTTCTATGAGGTCCCCTCTCATTCTTCTGAACTCCAGTGAATACAAGCCCAGTTGATCCAGTCTTTCTTGATAGGTCAGTCCCGCCATCCCGGGAATCAGTCTGGTGAATCTTCGCTGCACTCCCTCAATAGCAAGAATGTCCTTCCTCAAATTAGGAGACCAAAACTGTACACAATACTCCAGGTGTGGCCTCACCAAGGCCCTGTACAACTGTAGCAACACCTCCCTGCCCCTGTATTCAAATCCCCTCGCTATGAAGGCCAACATGCCATTTGCTTTCTTAACCGCCTGCTGTACCTGCATGCTAACCTTCAATGACTGATGTACCATGACACCCAGGTCTCGTTGCACCTTCCCTTTTCCTAATCTGTCACCATTCAGATAATAGTCTGTCTCTCTGTTTTTACCACCAAAGTGGATAACCTCACATTTATCCACATTATACTTCATCTGCCATGCATTTGCCCACTCACCTAACCTATCCAAGTCACTCTGCAGCCTAATAGCATCCTCCTCGCAGCTCACACTGCCACCCAACTTAGTGTCATCCGCAAATTTGGAGATACTGCATTTAATCCCCTCGTCTAAATCATTAATGTACAATGTAAACAGCTGGGGCCCCAGCACAGAACCTTGCGGCACCCCACTAGTCACTGCCTGCCATTCTGAAAAGTACCCGTTTACTCCTACTCTTTGCTTCCTGTCTGACAACCAGTTCTCAATCCACGTCAGCACACTACCCCCAATCCCATGTGCTTTAACTTTGCACATTAATCTCTTGTGTGGGACCTTGTCGAAAGCCTTCTGAAAGTCCAAATATACCACATCAACTGGTTCTCCTTTGTCCACTTTATTGGAAACATCCTCAAAAAATTCAAGATTTGTCAAGCATGATTTCCCTTTCACAAATCCATGCTGACTTGGACCTATCATGTCACCATTTTCCAGATGCACTGCTATGACATCCTTAATAATTGATTCCATCATTTTACCCACTACTGAGGTCAGGCTGACCGGTCTATAATTCCCTGTTTTCTCTCTCCCTCCTTTTTTAAAAAGTGGGGTTACATTGGCTACCCTCCACTCCATAGGAACTGATCCAGAGTCAATGGAATGTTGGAAAATGACTGTCAATGCATCCGCTATTTCCAAGGCCACCTCCTTAAGTACTCTGGGATGCAGTCCATCAGGCCCTGGGGATTTATCGGCCTTCAATCCCATCAATTTCCCCAACACAATTTCCCGACTAATAAAGATTTCCCTCAGTTCCCCCTCCTTACTAGACCCTCTGACCCCTTTTATATCCGGAAGGTTGTTTGTATCCCCCTTAGTGAATACCGAACCAAAGTACTTGTTCAATTGGTCTGCCATTTCTTTGTTCCCAGTTATGACTTCCCCTGATTCTGACTGCAGGGGACCTACGTTTGTCTTTACTAACCTTTTTCTCTTTACATACCTATAGAAACTTTTGCAATCCACCTTAATGTTCCCTGCAAGCTTCTTCTCGTACTCCATTTTCCCTGCCCTAATCAAACCCTTTGTCCTCCTCTGCTGAATTCTAAATTTCTCCCAGTCCCCAAGTTCGCTGCTATTTCTGGCCAATTTGTATGCCACTTCCTTGGCTTTAATACTATCCCTGATTTCCCTAGACAGCCACGGTTGAGCCACCTTCCCTTTTTTATTTTTACGCCAGACAGGAATGTACAATTGTTGTAATTCATCCATGCGGTCTCTAAATGTCTGCCATTGCCCATCCACAGTCAACCCCCTAAGTATCATTCGCCAATCTATCCTAGCCAATTCACGCCTCATACCTTCAAAGTTACCCTTCTTTAAGTTCTGGACCATGGTCTCTGAATTTACTGTTTCATTCTCCATCCTAATGTAGAATTCCACCATATTATGGTCACTCTTCCCCAAGGGGCCTCGCACAATGAGATTGCTAATTAATCCTCTCTCATTACACAACACCCAGTCTAAGATGGCCTCCCCCCTAGTTGGTTCCTCAACATATTGGTCTAGAAAACCATCCCTTATGCACTCCAGGAAATCCTCCTCCACCGTATTGCTTCAAGTTTGGCTAGCCCAATCTATGTGCATATTAAAGTCACCCATTATAACTGCTACACCTTTATTGCATGCACCCCTAATTTCGTAACGTACAGGGCACGTCATAAATACCTGCAGCTGCACGTCCGCAGATGTCTCAGAGTCCACCATCAAGGGTGATGAATGCAAGGCCATTAACACCTAGTTGGCGCTGCGGGGTTGATCATAGTTTCCATTCATGCCGATTCAAAGGACAGGTTTGCAAGGGCTGTGAACAATGGAACACCTCCAACAAGTGTGCAGGCGAGCTGCAAAACCTGTTAAACCTGCAAACCAACATGTTGCCGAGGAGGACAGATCCACGGAGGATCACGACGAACCAGAGCCTCAGATAGAGATGGCAGAGGTACATGGGGTGCACACATTCACCACGAATTGTCCCCCGATAATGCTGAATGTTGAACTAAATGGACTCCCGGTGTCAATGGAACTGGACAGGGGCACGAGCCAGTCCATCATGGGCAAAAGATTTTGAAAGATTGTGGTGCAACAAGGCCTCAAGGCCAGTCTTAACTCCAGTTCCCACGAAACTAAGAACTTACACAAAAGAACTGATTCCTGTAATCGACAGTGCTACCATAAAGGTCTCCTACAATGGAGCGGTGCACAAGCTACCACTCTGGGTGGTACTGGCCGATGGTCCCACGCTGCTCGGCAGGAGCTGGCTGGGAAAGATACGCTGGAACTGGGACGACGTCCGAGCGCTATTGCCCGCTGACGACACTTCGTGTGGCCAGGTCTTAAACAAATTTCCTTCTCTGTTCGAACCAGGCATCGGGAAATTCCAAGGAGCAAAAGTGCAGATCCATCTAATCCCGGGGGCGCGACCCATCTATCACAAGGCGAGAGCAGTACCGTACATGATGAAAGGGTAGAGATCGAGCTAGACCGGCTGCAAAGAGCGGGCATCATTTCACCGATCGAGTTCAACGAGTGGGCCAGTCCAATCGTTCCTGTCCTCAAGGGAGACGGCACCATCAGAATCTGTGGCGATTACAAAGTAACTATCAATCATTTCTCCCTGCAGGACCAATACCCACTACCAAAGGCCAACAACCTCTTTGCAAGGCTGGCGGGAGGAAAGACGTTCACGAAGCTGGATCTGACTTCAGGCTACATGATGCAGGAACTGGAGGAATCATCGAAGGCCCTCACCTGCATCAACACGCACAAAAGGTCTTTTTGTTTATAACAGGTGCCCGTTTGGAAGCCGATCAGCGGCGACGATATTCCAGAGAAACATGGAAAGCTTACTGAAGTCGGTCCCGCACACCGTGGTCTTCCAGGATGACATCTTGGTCACAGGTCGGAACATAGTTGAGCATCTGCAGCACCAGGAGGAGGTTCTTAGTCGACTCAACCGCATGGGGCTCAGGTTAAAACGCTCGAAGTGCGTTTTCCTGGTGCGTGAAGTGGAGTTCTTGGGAAGGAGGATTGCGGCGGACGGCATCAGGCCCACCAACGTGAAGACGGAGGCAATCGAGAACACACCGAGGCCACAGAACGTGACGGAGCTGCAGTCGTTTCTGGGACTCCTGAACCACTTTGGTAACTTCTTGCCAGGTCTTAGTAAAACATGTAGTAGTTCTAGCCGTGTGCTATGAAAAGGGGGTGAATGGGTTTGGGGCAAAAGCCAAGAAAATGCCTTTGTAAAAGCGAGAAAATTGTTATACTCAAACAAATTACTTGTGTTGTATGATCCATGTAAGCGTTTGGTACTAGCATGTGATGTGCGTCATATGGCGTTCGGTGTGTATTGCAACAAGCTAATGATTCTGGGAAACTGCAACCGGTTGCTTATGCATCCAAGAGTCTGTCTAAGGCTGAGAGAGCCTATAGCATGATTGAAAAAGAAGCATTAGCATGTGTCTATGGGGTAAAGAAAGTGCATCAATACCTGTTTGGGCTAAAATTTGAATTGGAAACTGACCATAAGCCACTTATATCCCTGTTTTCCGAGAGTAAAAGGATAAATACCAACGCATCGGCCCACATCCAGAGATGGGCGCTCACGTCGTCCGCATACAACTACGCCATCCGCCACAGGCTAGGCACAGAAAACTGCACCAATACTCTCAGTAGGCTGCCATTGCCCACCACAGGGGTGGAAATGGCACAGCCCATAGATCTAGTCATGGTTATGGAAACATTTGAGTTGAGCAATCACCAGTCACTGCCGGCAGATCAAAACCTGGACAAACCAGGACCCCTTATTATCTCTAGTCAAAAGCTGTGTGCTTCACGGGAGCCAGTTCAGTGTCCCAGTGGAGATGCAGAAAGAGATTAAGCCGTTCCAGCGGCGCAAAGATGAAATGTCTATACAAGCAGCCTGTCTTCTGGGGGCAATTGAGTAGTGGTTCCACCTTCATCAGTGACCTCCACGGTACCCACCCAGGCATCGTAATGATGAAAGCGATAGCCAGATTCCATGTGTGGTGGCCTGGTATCGATGCGGACTTAGTCCTGCATTCACAGATGTAATACATGCTCGCAGTTAAGTAATGTACCCAGGGAGACGCCGCTAAGCTTATGGTCTTGGCCCTTCAAACAGTAGTCTAGGGTACACGTCAACTATGCAGGCCCGTTCTTGGGTAAAATGTTCCTCGTGGTTGTAGACGCGTATTCCAAGTGGATTGAATGTGAGATAATGTCGGCTAGCACATCCGCTGCCACTACTGAAAGCTTGAGGACCATGTTTGCCACTCACGGCTTACCGATGTCCCGGTGAACGACAACGGGCCATGTTTTACCAGTGTTGAGTTCAAAGAATTCATGATGCATAACGGGATTGAACATGTCACATCTGCCCTGTTTAAACCAGCGTCCAATGGTCAGGCAGGGAGAGCAGTGCAAACCATCAAGTAAGGCTTGAAGAGGGTAACTGAAGGCTCGCTGCAGACTCGCCTATCCCGAGTCCTGCTTAGCTACCGCATGAGACCCCACTCACTCACTGGGATCCCACCTGCTGAGCTGCTTATGAAAATAGTACTTAAGACAAGGCTCTCGTTAGTTCACAGGTACATGAACAGGTAGAGAGCAGGCGGCTTCAACAAAGTACATACCATGATAGCGCAAATGTGTCGCGCGAGATTGAAATCAATGACCCTGTATTTGTATTGAATTATGGACAAGGTCCCAAGTGGCTTCCCGGCAATATCGTGGCCAAAGAGGGGAGCAGGGTGTTTCGGGTCAAACTTTCAAATGGACTCATTCACCGGAAACACTTGGACCAAATCAAACTCAGATTTACAGACTATTCTGAGCAACCCACCTTTGACCCTACCTTTTTTGATCCCCCAACCGGCACCACGGTTGACCACGAAGCAGAACCTTTCATCCACAGCAGCCCAGCACACCAGGCAGCCCAGCGAGGGTCCAACAAATGATTCAACAATACCAGTTTTTACACTGAGACGATCAACCATGGCAAGGTGCCCAGATCAATTCACATTGTAAATAGTTACACTATTGACTTTTGGGGGGGGGGGGGGGGGGGGGCGGCGGAAGAGTATCGTTATATATGTAAACTTGTATTTACTCTGTATAGCCACCAGAGGGCTCATCCCCTGGAGTCCCAAGGGATCCCATAATCCCTTGTGAGCACAGGTATTTAAGGAGGCCTCACAGGTTGGAGAGGCATCTGGAGAGGTCACACTTTACTTTGAGCTCACAGTGTTCAGTCTGACTCTTTCTCCATACATAACACCTTCGGAGTCTTTTTATTTCCCCCTTCAATTTGTGAATAATTATGCAAATGAATTCACCAAGGAAACTTGAGTTCTATTAGCACATTGCCATTTGGGGGCGATTAACCGGATCTTAATCTTTCAGACATGATTTGCACCAATCGAGGAAAGTCAGTCACTTGGGAGCCGAATTTGGTGCAGGTTGCACCCATAGCTTCCGAGGATCTGCTGGAAATAGATGTTTTCTGGGCAATTCCTCTGGAAGGACCGCTCGCAAAAAGCAGATCTGACCTGGCCGTGAGTCGGGCGGCAGGGAGAAGGGCTCCGAGTGCTGCAGCACTGCACATCACGGCTATGGTGCAGGTGCTGGACCATCAGGAGTGGGACTGCTGGAAAAAAGTTTGGTGGATGTTGCTTTACTTTATTGCTGATGCTCATGTTTGATTTCAGTTGCTGTTATCGCATCCAAATGTGTCTAGGCTGATGTAAACTTTTTTCTTTGACCTTGCTGAAAGACCTTCATTGAGAAGCCCAATGGCGAAGGCAAAATAATGATGAATAAGTGAAAAGTCACATTTTGTTCTTCCAAGCTGATTAATTAATTCTGTGACACAGTCCTTCAATAAGTTCTCAGGGAAGCACTACATATCACAGAGGGTGAGAGGGCTAGGGTTAGAATGATCTATTGTAAGCCTGAGGCAGCTGCAGGCTCTGACAACATTTGTCTGGGATGAAAAGGGTATAAAGTTACAGCTATTCGACTTTAGGGGCAGCACGATTACAGACCAAACGGAGGAAGGATTACCGTCAATAGAACACAGCAAGAGACAAGCGCCATGGTGACTCAGTGGCCTATCGTTGAGGTTTCAATGACTAGACTGTCACTATTGCCTTGTTAATGTGTCTTTCTTTGTATTGCAAGGAAACTACTTCATAAAATCTGTTCTGATTCATCACAAAAGAAGTGTACCCAGCATGCCTTGTTCTGGTGATGGACACAAGTCTATTCTGAGAGATGTAATTAATCTGACACATCGAGTAACCCTCACAGCACATAAAGCGTGTTGTGATGGCCTGATGACCGTATCCATTATACAGTGCAGTCATATGTGGATGGGAAGATATTCCTGATAAAGCAGGAGCCCTGAGGGACAGATGTGTGGTGCCTTGTGAGAAACACATATGACGTTAAAATCAGACACTCACCAAGAGAGGGTCAACAATGTGAGAGTGTATTTACAAGTGCACAATAACAAAGGCTACATAACATTATTACATTTACAAACATTTACACTACCAACACCCACCCCCCTACCCGGCACCACCACCTTTATTCTCCCCCCCACCCCTTGAAGCGATGCCCAAGCTCCTCTTCCTCGCCCCGCCTATGTCACGGCGTCCTGCTCCCCTCCCCCTCTCTGCCTCTGGTTAATGAGGCTGTGCAGGAGGGCAGCGGGATGTCTGCAGACGTTTGCGTCTTGGTGAGAAAACAGGGGGCGCGGCCGAAGGTGCCGGAATCTCCTGCTCCTCTGGACCTGTCTGCCTTGAGGGTGTGGGGTCAGGGGCTTGAACTTTTTTTTTTTTTTTGAAATTCGTAGCCAATCGTTCCAATTCTTTGTCAAATCACAAACGCCAGAGGTCACCTTGCACACGCCAAGGATCACTCTGCGCCAATGCTCTTAGCCAAAAGGCCTAGAGCCACTGCACCGTTCCTGGAAGTACTGCAATACCAGGTTCGTGCCATGGAGGTGGATGGGTCAGGTCCCCCACACACCTCCGTGGAGGTGGATGGGTCAAGCCACCCCACCCACCTCCTGTTTCCAAAAAAGCAAGCATAAACCTTCCTGATCCAGGGAGAACCACCCGGAGGTCATGGTGGCTGGTCAGGTCAGTTACGCATGATCTTAGCCAAAAGGCCGAGAAGCGAACTGTGCCTCCAGAAGCCATCTCTTGCCTCAACGCTCTCGGTTGTGCGCTCCAACACAGTGATGAGCAGGTCCATCTGGTCATCATGCTGCTGGGTGAAAGTGGCCATGCTGGGAGCTTTCCCAGTCATGGTCTGGAGCATATCGTGACCGATCTGCATGCTTAGTCCGTGATAGCTGGACCATCTCCAGAATTGCAGAGAGCCATGGTGAATCCTCAGGTGGATGCTTGCTCCTGGTTAGTTCTGGCGCCTTGCTTGCCTTAGCACCACGGCCTCTGCACTTGGTTGAGCTTGCCAGTGTGGAGTCCGTTCCAAACCGCAGGAACTCGGAGGCCGATGCCGAGGTTCTGCTGACACCTGGCTCACATGGCAGGAGGCTGCTGTCATTCTGTTCCTGCTCCTGGAGCTCAAAGATGGGCCCTTCTCCCTCCTCGCTATACTCTTCTTTTTCTTGCCTCAGGGTGGCGGAGTTGGGAGCGGTGGAAATGTGTGATCTGGACGGGGTGGGGGGGGGGGGGTGCAGGAGGGCTGGGGGTGACGTCGACGTGGAAAATGTTGTGGTCTGAAGGCTTCTCTGAAGGCCAAAAGGTAAATGGTGTGCCTTGATCCGTGCTGTTCGAGTCATCATCTGCAAGTAGAGGACGACATTTCAGTCTGTGGGGAGGTGGGGCGGGCGGTAGGGCAGGTGGTGCTGGTCAAGCTGAGATGTCAGCCGTGCCATCTCACATTCTGCCACCAAGGAGTTCCATCTCATCATCATAGGCAGTCCCTCGAAATCGAGGAAGACTTGCTTCCACTCTAGAAATGAGTTCTTAGGAGACTGAACAGTCCAATACAGGAATTAAAGTCTCTGTCACAGGTGGGACAGACAGCCATTGAAGGGTGGATGGGACTGGTTTGCCGCACGCTCCTTCCGCTGTCTGCGCTTGGTTTCTGCATACTCTCGGCGATGAGACTAGAGGTGCTCAGCACCCTCCCGGATGCACTTCCTCCACTTAAGGCAGTCTTTGGCCAGAGACTCCCAGGTGTCGGTGGGGATGTTGCATTTTATCAAGGAGGCTTTGAGGGTGTTCTAGAAAAGTTTCCTCTGCCTACCTTGGGCTTGCTTGCCGTAGGAGTTCCGAGTAGAGTGCTTGCTTTGGGAGTCTTGTGCCAGGCATTCGAACAATGTGGCCTGCCCAGCGGAGCTGGTCGAGTGTGGTCAGTGCTTCGATGCTGGGGGTGTTGGCCTGGTCGAGGACGCCAACGTTGGCACGTCTATCCTCCCAGGGGATTTGTAGGATCTTGCGGTCCTGGACGAAGGTCCTGGTGCTGCCCTGGACAATGTGGACCACTTTCCATACCTCGGGAGCCTATCAACAAGAGCAGACATCAACGACGAGATTCAACACCGCCTCCAGTGTGCCAGTGCAGCCTTCGGCCGCCTGAGGAAAAGAGTGTTTGAAGATCAGGCCCTCAAATCTGCCACCAAGCTTATGGTCTACGAGGCTGTAGATACCCGCCCTCCTGTACGGCTCAGAGTCCTGGACCATATACAGTAGACACTCAAATCGCTGGAGAAATACCACCAACGATGCCTCCGCAAGATCGTGCAAAAGGCCAACAAAGTGCGGTAAACCGTGAGTGCATTAACATTGCATGTCCTTTCATGCCATGAGCATCGCTCACACCGGAGATTAGCATGCTGTGGCATCGGATCTGCATCAACATTTGTGATTGCACGGCGGCGGGCACCCACCAATGCCAACGCATGCTCCTCCAGCAGACCACCTCTGCAGCTCCCCCTCCCGCCACTCTCAGGCTTGCTGCCTTGGATGCTTTTTTCTTCTGCACAAAGTAACATTGCAGTCTTTAGTCCCTTTGCTGATGCTGCCCCCACCCACACAGATCTGGAGCAATAACAGTTTTGGCGTTGGACAGAAGGGGGCGAATAAATTTGTACTCACTCTTGCTGCCGCAAGAAAATCGTTCTAATGTTTCTGGCATTGGTCCCCATCCACTCAACATTGCCCATTGCGCTCACGATCTCACCGATCTCCTTCCAAATGCATTGGTATTGGGGTGGTGAGGGCTTGCCACGACCATCCCGGATGAGGTCTTTGTATCTGCGCTCCACCTCCATCACGAGCTCCTCCAATTCCTGCTCATTAAACCAGGGAGCTCTGGGCCTGGTTTTGGCAGTCTTCATTGCTGATTTCTGGCCACTCATCGTCAATGATGAAACGAATGGCTGCTCAACAGTTTGTGCGTCTCAATTTCTCAGACTGTCCCCTCTGCAACCCCCAACTCTCTCCTCTCCAACCTCTAACTCCTCTGCTCTCAAATGCCAACTCTCTCCTCTCCCCTCTCACACTCGCAGGTGGAATAAAGTGGTGTGTCTTTATGCGCAGTAGAACAATCAGCCTCAAACGGCCCCGAAATGACGACATGTCGGAAGACAAAAACAACAAAAAAAATCACGAAGTCTCGCACATGTGCATTGGAGGCCCTCCGAAGATCCCCGAGTGGAGAGGCCTCCAACTGCCACACAGTGATGACGGCGGTTGCTCACTCCTGCTCCAGCCCGGCAACTGCCGCTGCTCGCCGATGATGCTGACGCCCACACAACGGAGCCAAAAGTGGCTCCCGACTGGACCCGGCGGCAGCAGGTGGCAGAAAGGTAGCTGCCGCCCGGGAGCTGCCGAGAAATGGGCGGCGACCAAATTCAGCCCTTTGGTCTCTGAACTTTTTAGCACTCTGCACTCTTAACATGTTCCACAAACCAGCTGGACCTATTCAAAGTCCTAGGACATTTCAGACAGTTTAAAAAAAAAAATTCTAAATGACCATACAACAATCGCAACAAGACAGTGCAATCAGATATAAAACACATTGTGCTTCTGGCACAGCAGCAACTATGGCTCCTGATCAACCCCATTTCAGATCACTGAAAAAAGAACATTTAACTTGGTTTGTAATACCCGACACTGATCAATGTTGTTCAATTTCAACTCCATAAATTGTCTTGGAGGATTTATTCCCCTCAATTATATAAAATAAGCTAAAACCTTTCATTAGGGAGTACTCTTTCAAAGAGCTAGTAGTCCTTCTTTAATCCACCAAATGTGCAATTAGAAAATAAAATGATGGCTTAGTTTGCAAAGGCAGCGTACAATGGAGCCATACAGACCAAACGGGGCAAGGTTCAATCCCTGCGTGGTGCTGAATTAGCAAATTTCAGCTGGGGATTAAACAAACAAACTTATATACAGGTGCAGCGTCGAGAATTTGGAGTTCCAGAATGTTCCGGAATCCGTCATTTTCCAACATTCCATAGACTCTGGATCAGTTCCTATCGAGTGGAGGGTAGCCAATGTAACCCCACTTTTTAAAAAAAGGAGGGAGAGAGAAAACAGAATTATAGACCGGTCAGCCTGACCTCAGTAGTGGGTAAAATGATGGAATCAATTATTAAGGATGTCATAGCAGCACATTTGGAAAGAGGTGACATGATAGGTCCAAGTCAGCATGGATTTGTGAAAGGGAAATCATGCTTGACAAATCTTCTGGAATTTTTTGAGGATGTTTCCAGCAGAGTGGACAAGGGAGAACCAGTTGATGTGGTATATTTGGACTTTCAGAAGGCTTTCGACAAGATCCCACACAAGAGATTAATGTGCAAAGTTAAAGCACATGGGATTGGGGGTAGTGTGCTGACGTGGATTGAGAACTGGTTGTCAGACAGGAAGCAAAGAATAGGAGTAAATGGGTACTTTTCAGAATGGCAGGCAGAGACTAGTGGGGTACCGCAAGGTTCTGTGCTGGGGCCCCAGCTGTTTACACTGTACATTAATGATTTAGACGAGGGGATTAAATGTAGTATCTCCAAATTTGCGAATGACACTAAGTTAGGTAGCAGTGTGAGCTGCGAGGAGGATGCTATGAGGCTGCAGAGTGACTTGGATAGGTTAGGTGAGTGGGCAAATGCATGGCAGATGAAGTATAATGTGGATAAATGTGAGGTTATCCACTTTGGTGGTAAAAACAGAGAGACAGACTATTATCTGAATGGTGACAGATTAGGAAAAGGGGAGGTGCAACGAGACCTGGGTGTCATGGTACATCAGTCATTGAAGGTTGTCATGCAGGTACAGCAGGCGGTTAAGAAAGCAAATGGCATGTTGGCCTTCATAGCGAGGGGATTTGAGTACAGGGGCAGGGAGATGTTGCTACAGTTGTACAGGGCCTTGGTGAGGCCACACCTGGAGTATTGTGTACAGTTTTGGTCTCCTAACTTGAGAAAGGACATTCTTGCTATTGAGGGAGTGCAGCGAAGGTTCACCAGACTGATTCCCAGGATGTCAGTTCACCGGACTGACATATCAAGAAAGACTGGATCAACTGGGCTTGTATTCACTGGAGTTCAGAAGAATGAGAGGGGATCTCATAGAAACGTTTAAAATTCTGATGGGTTCAGACAGGTTAGATGCAGGAAGAATGTTCCCAATGTTGGGGAAGTCCAGAACCAGGGGTCACAGTCTAAGGATAAGGGATAAGCCATTTAGGACCGAGATGAGGAGAAACTTCTTCACCCAGAGAGAGTGGTGAACCTGTGGAATTCTCTCCCACAGAAAGTTGTTGAGGCCAATTCACTAAATATATTCAAAAAGGAGTTAGATGAAGTCCTTACTACTAGGGGCATCAAGGGGTATGGCGAGAAAGCAGGAATGGGGTACTGAAGTTGCATGTTCAGCCATGAACTCATTGAATGGCGGTGCAGGCTAGAAGAGCCGAATGGCCTACTCCTGCACCTATTTTCTATGTTTCTACGATCGGTAGCAGGGTCGTCCGGAATCCGTAAAATGTTCCGGAATTCGGACCCGATGACACTGTCGACCTTGGGGTCCCGCCACTGCCCGACCTCGGGCCTCGCCGCTGCCCGACCTCGGGCCTCGCCGCTGCCCGACCTCGGGCCTCGCCTCACCGTCGCTCGCCTTGCCGCCATTGCCCTTGTCTCGGGGCCCGCCCGACCACCTCCTCAGCGAGGCCAGCCCGCCCAGCAACATCCTCAGCAGGGCCGGCCCAATGCCGACCTCCTCAGTGTGGCCCCGCCTGACAACATCCTCGACAGGTCTCGGCCCGCCAGATGACCTCCTCAGGAGGGTCTGCCCTATCCGACAACAGGGCGGGGCCCCGCACGACAACCTCCTCCTCGATGGGCCCCGGCTGGCCCAAACAGCTCCTCGGCAGGTTTCCCCCACCCCACCCCCCGCAACCCACACCCCTCCTTTGTGACGTTCCAAAATCTGGAAATACCCGAACCTGGTCTCAGGTCTTTCCAGATTCGTGAAGTCAGAAATAAAATCGAAAGTCCAGAAAAGCCCGGAATCTGGAACGACGTTGGTCCCAAGGGTTCCGGATTTTAGGCGCTGCACCTGTATTACGTCTTCAGGAAATCACAAGGCACTTCACCTTATAGAAGTGTAGTCACAGTTCTGGTGTAAGAAAACTACAGCAGAGGAGGAAATTCATCCCCTTTATTTAATAGCCCTATTCCAGGTTACTTGATGTGGAAATCCAAGTTGAACAAAAACCTCTTAAATTACCCAGTCAGCTTGCTAGTTAATTTTGCACTAAAGATTTCAACTTTGTGATTCGTTTATGATTCCCAATTTTGCGAGGTGCAGCGCCACCGGCAGGGTTATTAAAATCAAGCACGAGACCACACGCTGGATTTGCTGCTCGTTGGCTATTACATGGTAGGTGCATTGCAGGGGGATGAAGGAGGCTCTGCAACCAGCAGGCACGGCCCTTGTATTAATACTTAAAATGAAGACAAATCAGGTCCATGCTGATTTTCATGTGCGAGTCCACCCACAGCATTCGCCTCACTTATAAAAAAAATAAGTGCACCAACCCAACAGGAGGTGAGGCCTGCTTAGTAGGTTCTCTTAACACTCGTCTGTTATTTTTTTGCCTTCATTTTGAAACTGTTTTTCGTTGTGATTATTTAGAAAATTGTGCATTCATCATTTTGTGTATATTTTTGTTGAGTCCCTGGTGCTGCCTTTATGCACAATCCTCACTTTTGCTGTGCTGCACTTGGATTGAACATGCCAAATAGCTGTAACAATCCATTATGAATGATGTTCTGCCTCCCCGGTGCCAAAGTAATGACCATCAATAAGCATGTGCAGAAGATTGTACAGAGCGAAGGGGAACAAGCCAGAGTCTTGGTTCATGTTGGAATCAATCATGTAAAAAAAAATTATAATTGGGGTCCTGCAAAGGGAGTTCCACCAATTGGGAATCGGATTAAAGAGCAGGACCTTGAGGGTAGTAATCTCAGGATTATTCCCGGTGTGCTAGTTAATATAGAAACAGCAAGAAATGCATCGCTGGAGACATGGGGTAAATTTTTGTCTTCATCACCTGATAATGTGGTGGGATGCATCACAAACCCTTTATAGAACCAGTCCATTGAAATAAGACAGCATACAAACAAAGGGAAACACTCAAAAAGGAGATGATTAGGGTACAGGCTAGATATATTCCCACAACAAATAAGTAGATGGAAGGTCACGATATTTTGGCAGGGAGAGTGGTCAAGAACAAAGTCATTTAGAAGTACTCCCGGTAAGCAAAACTTGCTAACACTTACCATATTTCATCCAACTATAATATGCCATGCATTGGTAGCCTCACAAATAGTACATTCTCTGTTCTCATGCTGACCTGATGGTTAGCAATGTTCCCCGCATTTATAACCTTCACGCTGTCCCCCTCCTCTCCAAACAGTTTATCTTGGATCCAACAGGACTCTGGGTACTTTTCAGCTCATCACATCTTTGTTCAGAGATAGGCTTGTAGATGAAGGTGAAAAAATAGGATCCCACCTAGTGACCCATTGATGGGACAGAAAACACTTACACCCCTCTTCTGGGTTCAAATTAATGTTGGGACACAAGTCTGTGCCCAAATAAATTGGAACTTATACTCTGGACATGAGAAGATCTTTTTAACAAAAATATGCAATTGCATCCTTGGTAAAATAAAGGGTAAAGTACATATTCTGCAGGTGGGAATTACTTCTGGGAGTCAAAGTTTTCAGTTTTTTTCTTTAATGGAATTCAATTATTTTGAGGATAGAGGGCCTACCTGGTGAGAAGCACAGCATTATCATGGTGAGCGATTCCATTGTCAGGGATGGCATTTCCATTACCATTGCGGGAAAGAATAGATTTCTGCCACTTACAAAAACTATCAAGTGATTTGCCAGCATGATGATTTATTTCCAAGCTTGGCTAAAATGTAAATATAAAAGACAATATGTTAAGAAACAATCAAATCTCAAACATTTTTTTAAATTCTATATGCTACTTTTGGCCTTCAATTTCTTTACAAACTAAAATATACAAATAAACAGAATCAGAGCCCTAAACAACAACCACCATCTGCACTTGTCTTACTGAAATGTCATCTTGCACATGAAAAATCAGTTCTTATTTTCTTTATCTAGGACCACTAGTTAGGCCATTCAAGACCTGGAAGTGACA
The DNA here is from genome assembly GCF_044704955.1 of Pristiophorus japonicus. Classification (NCBI taxonomy): domain Eukaryota; kingdom Metazoa; phylum Chordata; class Chondrichthyes; family Pristiophoridae; genus Pristiophorus; species Pristiophorus japonicus. The sequence goes on along the minus strand of NC_091994.1, from coordinate 31,740,439 downwards.
TCACAAGCTCCAACTAAGGCAAATAAATTTAGGAGAACGGGTCTAAAATTAGCACAGGTGCATTTTAATATTGAAATCAGGTCTGCACTCAGTTCAAGCTGCCACCAGAGCTGCCTTAAACAAAAGGCCCTGACCATTTTAGTTATGGCCCAAACTCTCGTGCAGATTAGGCATGAGCTTCTGAATTGCTAAATTGGTTATCAATGTGGCAGTTTTAGGCCCATAAAATGGGCACAACAATGTTAAATGTAACTTCCACTATGATATATTTTCAGCTTGCCAAAAAAGCAGCAACATTCAGGTTTCCTCTACCAACACTCAGCAAAGAGGAAGGAGCAGAAAGAGCAAAATGATTTCAGCTGGTGCAAATAGTAATAGAAATCTACCTGTACTTTTTGAAATTGCAGCATTACGCAAAAATTACAAAGCACTCTTCTATTGCTGTAGCCCTTCATCTGTATCATTTAAACTACTTGTTGCTGAATAAAGCTTCTGAAGAAAACATGAGGATACGACATGATTTCAGTTGTATATATTTCAAAATAATGGTCTTGATGGCAAACAGATGAATTGCCTATTATGTAAAGTCATGTTCATTCTTAAAATGCTATGCATCCTCCACATACTACAGGAAGAGCGCCTACAGGGGGCAAAATTGACCCATTTTGCGACGCCCATTAGTGTCTCCGGGAGGCACAAAGCACTTTTCACATCAGAGGGTGGGGGCGATACTGGGTCCCAAGAAATTGCTCGGGAGTTTGCGTAGTGCCCCGAGCTACCGCCGATGACATCATCGCTGTGCACGACGACCCCTCAGCGTCACACGCTGACCCCTTTCCACCCTGCGGAGGATATTGCCTGCGAGTCTGGCGTGAGTGGGTGTCAGCTTCGGGGTCGCGAAGCTGGACGACATCCGCTCGCGGGGCAGGAGGTAAAGGGGAGGGCGCCTGTGCACCGCACTGCCATCTTTGCCGTTTCGCCGACTCTCGGGTTGGTTCCAATACTTGCTCACGTGTGTGGTCCAGGCTGCCATCGTGCAGCCCGGCACTCCATTTTGGGTGCTGGGCTGAAGCCCTGGTACCACGCTGCCCTGGTGGTCCAGCGGAGGCCATCAGAGGTCTTGCAGAGTGTGCAGCAGCCTCCCTTTTAAACGTCAGCACTATACGGAGATTGTGCTCCACTTCCTTTGAGGGGCGGCAAGACCAATTTAGCGGCCGGGGCGCAGGGCAATTTCAGCCCCTACCAGTTTGCCTCTGAAGGCAACATATATATATAGCAAGAATGTGAAATGTCCAAATTTTGTCGATAGGCAATGTTACACATGGTTTCCTGCTCCTGCCTCCTATAAAGACTTCGGGGGAGAAATTTGAGAAAATGGCTGCAATGCTAACGGAGCACAATTCATCTAGAGGGGGTGGAGTTTGTTGGTGCAGCGCTTACCTTCCATGCAACACTGTCCTGGTGGCGTTGCTGGAGGCATTCGACCCCACATTTGGGTGCAGGTGCAGCTGATACATCCTTGCTATACAGTACAAATGCACACGAGGCCCATGCTTGAGAGAAGGTCAGTCTGTGACCTGTCCTTTATTCCTTGGCACTCAAGTGATGGAAGTGGGTAGAGCTTGCCCTTTTATATCTGAAGGTCGAGGTTAGGAGTGTCTCCCACAAGTTCACCACCTTGTGGTCATTGTTCTCACAGTGTACAACTTAGGTCAGATTATACATGGGTTACAATGCTGGTTGAATACATGACATCACCCCCCCCAAAGTCTTATTGGGATCACAGGTTGAGTCTCTCTGGTGGTTTACGCTCTCTTGTAGAGCGCCTGAGTTGGGGCTCTGGCCTGAGTGTCTGCTGTTTGCGGTGCCTCGGGCCTGTCCGGACTGCCCACAGTGACTGGGCTCTCCTCCACTTGGTTCCTGTGTTCGGTCACCTGTCGTGGAGTGAACTCTATATCGTGTTCTTCCTCTGCTTCGTCCATGGGGTTGCTGAATCTCCTTTTTGTTTGATCCACATGTTTGCAACAGATTTGTCCATTGGTAAGTTTAACTACCAGAATCCTATTTCCCTCTTTGGCAATCACAGTGCCTGCGAGCCATTTGGGCCCTGCAGCATAGTTGAGGACAAAAACAGGGTCATTTACATCAATACATCGCGCCCTCACATTCCTGTCATGGTAGTAATATTGTGACTGGCGCCTGCTCTCGACAATTTCTTTCATGGTGGGCTGTATAAGGGATAACCGGGTTTTGAGCGTCCTTTTCATTAGCAGCTCTGCGGGTGGAACCCCTGTGAGCGAGTGTGGTCGGGATCTGTAGGCCAACAGGAAGCATAATAAGCGTCTTTGTAGGGAACCCCCTTGAATTCTGAGCATCCCCTGTTTGATTATCTGCACTGCTTGTTCTGCCTGGCCGTTTGAGGCCGGCTTGAACGGTGCCGTTCTGACATGGTTAATTTCATTGCCTGCCATGAATCCTGGAATTCAGTGCTTGTGAAGCACAGGCCATTGTCGCTGACCAAGATGTCCGGTAGACCGTGGGTGGCGAACATTGCCCGTAGACTTTCTACCGTGGCAGAGGATGTGCTTGAATTTAAAATGTCACACTCGATCCATTTGGAGTAGGCGTCTACTACAACCAAAAACATTTTTCCCATGAAAGGACCTGCGTAGTCCACATGGATGCGTGATCATGGCTTGGCGGGCCAGGACCAGGGGCTAAGGGGGGCTTCACTGGGTGCATTTCCCAGCTGGGCACACGTGTTGCACCTGCGAACACAAAGTTCCAGATCTGCGTCTATCCCTGGCCACCAAACGTGTGACCTGGTAATTGCCTTCATCATGACAATGCCCGGGTGCTCATTGTGGAGTTCTCTGATGAACACCACTCTGCCCATCTGGGGTATGACTACGCGGTTTCCCCACAGTAGGCAATCGGCCTGAAATCGAGAGTTCATCCCTGCACTCTGCCTCCAGCTCAAATTTCCTGCCAAACAGGTACTGGTACATTTTCTTTACCGCATATACACATGCTAGCGCCTCCTTTTCTACCATCCCGTAGCCCCTTTCTGCATGGGACAGACTTCTGAAGGCACAAGCTACCAGCTGTAACTGACTCTTGGCATTGACATGCTGCAACACACACCCGACACCATAGGACGACGCATCGCACGTTAACACAAGTTTCTTACATGGGTCATATAGAGTTAGCAGATTGTTGGAACATAACAAATTGCGTGCTCTATTAAAAGCCCTTTCCTGGCTGTCCCCCCAGACCCATTCGCAACCTTTGTGTCGGAGCACGTGTAGCGGCTCTAGCAGCGTGCTCAATTTGGGAAGAAAGTTACCAAAATAGTTCAGGAGCCCCAGGAACGAACGCAGCTCCGTCGTGTTACGGGGTCTGGGTGCTCTCTGGATTGCTTCAGTCTTGGAAGCAGTTGGGCTGATCCCATCTGCTGCTACCCTCATCCCCAGGAATTCTACCTCTGGAGCTAGGAAGACACACTTCGCCTTTTTCAGTCGCAGCCCGACCCGGTCCAGTCTGCATAACACCTCCTCCAGGTTGTGGAGGTGTTCTTCAGTATCGTAACACGTGATGAGGATGTCGTCTTGAAAAACCACCATCCCTGGAATCGACTTGAGGCTTTCCATATTTCGTTGGAAGATCGCAGCGGCTGAGCCAATCCTGAACGGACATCTGTTGTACTCAAACAACCCCTTGTGCGTCGTGATGGTGGTCAGCTTCTTCGACTCACTCGCCAGCTCCTGGGTCATCTAAGCTGAGGTCAGGTCCAATTTTGAAAAAAGTTTGCCATCGGATAGCGTCGCAAAGAAGTCCTCCGCTCTCGGTAGCGGGTACTGGTCTTGGAGTGACACCCGATTGATGGTGGCCTTGTAATCACCACATATCCTGACCGACCCATCCGCCTTGAGCACCGGCACAATCGGGCTTGCAAGTGGAGGAGAGCCCAGTCACTGAATTCGACTGGCGAGATGATGCCTTCCCTCAGCAGGTGGTCCAATTCACCTTCTATCTTTTCCCGCATCATGTATGGCACCGCTTTGGCCTTGTGGTGTACTGGCCTGGCGTCCGGGTTTATGTGAATCACTACCTTGGCCCCCATGAAAGTGCCAATGCCGGGTTGAAATAATGAGTCAAACTTGTCCAGGATCTGTGAGCATGATACTCGCTCCACAGAGGAAATTGCATCGACATCGCCCCATTTCCAGTTCATGACAGAAAACCAACTCCTCCAGAGTAGTGCGGGACTGTCCCTGGGACAACCCAGAGTGGCAACCTGTTCTCCGAATCTTTGTGGGTCACGACTACCGTGGCGCTGCCTAGCATCGGAATGATCTCCTTTGTGTATGTCCGTAGCTGTGCGTCAATCGGCGATAATTTTGGTCTCCTGGCCTTGGACGCCCACAACTTTTCGAACTGTTTGATACCCATCAGGGACTGGCTGCCCCTCCGTGTCTAGCTCTATTGATACTGGGGTGCCATTGAGGAGCACTTTCATCCTTATCGGTGCTGTCCTGGTGTATGAACTGTATACGTGCTCCACATGAACTCGCTGAACTTCAGCTTCCAGCGATTTCCCCCAGCGTTCATTTCTGCAGGTAATTTGCTCATCTCTGCAAACTCCGGCTGAGTGTGTACCTCCACGCCTCCAACATGAGCTGCTGTTGGAAACAAAAAGGTCCCTTGCCAGTTGATCGTCCCTGACTGCCCCGGTGATTGTCTTTGAGTGCGCCATTAACAGGTGTTGATGGCCCCATTACTGGCCGCATTGTCCCTTGCAATGGTGTGAATCACCGTTCAGCTTGCCATTGTCTCTGTCGAACTCCCCCTCTGGGTTTGACTACATGTTGGGGCATGCCCGACTGCCCTTGTCTGCCTGGAGAACTGTGTGCTGCTTTAACAATGTTGAATCTCTGTCCCAACCATTCCTTAACACAGTCCCTCTCGTCTGTTCTGCTAGTGGCCATGCTCATGTGGTTTAAATCCCAGTTTCTCTTCGCCATTGATACGTCCTTGCTATACAGTACAAATGCACACGAGGCCCATGCTTGAGAGAAGGTCAGTCTGTGACCTGTCTATTATTCCTTGGCACTCAAGTGATGGAAGTGGGTGGAGCTTCCACTTTTATATCTGAAGGTCCAGGTTAGGAGTGTCTCCCACAAGTTCACCACCTTGTGGTCATTGTTCTCAGTGTACAATTTAGGTCAGATTATACATGGGTTACAATGCTGGTTGAATACATGACAGCTGCGTTCAAGCCTCGCACAGCCTCTGGAAGCGAGGCTGTGGAACTCAAGGAATTGTGGGCATTGAAGAGGCCTGAGAATTAAAGTGGCCATGCACACTGAAGCATTCCAAATTAAAAAAAGGTGAAATAATGCAGTTTTCAGCCCGTTCTGCATTATAAAAACAATTAACATTAAAAAGTCCTAAATATGAATATTCAGTTCTGAAAGCTGAATTCCCTTACTAATCTCAGAAAAATGGGAAAAATGCCTCAGCACCAACACAAATGGCTCAACAAAGCAGGGAAGGAGCACCCAAGGTCAACACTGCAGTTAGGTCCTCTACTAACAGAGGCCAGGAGGCCCTTCAGAAAGAATGATGAAGGAGTACATCACTGCCAGCAGTGTCACCCCAATCACCTGGCTCAAGTGCCCAAAGAAGCTTTATGATCTCAGCCCACTGGTCAAAGTCAGTGAATTCATCTTCAAAAGCCATCTCCTACCAACTGCACCACTAGCCTCATACACTGCTCAATGCATGACCCCTCACTCCCAATCATACACCTATCAACAGCCTGCACACATCTCCCATTTCTAGTCTCACCACATCTCCTTGGAGGAGGCGGTGCAGGTCATTCTTGGCAAGAGCATGGCTGTACCCTTAGCCAGCAGCAGGCCAAAAAGGATACAGGATGCGGTTATCCTCATAGGATATCCTCCTTCTGGCATGCACCTCATGCTTTCCCGCCCTCCAGTCACCACAACTCCACCCTTGTGCCTTCTTCATTTCACACACCCAAGAAATGCTGCCTGCCCAGCCAATGAGTGACCAAGAATCGACCAGCCACCAGCCCCTCAAGATCAACCAGCAAGGACATTTGTTTGACCCCACTGAAAGTCAGCAGCCTTCCACCAGCCATACTGCAGCCACTGGGGTAGCACTGCGTGACATCAGTAGGATAGGCAAAGACACACACGACACTCACTAAGAGAATGCATATGGGTGATGAGTTGATTACTTGTCACATTGGATGGATAGGTGTATATAGGATTTGAAGGTTTGCTTTGTGGTGGCTTTTATTTCAGTATTTGTGGCCAAGAGGGCGTTATGATGGCCAGTAACAGAGGGAAGGTAATGTGTGGGACTAATGTTAAAAGGGGAATTGGGTTGTGGTCACTGGGACCGCAGGAGGATGATTCCATCCTGGATATCTCGGCCACAAAGGGGCTGTCTGGCATGCATCCTTTCATCTGCTTCCTCTCTTTGGCTTCCTCCTCCTTCTGTGTCTTCCTCCTCTTCCCTCTGCAAGCGGATGTTGTAAATATGAAATGACAGCATAAAATGGTGAAAATACTCAGCTGGTCAGGCAGCAGCTCGACCTGAGACATGAACTCTGTTTCTCTCCATGGATGTTGCGTGACTTGCTGAGTATTTGCAGCATGTTCTGCTTCTCAAAGGCCTTCATTTACCATCCAAGCCCTTTCAAGCGTCCAACAGCGCACCCTACACATTTACAAATCTTTTCACATCTATTGCAGCAAGCCACTACTTCAATAAATTTTTTAAAAAAGACCAAAACCTTAAATCCAAATTTACCTCAACAATGTGCGTGTCCCTTTAAGAAGTGCAGACATCGCCATTGTCAACCCGGTTGCACGTCAGGTAGCCTGCCATGCTTCGGACCCAGTGCTGAACTCAGTGCTAGGGTCAAAGTTCGCACTTGTGACGTTGCACGCCGATTTACGTCATAACGGCGCCATTTTGTTGGCGATGGCGCTGCCAGTTACCGACAGCGCAAAAGGTAGAGAGCAAAATAGCAGCTGCCACAAGACTCACCATGGGCAAATAAGCAGCGGCCACCGTTTTAGCGCCATTTAATGGCACTACGGAGTGGCGCTATGATCACAAAAATTCTTGCCTGAACTTGCACCATTGTACTAAGAAAAAGAAAAATTGATGAAGAGCTAAAGATGATGATATTAGGCAGGATAACCAAAAGCTTAGTCACAGAAGTGAGTTTTAAGGAGGGCCTTAAAGGAAACGAGGGAGGTGGAAAGGTGCTGGGGTTTAGGGAGGGAAATCTAGAGCATGAGGCCTAGACAGCCAAAGGCATGCCTGAAAATAGTGGTGGTGTGAAGTGACGGGCGGGGGAAATGCACAAAAGGCTAGAGTCATAGGAATAGCGAGTTCTGGGAGTTGGGTGGAATGGAGAAGATTACAAAAGATAAATTGGCCTCCTTAGCGCCTCCAGTTATCGACTCTGGGGGCGATAACGTGGTGCTAACAACTTACCGATCGGGCGCAGTGAGATGATTGACTCCCGCCGGGCGAAAACACTGGCAGCTGCAGGAGACGTTTGAGGCCGGGCGCTTCGGGGGCGATGCTTAAACGCGAGGTGGCCGAGGTAATTAAAAAAAAGAGTCAAATCTCTCTCAATTTTTTTTCCTTGTTTCCTGCCCGCGATCGATCAGCCTGGCACTCTGCTACTGATTGGGCTGGATTGCGGCTGCCATCGAGGAGAAGCTAAGTCTCCTTTTAAGGGAGGGAAGGAGCCTTCCAATGCAGCAATGTTGCACGGCCCATTGTGCAGCGCTGCACAAGTACCGCCCTGCTTACTGCCTCTTGTACTCCAGGAAGGAAGTGGAGCGCTTGATTTAGTGCTCCACTTCCTTCCTGGAGCGCAAACGCCAAATTTTTATTACGTTTGAAAACATTAGCGCCTGGTGCTAATTTTTCAAACTTTTAAATGTTAGCGCCCCTAAGAGGCGAGACCATGGAGGATGAGAATTTTAAATTTGAGACATTGGTAGACCGGGTCAGTGAGGACATGGGTGATGCATGAGTAAGACTTGATCAGGATTGGTTACGGAAAGCAAAGCTTTGGATGAGCTGACATTTTTGGAGCATGGGAAGGGATGCTTGCCAGGACAGTATTGGAATAGCTACATAAAAGACATCCAAGAGGAGGGCACAGAAGAGTCATTCTTACCTGGTCATCAGTAAGTAAGATGAGTCGAGTTACTACCACATTCACAATGTTTCCTATACTGGAGTCTTGCAAAAGTTTGGCAACCTGACCTCCAGAAAACAAAAAAAAATAGTCTTAAAAATGAAATTGGTACCAGATAACACAAAAGGATCACAATTAATCTGAGCACAGAATAATTTTTAATGCTTTAATTAGGTATTGCGCAAAAAGTGTGATTGGGTCTGCGGTTAAAATGTAGTCTGGCTACAGAATGACATTCTGTACAATTCGCGCAGGGAACAGGCCTCAGATTGCTCACCCAATTTTATGTCCCCCCCCACTCACCCAAAAAGCTGCAACGTTACCAATGGCATAATCGGCTACTCACCCTCCTTTCCTGTCTAAATTTATGCTGTCGAGACCAACGGATCTCGCCATCTGGATTATAGGATATGTGCACTAATGAGGCAATAGTATTAAGAACAGGCTTTTCCAAATTTCCAGGCCCAAAAATTTCAAATAGGGAAAGTAATGACTTGGAAATATAAATACAATGAAGCTGCTTGGTAATTGGGGGGCAGATTACCGGGGCTTGCAAACTGCATGTGGACCATTGGGCACAGTTTGGAAACCTCTACCCTACATCACTGGACAAAGAATTATGCTTATCATATAGATCCTTACACTTCCTTTAGTGCCTTACTGTAACGCTCAAGATGCAACAAACCCATAAGCTTTGAACTCACTGTGTCGCAGTGTACAACACTCACTTTCATTATGGCACTGACATTTTATGAAGCTCATGAGAGTGAAAGGATTTAGATACATTAGAAAGGATTTAGAGAAACGTGACTGGGATAATTTCAGGCTTTAGTTATAAAGAAAAACTCAAGTGACTAAATGTATTTTCACTCCAAAATGATGAAAGGATACAGATAAGGTACTTATCTTGAGCAATAAACAGACACAGTATAACATTAGTGAATCTCAGGCAAGGTTAGAGAATATGAAAAACTTCTTAAACTACAAGATAGTGGACATGTTGAACAAATTAATAGAAGGGAGTTGATTTAGGGCCAATTGTCACCTTTTAAAAAGGAACTGGTGCAATATTTATTCAAAAGAGTTTGAGTTAGAGATATCTAACACTGCTTGCTATTATTTTTCAAGGCAGGTAGGGGAAGGAAATTAGAATACCTCGGCAGTTGAACGAGAGGATGTCCAGGATGGGATAATCATATACATGGACCCTAAATGATGTAAACCTTTTCTTGTTGTGGACTTTTAAGACTTATGCCAACTCTATTGAAAGAAGACTGCAAAAAACATGGCAGCTAGACATCTGAACCTCCATCTGCAGCAGTATGAGATTATGGTCAGCTTAAAATCATGTACCAAAAGTCCATTCCCCTTTACAGCTTCCATAAAATATGCCCAACGGAAGGATTATGGTAAAAAGGACACATGACTGCATACTCTCAAGTCATCTCCCTGCCTTTAGTTCCTCTGAACAGAAAACCTGGAGGCCGTAAAAGTCATGACTGATCTCATTAATTCCTCTCCCAACAATAGATCCTGCCAAATGTATATTTGGCTTGTTGTCAGGGAAATTCAAGCAGTTTTCCTTACTCGTGCTTATATACCTCAATTCTGGTACAATCAAACTCATTCAAAATAAGCATTAGAATGATTTGTCAATCACTACAGCTAATGCATCCGAAATTATAAAAATGTACCACAACGTGCAGTCTGATGCTTCGGCACTCACTCACTCTTGCAATTTTCCAATGGCCCTCTGAATCGGTAGTGCAAGTGGAACCTAATTATGCATACCTTTTTAAATACCTGTTATGATGTATTGCTGAGCACTGTATGACCTTATATGTAGTACTCTAGATATGTACATGCATATGGCAAAAACAGAGCAACAAGTTAACTGGTGTAGCAATTGAAGTACCAAAGAGATACCACAATAGCAAAGCAATGGATTTCACTGTCATTTTCCACACAAACTCTTAATCTTAACTGGATCTTTGTGAAAGGGGAGAAAATGTTTGAATATCTCTGATAACCTGACAGCTCATGCTGCACTTGGCACTAGGCTCCACCAGCTCATTTGTGAATAACCAACTCAGTTCAAACTAGAGAACCTATTGTTGAGTGGCAGAAATAATTACTGGCAGTGTTACACAACTATTTTTTGATTTCAGCATTTGTAACTAACTCTTTGTCCTCCCACAAAAAATAATATTCAACTGCAAGGAAAATCTTTAGATTCTTAAAATTTGAGAACATGATATAGTTACAGTTGTACAACATGAACAGTCTTCAGCCATTAGGGCTTCAGTTATTTTATATAGCCAACCCTTCAAACTCAAGTGGGCTTTCAAAGTAGTTTATCAAGGTCTGATGTTCTCCACAGGCTAATGTGAAGTTTCAGCTGGGCCCAAGGTTTTCCAAAATGGAAGCTCTATCGATAGAGGTTATCTCTAAATATCAATTTCCTTTGCAGTATTCCAAAGTTGAACAGACTCATAAAACAGAACATCTCCAAAAAAATTTAGTAACTTTCTACTGAACTACTTTCTTGATACTTTAAATACCTATTTCTCTCCTTTGTAACCTTCCAAACCATTTGTCCTTGCATAAAGGGGAGGCAAAGTGATTTTTGGCAATAGCCCTGTCTGACATGAGAATATGGTATGCGAAAAAATAATACGGGAGGAAGGAACCACTGATTTACCCTGCCACTATTGAAGATGGAAATAGACAATTCATTACAGATTGGCATCAATCAACGAATTGGTTGCAGGAGTACCAAAGAAAAATATATCAGCCAGGCTGGGATTTGAAGTGGGTCTCGGTCTGTTGAAACACAGAATATAGCACATTGAGCCACTTTTTTATTTATTGAACTTTGGGTAATGGAACTATTTTCTCATTAGTCTCAGTATTTGCAATTCCAGTGTCACAGTTTTAAATTTATTTTTAGTTCCACAACCTATTGGAGCTCTCCCATTTTCTTTTCAAATCTAATAGATTGCTGGTAATAACAATGTGCCTTCTAGTTTTGTTCTGCAGACAATGGATCAGGGAACGCTATATACACACATATATTGGTTATATATATTTTTTTTTAAACACCACACTGGCACCAAATAACAAAGACAATATTTGAAGCACTAGGATGAAGTACTGCATTGATCTTGCAGTATCGCCTATCCTGAATAGAAGAATACCAGATTGATCGTTTGACTGACCATAACAGCACCATCTCAGTTGTAATGTCAGATGAGATGCTGAGCAGAGATTAAACACAGTCCCACAAGGAATGGAGAAAACTTGAAAACAAGTCATCCATGTCACTCCCAGGAGCCTCAGTCAGAATAGCATTGATAGAGACTCTGGAACACACCATGTGACTATATCTTGAAGAAAAAACATGGCAATGTCTTTAAAGGGATGGGGGCAGAGGAGAGGAAAAAAGCAAACAAATTTAAATGGAGTGCTGGAAAATTGCATTTCAAAGTGTAATGTACAGTGAAATAATGAAATATACTTACAATATTCATGACAGAGAGAATATACTGCTCAATGTCTCTTCGTCCATGATATCCAACCATCATCTTATCTGCTACTACTAAGGTCTCTACATAATGTTCTTGACTGACCGATCTTTTCAATTGCAGCTGATTTCGCAGAGTCTTATTAGGTGCAAGAGTCACCGCTGAAGTCTGGAAATTCCTCAGCCATGAAGATCTTCCTTTCCCTGGCTTCTCATCTGGAACAGAACCACTGTAAGCATTCAAAATTATACCTCTTGTGTGAAGAGTAAGTACCATGTTGAGCATGGGAGTGGAATAATTTCATGATTATGCATTATAGATTGGTATGAATCAACTAATTGGTAGCAGGAGTACCAAAGATATTGGCCCTCACACATGTCCTTTGTGTACATGTATAGTGGCTTTACTCTGTTCCTTACTCTATCGCCAGCGGGCTGCTAGGCCTCAAAGTTTCAATGACTAGATGGATGATTGCAATGTTCAGTTCTAAATTTTAAATAACCTAGAGAATCAGAAAAACTAAAATTCTGAAATAATAAAGACAGAGGCGCTGCTTCAGAGATTCCTATTTAAAAAAATAATAAAGACCATCTAGAGTTGTAAAGTAATCCAATTGTCATAGTTGCCCAATAGTTGTTAAGTGTGGAATTCATTGAGCAATTCTAAATATAAAAAACTACAGATACACCATCAAAATATATTGTTATAAGTTTATTAAATACATTTTAGTATGGTAATCAAACTCTCTACATTGAATCAAAATACAGAAGATTGCTTCCGAGAAGGAACAACTTATTGAGCACTTGCACATGCTCCAATTTTACTGATCTCTTTATTTAGCAAAAGGTTAGTTAGGCAAAGTTATAAGTAGCACGTAGATTCCTTAACCTATAAAGCATTTAATCTCGTTATTTAACTAGATTAAGTTAAGATCAGATAGTAACAGGTAAAGCACCAACAGTGTTTCGAAGTACAAGTTTGGAGCTTTGGGATGGCACTTTGCTGAGTAGTTCAGCTCAGTCAGGAAGTACTGGGGAGGTGGCACTGCAGAGGAGAGAGAGAGAGAGTGAGAGAGAGAGAGAGAGAGAGCAAGCATGCGCGAGAGAGAGAGAGAGAGCGAGAGAGAGCGAGAGAGAGCGAGAGAGAGCGAGAGAGAGCGAGAGAGAGCGAGCGAGAGAGAGCGAGAGAGAGCGAGAGAGAGCGAGAGAGACAGAGTGTCATGCATTACCTGAAACTCCACATGTTGCATCAAGGTGCCGATGTTGGTTTCGAAGAGAAGATCGCTTATAAACTACATGAGGGCTTCCTTCACTGTAATTGAATTCAGCCATTTTAACGGTGGTGAGGGGCTCTATGAAGTACTCTTCTTCATCCTCAGCTATTACACCATGCTGAAAGCAAAGCACTGCTGTGGTTACTGCTGGTAAAGTATTTATTATGAGTACTGCAGGCTTTCTGTAACGATTTTGGAAACCATTACAAATAAATGTCCATTATAATAATAACAAAAGAAAATAAAACACTGCTTTAAGTCTCAGCTGACTCACATAACCCTGATCTAGCATCATTTGGTAAAATGTTTCATTCGGTCATTTGATTCAAAGCCACATAGGAAAACATAAGTGATGGCCCTAACATTTAGGAGGTAAGAACTGAAGAGACAGAGTGGTTAGATTTCCAAAAATATATATATTTTTAAAAACCTCCTGTAAATATTACATTGGAGTGTGTTCAAGGTCCTAATGCACAAGCGCCTACAAAGTACACTTATGTAAAGCAACAGCAGTTTCTAAGATCAAGAAACCCTGGTTTGTATTTAGTCCAACATATATATTACTCTTATAACCACAGGGTGCAAGAAAATTGAATGGCTTAAACATGTTAAAAGATACACAGTTATCAAGAATCTACATGTAAATGCTGAGTCAATTTAAGGGTATCCAAAATAGCAGCACTAGAGTATACTGTAATTTTCACCAAATGATACTTTAAACTGTCTTAAAAATGTGCTTATTTCAAAGATGTTACCATTTTGGATCTTCCCACTCCCCCAATTTAACCCAATATTGTGCAGGAATATTTATTTTTCTCCAGCAGTAATTACAGATAGGTTTATACTTTTGTAAATAGGGAAACAGCCAAGGTATCCATTAGTTAACTTGTTCAATAAGTATAGACAGCAACATAACCAGGTATTTAGTTTGAAATATTGATATCAGTTTCAAAATATGGATAAACAAGATGAGAAGTAGGCAACTCAGAACAAATTTGGAAAAGAGAAAGTAGACTATCTAAATTTGATTCGCTCAGACATCAGTGGTACCGGATTTCAAAAATAACTTTTATTCAATGATGTTAAGGAGTTTCCTGATAGCTTCCTGGTTATCACTGCTCATTCACATCAGAGAATAGTTCTGTAGTAATTAAGTTCCATCAGTACTAGTAGGTGAACTGGTGCTGTTTTTCCATGTCGAAATCAAAGCAGTTTCAAAATCTGTATTTTAGTTGTGCAGTATAAATCAGCAAAGACTGCAATCTGTTGCTCTGAAACCAACTGTCTTTTAGCTGCAGTCTGGTATCTATTCTAAATTACATGCCCAGAACACATTTCAATTGGACACAGTGATGCTAATAATTCATTACATTTATTAATGGGGCTCCTCAAGAGCAAGGCACAACCCTGATATCAAGGGTGACTGCAAATAATTTACATTAGAGAGAGATGCAAGGTCCTTTAGTCTGAACGTATAATTTGTGACTGTGCTTCTGAGCTTGAACAGTGTTGTATTTGATATATTTTTTCACCCAGTTGTCCACAAAATATCAATATAATAATGCAACTAAATATACATACTGTAATGTATGTCCTTTGAGTATGCTCACAGGTTTGTAGAGCTGTTGACCTGGGCATGGCCAAGGGGGCCATCAGCCGATCCAGGCAGCGGGCTGTCGTTCAGCTCGATTGCCTGCCTCTCTTCCGCGCTTACATCCGAGCCAGGGTCTCCCTGGAGATGGAGCACGTGGTGTCCACCGGTACTCTCGCGGCCTTCCGCGAGAGTTGTGCGCCGGAGGGACTGGAGTGCATCACCATTCCTGCTAACCAAATTTTAATTTGAATATTATTGTTTAAAGTTTAATTTGTTTAATTGCCGGTTTTAGTGCCCCCCCCCCTTTTAGCCAGGGGGCACTTGTAAAATTTGTGTTTTTTAGTGCCCTAAAAAAAAGGGGCACTTGTTGGAAAATGTTTGGTGTGTCCCCCCCCACTTTAATCAGGCGGCATTTGATTTAAATTGGTTCCCTACAAAATAGTTGTAGAGCTGTTGTATTGTGAGTGGTCACATGATGTTCACAAGATTCAATAGAACCTCAGTTAGTTGAGACTAGGTCATCCACGATGAGGTATGCAGTTGTGAGCTTCGTGGATGAACTGGTAACGTGAAGTGTGATTGTTAAACCTCTGTTACTAAACCAACTAGTTCTTAATAGCAATGTGTTGCTATAAATTCTTAAGCAAAGAACAGTGTACACAACCAGCAGATTAGCTTAAAAAATTGCAACATTTTGAGGAGAAAATCTCCAAAGCTAAAATGTTAAAATGTTGCATTGCTAGTTTCACCTGTCCTTGACTGCTGTAGCAGCACTATGATCAGGTAGAAAATCTAGCCCAGAGTGTCCCAGCTCAGTGTTTAATAATACAAAAGATGGTGTCCAGGACATTTGAGTTTGCCAACATTATCCAGCCAATCATATTTGAGGATCTGGTGTGGGAGCGCTAGCAAAGTTTTTCTTAATTTTCTTGACCTCATCATACCTAAAATAAACTAACACTTCCCCGTTTCACATTCTATTAGTGATAACATGCTATTTTATTTCTCCTGAACTTCCTTTTGAAGCCTGTGACTTGCAAAAAGGAAAATTTGTGGTGCCAGGCAAAGTGAAGGAGTTTGCCAGTAGTCCCAGGGCTATAACTGTCCTTTACACTCATTCCTATCAAAGAAGAGTTCAAAGTACTGGCCTGAATGTTCTTATAATCTTACTGAATAATATAAAAGGGAATACAGAAGAGCCGTGAGCAATTTGTCATGAGACATCACACGTAAGTGATCTGATCATGTTGCAAGAAAAGGATGGTGAACACTTTTAACTAAACAGGTACTGCTTTAAGCATATCCACACTCATGTTTTATCTGTGTACATTGACAGACCAAGCTATCTTTAGAGCACAACTTAAAATTTCAGAAGTTAGGAATAAGGGAAATCGGGTGGAATTTTTCATGCAATGGGTAACAGAACCTGTGGATAACGCTATCAAGGAAAATCATTGGTACTGATTAGCTCTGGAAAAATATAAATAGATTGAAGGGACAATTAAATGCATTTCGTATATAAAGAGAGTAAAATACATGAAATAAGGCTAAAATTACTGTTTGCAGTAATAATGGACAAACACTTAGGGGCCGAAATTGCCCTCTGCCCGAAATGGGGTGCACACACCCCGTTTCTATGGTTTTTACCGCCGCGGTGGTTGTGGTGGCCTCGAGCGAAATTCCGCTTTTTTTTTCCCCCACTCGGATCTGGAAATTTCTCTTAATGGGGCCGGATATGTGGCGATGACATCACCAGAGGGGCGGAAGTTGGGGGCGGTGTGGAGTGGCCGCCGCGATGATGTCACCATGGCTCTCCCCTTCACTGCGCGATCTTTAAACTTTGGTCTACTGGGCCACATGGGAGGGTTTCGTCGAGGCCAGGGGCCTGGCACCCAAGACGGGGTACCGAGCTGCCTGTTGGTGGCCCAGCTGAACCCGGGGGCATAATTGTCGGCCCGACATGGCAGTTGGCAAACAAAAAAAAACATAGCAGCAGCGGCAGTAGGTCCTCCCCTTTAATGGGAGCTGTGCCACCATTGCAGAAGGCCTCAGCCTCACTGGACTGCCGTGAAAAAGCTTGTTTTGGCACCGCCGGGCAGGCCGAAGATTTTCACGGCGGAATTTCGCGGTGTGCACTGTGATGACGCACTTAGCACGGATCGGCAGCAGCGGTGGGAGCGGGGCACCACCGGGATAACACTGGAGCAGGACTTTGATACTGGCGGCCATTACACAAAAAGTCAGCGGCCATTGCACTCTGCAGCCTGGCCGCTGCTTTCCGGTGTTAAGAGGCCTTAAGGAAAGGGGCAATTTCGGCCCCCTAATATTTTCATTTTTAAGCAAAAATGTTAAACCTGTTCATTTTAAATGGGTTAATACCTATGTTAAAATAGAGAGGACAGAAGACATTTTGGACTACTTCTGCATAGTCTCAAGAGGAAAAGTTAACAGCTGTTGAAAAAACCACCATCACAGTAAGATATGCTGTTTCTGCTGATGGCACAAACCTTGACAACCAGTGTGGCAATTGTTGAAACTGAACTTTTGAAGCAGGCTCGATCTAGTTGAGCCTGCTATTAGTTCCTCAAAAGGACATAATATCCCTTTAATTCACTGTAGCAAGAAATAACACCAACCACAAAGCAAGTATATAGGGAGGAGAGATTTGTCTGTTATATACAATTTTGAGAAAGTTGGAGAAAAACAGGAGTGGCTCATTTTTATGATGATGAGAACAAGAATCTTTTATTTATTTATTTATGGCCACACCACCAAATCTGTGGCCCAAGGTTCCTCCTCTCGATTAACAATTTATAGTGGCTGGAAACAAAAACAGTATTCCACCCTGATTTTGACCAAAGTATGCCCTTTATATTGCACAATTACTAAATCAAGGCAGGTTAGAAAATAGCAGGTTTATTTCTACTGAAGTTAAACTGCATTTGTGCCCCCATAAGTGAAAAAATGCATGATTGGGTCTGTAACAGAGAAAATTGATAACTTACCAATCCATTACAGTTACTTAAAGCAACTTTTGTGGCTCCCTGGAGATCACTTAAATGTCCCAAATAATGACATTCATCCATATAATCGTGCCTCCATTCCACGCCATCTCTTTTCCAATATTCTACAGTAAAATAATCTGATACCAGATTAATGTGTAAAGTCAAGTTTAAAAGAAAGTGCAATCCATGTGAAGATACTTTGTAAAAAACTTGCTCAACTGGCTCATGGTGAAACGCAGGTAAGCTTCTCTTTGATCGCAGTTCATGGCTACTTTTTACATTATAGCTTAGGAAGTCTCCATTGTGGTCAACTCGGACAGGAATTGCTATTTCATAGTGTTCAAGAGTTGACAGGAATTCTTCTGTGTTAAAAAAAAAGTTTTTTTGTTATTCAGTTACAGATTTCACCTCTTAATCCCATCCCTTAAGTACAGGTCAACTGGTAAAAAATATGTTTTTCTGTAGTGAAAGAAAAAGGTAGGCTCTATTTTCTTGAATCCTCCCCAATTATATATTCTTACCCCTCTACTATACTCCTTAAACTGAAGAGCTGGATTACATGGACCATCGGTAGCTCGAAGACCCTTCAATGCCGCTTCACAACGGTTAACTACATAGGATTACATATGATTACATAGGGTATGCAGCAAAGAAACAGGCCATGCAACCCAGCCAGTCCATGCCAGCGTTTATGCTCCACTCGAGCCATCTCCCGTCTTTCTTCATCTAACTCCAGCATAAACCTCTATTACCTTCTCCCTCATATGCTTGTCTAGCCTCTCCTTAAATGCATCTATACTATTCGCTTCAACCACTCCCTGGGTTTGCGAGTTCCACATTCTCACCACTCTCTGGGTAAAGAAGTTCAATTGGTTACCCGGCAGATGGTGAGCTTTTGCAGGCCAGGACATGTCCCATAATGATATCTTTCTCCAGATAGAGTACTCTGGCACAGAGAGCTTTTCAGTTAGCAATTCATCTTAAAATTAACAAAGCTTACTCACACAGAGAAGCAAGGGTTGAGTTTCGGTCAATGCTAAATTTAAACTTTGGCCTCTTGAATGGAAGATCAGCTCACTACAGTTTGACCAATGATTATGTAATGGCACATCATGTCATCTGCCGGCTGGTTGTGGTCAGACGTCTAACCACATATGGGTATATTTTCCCTGTTCACTACCAACGAGAATGTCAGCATGAGTATATAGCAGGGAAAAGGTCATTAGCAAACAAATACAAGTTTCGATTTGCCACAATTGTGTGTGTTTATTCAGATCCGGATATCATGCAAGAATTCAAGTATGGTATAGTATTGAACGTACAATGTTTAGAGAAATTCATTTGCATGACAGTTTAAGTACCAGGCTTATGTTGTATAAATAAATCATGAACTCCCCAGGTCTAGCTATTCAGAGTCAACGGTTCAGTATTTAATGTTCAACAAAGACTGCATTTACAGATATATTTTCATCATTAAAAGGATACAATTGGTGTTCACTTTTCTGTGATGAACTTGATTTAGCAGAAGCTGGCACTATTTATAAATGAAAGTTTAAAAAAAATTGGAAATGCATTTTTCGGTAGCTGTAATTAGGGAAATGTATTCATAAAAACGTCTTTCATGGGAAGGAAGAATCATTCATATTTTTATGATGAAATCACATGTAAGCGAGGTGGTGTGCTTCAACTGGAGTCATTACTTTATAAAAGGATCTTCATAGATGAACAGAACAGAGTGGCAATTCAAACGAGTGCAACTGAAGATATTACCATGACTTTTAGCTGTGTTGAAGGTATGCACAGTAAGAAAAATCAAATGAAAATGAACAGATGCCCTGGCCACGATTTCACAGCCATTCATTTGAATAGATTGAAATATTGCAAGAAGTGCACCTGTTTGTTTGCCTGCAGAATAGTGGCAAAGGTTTAGAACATTTGACCCCATACATAAACTTTTACAGCCATCACATACTTAACTGCGAATAAAAATTGACTATTCTAAATGACCTAGCAGGCAAAGACGAGAGTTCAAGTCTTGGAATACAAGGCTGACATTCAACGGGGTACTTGCGTTGCATGGGAAGAGAGTGGTAACCCTGCCCCATCGCATTGAGCCGTTCTCCGGGTACGGAGCTGCGAGTCAGGCTACTGGCCGGTCCACATAAAAAAGGGCATTTGTGACAAACCCAACCCAAAGCACAATCTGCTGGATGTAAAAGTAGTGGAAGAAATGGGTTGTCTCTCATGGTCCTAGGCAAGGAAGAAAGTAGTAGCCAGGTTGAAAAGCATGATATTATATAAAAAAAGAAATAGAGGACACTAATGTTTCAACCTATATACAATTTTACCAACAAAAAATGTACCATTGTAGATGGGAAATGGACTGGCGACATTTAAAATTGCCATGACTTCCCAATGCCTCTAGCAGGCAGGAGCAGTTTAGCACCAGAAACCTGCTTAGAGTACAGGATAATCTGGCATGCACACAGGCTGGCAGTGGCGATGTCTGCAGCACCTCTTAAAGGGTCACACACATCGTAGGTAAGTTTCATGTAAAGTTGTGGACTGAGGTTTTTTTGATTTTATTGAAGTATTGGCTTGCTGCAATAGATGTGAAAAGTTTTTTTAAAGTGTGTAGGGAGTGCTGCTGGATGCTTGCAACGGCTCGGATGGTATATGAAGGCCTTCAAGGAGACAAAACATGCTGCGAATACTCAGCAGGTCACGCAACATCTGCGGAGAGAAAAACAGTTCATGTCTCAGACCGAGATGCTGCCTGACCAGCTGAGTATTTCCAGCATTTTATGCTGTCATTTCACATTTTCAGCATCTGCTTGCAGAGGGAAGAGGAAGACACTGAAGGAGGAGGAAGTCAAAGAGGAGGAATCAGACAGAAGGATGCATCCTAGACAGCCTCTTTATGGCCGGGATATCCAGGATGAAATCATCCACCTGCGGTACCAGTGACCACAGCCCAAATTCCCCTTTTAACATTAGTTCCACACCTTACCTTCCATCTGTTATTGACCATCACAACATTGTTTTGCTGAAATAATAGCTACCACAAAGTAAACTTTCCAATCCACCTATCAACTCATCACCTATATACATTCTCTCAGTGACTGTCTTGTGGGTGCTTTTGCATATCCTACTGATGTCATGCAGTGCCATCCCAGTGACTGCAGCATGGCTGGTGGAAGGCTTCTGACTTTCAGTGGGGGACACTGCAAATGGCCTTGCTGGTCGACCTTGAGGGGCTGGTGCTGGGAGTGTCAAATCAATCATCCTTCTTAGTCTTCTACACTCTCCGCTCCCTCTTCTTGGTCACCCACTGGCTGGGAATGCTGCATTTCTTGAATGTGTGAAATCAGGAAGGCATAGAGTGGAGTTATGCTGATGGGAGGAAGGGAAAGCATGAGGTGCATGCCAGAAGGAGGACAACATATGAGGATAATAGCATCTAGCATTGTTCCTGCCCCACCGCTGGCCAAGGGCTCAGCCATGCTCCTGCCAAGAATGGCCTGCACTGTCTCCTCCAAAAATGAGGCTAGGAATGGAAGATGTGCCTCATGATTGATGCAGATTGTTGGTAGGTGTGCGATCGGGGGTCGTGCATTGAGCAGTGTGTGACACTAATGGTGCAGTTGGTGGGAAATGGCTTTTGAAGATGCATTTATTGACCTTGACCAGTGATCTGATGTCATGAAACTTCTTTGGGCACTGGAGCCAGGTGGTGGGAGCGATACCACTGGCAGTGACGGCCTCCCACATCCTTCAATCCGGGGGGGCGGGGGGGGGGGGGGAACTCTTCACTGGCTGGAGTCTTACCAAGCACAAAGGAAGATGGTTGTGGTTGATGGAGGTCAATCATCCCAGCTCCAGGACATCGCTGCAGGAGTTCCTCAGGACAGTGTCCTAGGCCCAACCCAGCTTCAGCTGATTCATCAATGACCTTCCCTCCATCATAAGGTCAGAAGTGGGGATGTTCGCTTATGATTGAACAGTGCTCAGTTCCATACACAACTCCTCAGAAAATGAAGCAGTCTATGCCTGCATGCAACAAGGCCTGGACGACATTCAGGCTTGGGCATATAAGTGGCAAGTAACATTCGCACCACACAAGTGCCAGGCAATGACCATCTCCAACAAACGAGAATCAACGGCATTACCATCGCCAAATCCTGCACCATCAACATCCTGGGGGTCAGCATTGACCAGAAACTTAATTGGACCAGACTCAAATTCCATGGCAACAAGAGCAGGTCAGAGGCTGAGTATTCTGTGGCAATTGTCTCACCTCCCGACTCCCCAAAGCCTTTCCACCATCTACAAGGCACAAGTCAGGAGTGTGATGGAATACTCTCCACTTGCCTGAAAGAGTGCAGCTCTAACAACACTCAAGAACCTTGACACCATCCGGAACAAAGCAGCCCGCTTGATTGGCACCCATCCACCACCTTCAACATTCGCTTCATCCACCACCGGCGCACCGTATCTGCAGTGAACATCATCTACAAGATGCACTGCCAAGGCTTCTTCAGCAGCACCTACCAAACCCATGACCTTTATCACCTAGAAGGACAAGGGCAGCAGGCACGTGGGAGCACCGTCACCTACATGTTCCCCTTCAAGTTAAACATCATCCTGACTTGGAAATATATCGGCATTCATTCATCGTCACTGGGTCAAAATACTGGAACTCCCTCCCAACAGCACAAGGACTGCAGTGGTTCAAGATGGCAGTTCACCACCATCTTCTCAAGGGCAATTAAGGATGGGCAATAAATTCTGGCCTCGCCAGCTAGACCCAAACCCCAGAACAATTTTTTTTTTTTTTTAAATTCTGGAGGGTCTCCAGGCTCTTGTGGGTAGAAGACCTCTCTTGCATTGTTGACCCCCTGTAAAAAGCAGGAATGCTGCGTGCAAGACTCTGGGTGCCCCTTCCCTGGCCTGCTGAGCCATTTGTGTTAGTACCTAGGCAAGTTTCCCATTTTTTGAGGTAAGGTAGGTAATTCAGCTTTAAGAGCTGTATATTCACACTTGGGAGTTCATTTTAATGTGAAATACTTTTAAAAGGCAGAAAGGGCTGAAACCGCCATTGTTTCACTTCATTTTATTTTGTATTGCTTCAGTGTGCATGGCCCCTTTCATTCTCAGATCTCTTCATTATCCACAATTCCCTGCGAGCTCTACAGCCTCGATTCCAGAGGCTGTGGGAAGCTACAACGCCGAACTTGGGCAGGAAATTAATCTCAGAGGCCTCCAGCAATGTCACCAGGACAATGTTGCATGGAAGACAAGCACTGCACCGCCATGCCTCCCAGACCAACTTTGCTCTGTTAGCATTGCGGCCATTTTCAGCAGCCATTAATCCGGTTGCCGATTGCTGGCAAAGACAAAATTTTCCCCTTTGTGTCCCCATAGTCTTCAAGGAACTCCTTCATGCCAGGCATACAGCAGGCTTCAGCTTTAAGGTCATTATGTTTCTGATAATCTATACAGAACCACGTCATCTTGTATTCATAACGATCAACACCACTAGTGATGTCCACGTGCTCTGTAATAGCCTCACTTCCTGGATCTTTGTTGGACTAAAAACAAACTGATGTAAAAAGCAGTTATGGCACATTTAGAAACCTCTCAGTTTTTCTGTCATCAACAATACTCTTCCTGCAATCTATTTGTGAATAATTGGAATCACCCATTACTACGGCCCTGCACTTTTCTCTAATTTGTCTTCATATCTTTTTTCTTCATCTTCTTTATATTGTTCAGTCTATAACACACTCCGTATAGAGCAGCAGTTCCCTCCTTCGTCCTTAAATCTAAAAATAGATTTATCTTTTGCACGACCTAACATAACTCAGATTCTAGCGCTGTGATGGAGCGTTTGATTAATCCTGCTACCTTCTTCCCTTTTCTCCTACTCAATCCTTGCTGAATATTTTGTGACCAGGAATGTTCAGCTTCCAGTCCAGTCCTAGCCAAATCCATGTCTCTATTAATGCTATTACATCATACTCTTTTGTGGCAATATGTGCCTTCAACTCAAGCTTATTTGCAATACTTTGGCCATTTAACTCAAACCTCCTTCTGTCTGTTTTGCAATCTCAATAGTTTTTAATTCTTCTTCTGATTTCTTTTTTTCTCTTATGCTTCCTACACTCCTTATCCCTTTTATTTCCTTGAAGAGGCCACTGCAGTGCAAAAGAATAACAGTGTTCAATTTAGCCTAGGCCAAGTGATTGGGGCATAAGTACAGACATTTTTCCATTCATTTTACTGTACTGAGATAATTGGAATATAAATAAACTTAAGCAAATTATGAATGGTCTAGCAGCAGATAAAACAGTGGACAATTTCTTGACTCAAATAAATTGGTAAGGACCTTTAGGAAAAAAAATGTAGGTAAGAAAAAGCAGCCTATGAGAATGGCAAGCCAAATATGGCTGATCTACCATAAAAGCATGCAATTCACTAACCTTGCAAGCAATTGCTAGTGCTAACAGTGCAATTTTCCACACAAGAAAAATAAACAACCATGCTGAAAGGTCTGTTCGTGTATTAACTTGTTAAGAACCAAATTAAAGTCCTAACTGGAGTTCCAGTGCACAATTTCCAAATAGTTAATGGAACACCAAGGAAGATCCCCAATGAATTAAGCACAACTGAGTTATGAAATACTGAAACAGCTGCAACCCAAACAAGCCAATGTGAAGCCAAACATCATAATTGTGCTCCCAAGTCCAAGATATGAACTACTACCTCCTGTTGCAGTTTGACGGCTTATATTTAGTCCCCAATGAGGGTCAGTAACTAATGTACAAAGGCGCCAAAATGTCTGTGTTGGCATCCACCTGGAGTCATGCATCTCTTTGGTGGACAAGCTCTGCCCAGTGATCTTCCTGCACATTATGCAAGGTGGAAGAGATCATTACTGGTAAATTTGTGGTCAGCTACATCCATGCATCTGTATTTGCAGCTGGGTTCAGTAAATGCAATGATGCAGTGTCAGTTCCAGCTGGAGAATATGCTGTTTACTTGCCTTCTGTACCTCTTCACCCAGTTCCTCTCCCAGCAATTACAGTTCAATATTTAGAGAGTGAAGGCACTAATCTCCACACTATGGCCGGAATCCTACCAGCCCTGCAAGTGCGGGTTTGGAGGTGGGCCCGCTGTCAAAATGGCCGTGATTGACAGTGGGGCAGGATCACACTCTGAAACCGCCTCCTTGTCATTTTCCAAATGTCGGGTCTGGTTGAGGTTCAAAGACCCGACACCAAGCGGTGGGCCAGCCAATTATCATTAAGAGGTAGTGTAGAGGTACATAAAAATAATTTTACCAAGTACTTACCATTTTTCCAAGTTTTTCAGCAGCTTTCCGTCACTCGGGCATCACGTCAGGTAAGTGTATCGGGTTATCAATGACTGTCCTTTGCTTTGACTAGTTGACAGCTACAGAAGTGGTATAAAAGCTACCATTTCATAGCTGTTCACTTTCCAATCTCAGAGGCTGAAGCCTTCAGGATTTGGAAGACACTGTATGCAATTTGGAAGTGTTTGCAGTGAACTCTCTATCCACGGTCATCTCCTTGAAGCAACCGTTCTCACCACTGACAGATTGCTTCTGTCATCTCAACTTCAGCTGCCATCTATTCCATCAGCATCGGTGCCCTTGAAAAAATACCACGATCAGCCCCAACACCAACATCACTTAACACACTAGCATCACCAAATTCTTTGCAATCACCTGATGCAGCACAGGATACAGGGCATCACCATGGCCAGATTTACTTCACATGAAACTGTACACTCTGCCTGCCTTGTGAAGCGCTAGGTTGGTACCACCCCACACCAGCTCCATAAAGCATCCTTGCAATGACCAAGCCATTATTTTCACACTCATCACCATTGTGGGGGGTACCCTCATGTCTCACCATTCACTATAACTCACCTAGCCACTTCCAAAGGTTCACACAAATCTGTCCAAGAAGACAAAGTGTTCAAAATAAAGATTTCAAAGTTTGACAACACATTTGCAGAAACTCTACATGAACATTGGCTAAAAGACCCAAGTGCCTACCCTTGTATGTTGTTAGTTGGTATAATTGGAAAAAGATGAGGGCGAGTGTGAGGTGTAGCTAGTGAGATGGGGATGTGATAATGTAGCTAGAAAGGGATGGGTAGAGGTGCAAGCTAAGTTGGTTTGAGTAAGATTGTGCAGGAGTGATGGGGATGTGACGAGTGGCACAGCAGGATGAGGTCGAGTGTGGCTTTGCAATAATGTTTCATGATCTACTGAGATCAGTGAAAGGTTTGCTCCACTGCAGCCGGCTCCTCCTGACGACATCCCTGCTTATGTCCTCCTGTGCAATATGCAACCAGGCTGCACTGGTCTCCTGGAGATGTCTCTTCTGCCCATTGGAAGGGAAGAAACTCTCCCTGTGTGCTGTGACTCCCTCCATAAGCATCTGGAGGGAGTCGTGGGAGAGCCTGGATGCACCCGTGCAACTTTGTGCAGTGTGTGCAGCACCTCAGTGCTACAGAACATTGACAGAACAACTGTCAAAATCAATGTGGCCATGGTCCCTTTAAGGAAACCGACTGATGATGTGTCATCAAAAGACATCATCAGACCCGCTTTGTTTTAATTGGCCGGAAACCTCTTAGGGCGGGCTTAACAAGCCCCATCAAAGGAAGATTCTTCACACGGTGCAGGCTGGAGCGAGGAGCGGCTTCGTCACCCATCACCGACCTTGGCCGTCCCGGTCTCGCCACGGTTGACGAGATCGCGGCTTATATAAATGTTTAAATTGCAGCTAGGTTTAAAAACTGCCTAGGAGATCCAAGGAACCTAGAGCATTTTTTTTTAACACGTAGCTTGACACCACCGGTATGCTTGACTTACATGGTATGTGTTGTCAAACCAAAGCAGTATGAAACTTAAACCCAATGATTCTCTCTGGAATCGAGTTGGGCCTTGCAACCTTAGTGTAAGTGGCAAGTAGTTTATTTTAAGTTTTAGTGTACTTTTACCACACTGTAAACTGTCAGATGTGAGGAATTTGCCACTCTTAAAAACTTGACAGTTAATTTATGTTAAGAAACCGAATGCTTTCTAGATGTCTCTATGTTCATTCTCCTTTAATAACTTCCCTTTCTTTGTCATACAGTACAGAATCACGGAAAACAGTGTTACTGGAAACTAAAAACTTCAGATGAGACAGTGTAGAATCTAGGCATGTAAAGTATTTGGTGTATATCTGCAATTTGAAAAGCTACTAATTACACATTGCTTTCAAGTACTATACACGCCCTTGGGTCATTCTTTAGAAGCAGTATTGGAGTACTGGCTGCTATAGACTCAAGTGGCTCTGTGTGAGCCATTGAATAAACTGATATGGAATAATCAGGGTATTCCTCCCGGCCAATAAATAGGGATGTTGAAGTAAGCAGTAATTATAGTCCTCCTTGTTCCAAGACAACTAACAATAAGGAACAAATTCCTGCCAAGTTATATATAAAATATAAATATAAAATATATATATATATATATATATATATAAAAATATATATAATGGAACTTCTTTATACATAAAAGGAGCTTACTTAAAAATGGGAGCAACTCTATGTAGGAGATACACAGACTTGTCAATCAGAATGGGCAAAGAATTGCTGTGCCAGGCCAACAATATATGATAAAATTGCAACCACATAAAATACCAGCACAATGATATCATCCTATTTAGTTGCTTAGAACACTTCTGCAAATCAGTTTTATGCATTTTGTGCTTCAAGAGATAAAAACATGACCTGCTACTTTGAGAGAACTTTTTCTGGGTACCTGATTTGGAATCATTAAACGGTTGAAGAAAAAAGCATCAACCTTACGTGAGGGTTCCTTTGAGTGCTTGAGATGACTTTAACTGACAGGTTGGCAAATTTGCTTCTTTTGTCACTTCCGTGGTGAAATTCCTCTCAATGAAAAAAAAAGTACATGTTTTTCACAATATTTAATAACCTGTTAACAACTTTGCTCTCCCTGAAATTGCACGTTTCAAAATTTTATGCTCTTGCAATTTCATTATGAAAAAAACTACCCTACTCCCATTTTTTACTCGAGTTTCAAGCATATTGGCTCCATACAACATTATATCCGTAATTTGCTAAAGAATTGTCCAGGAAAGTACTTGTTGTTCAATGTACTTTTCACAAAAGAAAATGTCTGTTTTCCTACTGACATGGACCCCGTCAATCGGGTCATCCTCTGTTAGGCCACACCTGTAACATCACCGACAGAGTTTTCTGGAACTGCTCAATAGGAAACAGCAGGGGCCGTGAGTTTAAAATAGCTGGAGACCTCCTCATCTGGAGCCAATCTTAGGAAACAGCATTACAGGATGGGAATGCTGTGTGCAGCAAGGTTTCCCTGATATCTTACAGCTCTTAGGCCAGTTTTAAGCTTCTGCCCCTGCTAACTCTTATGGCGATGCTCTATAATAGTCTTTGACATCGCCTAAGCTGGCTTGCAGGAATAGAGACCTCATTAAAGAATGCTCAAGCCAATACTAAAATTTACTTTACAAAAATCGTGCATCAACTTTCTCCTGAGGCTAAAATTTTTCTATACATTGGGTATGTACACTAAACAATACTCCCCTAAACTTTCTCCTTTCAAAAGTGATTTACTCAATTCCCCATGATACTGCATCGAGGCAGAAAGATGGAGCATAAAAAATAACTTTGCATTGTGCAGTTTCAGGTTACTATTTTTTTTCCACAGATCCACAACATCCATATCAATCCATCAGGCCATTTCAATTATCTAACAACTGCAGACACTATGGGGAGAATTTTAAGCCCAAAAAATAGTTGGTTTGGATCCGGTAGGAGGTTAAAGTGTTAAAAATCTGAATCCTGATCCCAACCCACCCACTTCTGGTTTTAACGAGAGGGGCTGGCAAGCAAACCCTCCCAGGAGGCGGGATGGCAATTCAAATATTACAATGGTGCCGCGTGCCTCATATTGATCCATGATTTCAATTTAACTCCGGCTGTCCGGGTATTCCCAAGCCTCAGGAAACCCGCCGGCTAAAGGGAGGCGAGGACTGCTGGATCCGGGGGTAAGTGCCTTTCTACTTACCTGCTGGATTCAGCAAACCAGCCTCGCCAGCCCCCCACGAACAGACACACTCCCCGTCCCTTCTGATCTCCCCCTGATCTCCCCCACGAGGCCTCCACCTCCTCGATCTCCCCCCATGCCTCCAATCTCACCACCCTCCACTCACTCCCACCCCGGCCTCCGAAAAAGTGGCAGATTACATTTTTTTTTCATAAGTCATTTGATTGGAATATAGCAACCTAGGTAATATCATCTTAGATAAACCAATGAGGGTTCCGGCCATCCCTCCCCAACCCCAGTATAAATGTCCCTGGGAGTTTTTCCCCACTATAAATATTTACATAAAATGTTGACCAAGGGAGATTTATGTACATCAAATGCCTGCATACACAAGAATTTTAGGAATATATAGAGTTAAGCATTTTTAGATTTCTTGCACTTGATGTCAATTGTTTGTCTTTTCCACAAAAGTCATGTTCTCTTGGAATGTAGTCAGAGACTTTTGAAAGAACAAACAGACAAATTCCAATCTCTCTCCCTTGTAAGCAATGGACTAAGTTCCGTCAAACCATTTAATGACCAATTATATCTATACATTTTCTTCTCTTGGCTGTGTAGTGAATTTTGTCAAAAGTCAACACCACAATTTAAAATCACTGACTTATTTAAAAGTCACATGGTGTGCTCTATAGTCCTATTAGTGTTTTTCAATAAATGATTTAAAATAGACAGTGCAGGACAGCAAAGTTTTATACATTTGAATATTCAAATGGTTATACATATTCATCAATAGTAATACAGAATCACAGAAATTTACAGAAAGGAAAATGGCCATTTGGCCCACCTGTCTGTGCCAGCCGACAAAGAGCTATCCAGCCTAATCCCACTGTCCAGCTGTTGGTCCATAGCCCTGTAGGTTACGGTACTTCAAGTGCTTATCCAAGTACTTTTTAAATGTGATGAGGGTTTCTGCCTCTAACACCCTTTCAGGCAGTGAGTTCCAGATCCTCACCACCCTCTGGGTGAAAACATTTCCCCTCAAATCCCCTCTAAACCTCCTACCAATTATTTTAAATCTGTGCCCCCTGGTTGTTGACCCCTCTGCTAAAGGAAATACGTCCTTCCTATCTACTCTATCTAGGCCCCTCATAATTTTACACCTCAATCAGGTCTCCCCTCAGCCTCCTCTATTCCAAAGAAAACAACCCCAGCCTATCCAATCTTTCCTCATAGCTAAAATTCTCCAGTCCAGGCAACATCCTCGTAAATCTCCTCTGTACCCTCTCTTGTGCAATCACATCTTTCCTGTAATGTGGCAATATTCTAGCTGTGATCTAACTAGTGTTTTATACAGTTCAAGCATAACCGCCCTGCTCTTATATTCTATGCCTCGGCTAATAAAGGCAAGTATCCCGTATGCCTTCTTACTAATATGCGATATGCCAATGTGATTTGACAGCAAAGTGTTTTAAATGCAAGAAAGGAACATCAGCACTCAAAACCTTGGTAATTATGGAAACATTAGCACTGCTGCTAGTTGAATTCCAATTCTGAATTTCTGCACCAACACCCTAAACTTAATATATTTATTTGTGATGTATTAGGAATACATTTTGCATCCAGTGTGGCTCCATTCTGTTGCTCCACCTTCCAGCAGGGGGAATAGTTGCCCATGGTATAGGATAGTCCAATTGCAATTCCTTCTGGTATTTGGTACCTTACAAAACTCAAAAATTTATCAAAAAGGTGTCAATTATTATATATAATATATAGTTATGCCTAGCAGTTTATAATGGCGCTCCATCAAATCAATATTTTCAGAGCAGTTAGTCTGCTGTCCTTACATAATTCTTGGAAAGAAATGCACTCATTTCTAGATACATCTGATGTACTCTAATAACAATCTGAATGGGCCCCAATCTGTCCACTGTTGCCAAACTTTAAATAGCAGTACTGAAATGAATTGCAAAATACTACGGGTTTAAAATATAGCAGTAAAATTATTTACATCACGATATTGTCACAAATCATTTAGATTCAATACAGAAAGAATAAAGACCACCTCCATACAGGTTTGAAGTATATGCTAACCTATTGCTTAAAAAAGGTCTATATAGTGTATCAGCTAGGTTATTTTTTTATTTTATAGGCAGAATATAAATAATCTACATATTTATTATGCTTTTTCCATTAGCAGTGTGGATGTTCAATGAGGTTGATCACTGCAGACCAGTCTGACTAGAATGGGGCCTCATAATCCACCAAGTCCACGAGGTCAATGCTGCAAATGTGTGGGATGAAAAAAAGTTAGAACTGAACATCTGGTCTACTACTTAGTAGACTTTTCTCAACTATGCAAACTGCCAAGTCTGGATCGGCTATTTTCAGTTGATTTATATGCATTCTTTGAGAAAACAGCAAGATGATTAAATACAAATTACAATTAATTTGGAGAGATTATATAGTTGTCAGTTGTGCACTTTTCTTTAAACTGACAATGCATATGTATCCCAATATGGAGCAAAGTACTTTCGCAATGGAGCAGAGAAGCTCTACCCCCAGTATCCTTAGCAAACTGCAGCAGTATTTTAACAAAAGACCAGAATAAAAATCATTGCATCAGAATGTATAGGAAAGGCTCTGAGAAACATTATGCATGTTAAAAACTGTAATATTTTCTGAGAATTGTAAACAAATTGATCATTTTGTTTAGCTTTTATAAATTTAGCGTGATTCAAATTGAATGGTGCATGCTGCACAATATACATGAAAATAGTTTTGGAATATAAAACAACATGCAATTTCATGATAACGTGTTGTGTTAAATTATTTACAATTATATTTTGGAATGATAGTATTCTTCCGTCTTGCAACTTTTAAATTAGGAGGACACAGCTACAAAACACAAGTCTGAAGCAAGGTTAGAGATTAGAAGAAAAGTCTCCAGGGACAGTGAATATGTGGAATCAACCACTAGAGATGGAAATTGAATTGGGGTCAATTGATACCTTTTAAAAGGTACTGCACGATATCTATTGAGAAGTGGGAGTGAGGGCTTTGGTAAAATTTAACAACATTGCTTGATTTTATTTTCCCAGGTGATAATTTTGTGTTCTTAAGAGATCTTCAGGGAGAGAAGTCCTTGATAAAATGCTCATTCATGGACACTGGATAGAGTGGTTTTTAAATGGGCTGAATGGCATTTGAGCTCCAGATTTTCTTATGTAACCTAACAACTAGCAGCATCCGTCTCATTACTAGGATAACACTGACATTCATGACAAATTGAAAAGGACACATCCGTGGCAAATGATTCATTTTTGATTCATTCAGACTTGCTTAACTACCATGACATACAATGTTTTAATTATTCAATATTTTGCTCACATTTTTAGTCTGTAAAAACAAACCAGCATTAAAAATATTACCTTGTGAATTCATTGAGTGAACTGTGTGACAGTAGAACGCTGAGGGAGCCATCATGAGGCATAAAATCCATTTTACAGTCCTCCAAACAACTTCCATAATTAAGTACACTAGGATCAGAGCAGCGAGTGTTGTGCCAAGCTAAATCACACTGTGCCAACATGTCTTCTCTCCAAACTCTATTTATGTTTGGATGCTATTCTCTAGTTTCCCAGTGGCCATTTCTGAGCACGACTAAGTATGCTGAAAAGCAGTTGGCTTAATTCACTTAGTGTACTGGTGAGGTGATAACTTTTCCATACAATATGCAACATCAAAAGATCTTCACAGTGATGTAACTTCTGCAAGAAAGAAAATACATAGTCTAATAATGTTGGAGGCCTTGAAAAAGGTGCCCACTTGAAAAGGAAATTTAAGAAGCTTTTTTTGTACTAGTCATGCTGTTTACAATTGTGTGAACAGATTACACATGTTTACTTTGCAAACAGTCTGCTTGGAAGCATCTCAAGTCACATCAGATATAGTTAGACTTTATCAAAAGCAAAATACTGCGGATGCTGGAAATCTAAAATAAAAACAGAAAATGCTGCAATTACTCAGCAGGTCAGGCGGAGTATTGAAAGATTAACTGAAACATTAACTCTGTTTCTCTCTCCACAGATGCTGCCTGACCTGAGCATTTCCGGCATTTTCTGTTTTTATTAGCTAGGCTTAATGTTCTGCTGTACATTTGATTTCTTTTGAAGTCACAGTAATTTGTTTCCACTGTTTTATCCCAGGCGCCCAATATTACATCAATTACATTTACGGGGCATGCAAGGCAATTAGTTTACTAAATATGGAGACTTTATAAAAGTAAACATCATTAACAGACAGTTCATTCCTGACCCAGAGGGCAAAGTTTTATTCCATCTAAATTAATTAAAAAAGGTTGCAATTTTCCTGGTGTTAATACTAAATTCAGCATTTACTGGATTTTTGTAATAAAAGGTGGCAATATTGACAGTTTTGGACAATGAAATATATTTTTTCTACATTGCATTGAGCAGCGTGATCCTATATTAGAGTATTGTAAAAGCTGCCCCAGAGTTGAGCACATCCAGCACAAAACTTTGGGCTACTTGCCTCTATTCTTACATATTTATAATTTA
The DNA here is from genome assembly GCF_044704955.1 of Pristiophorus japonicus. Taxonomy (NCBI): domain Eukaryota; kingdom Metazoa; phylum Chordata; class Chondrichthyes; family Pristiophoridae; genus Pristiophorus; species Pristiophorus japonicus. The sequence goes on along the minus strand of NC_091994.1, from coordinate 31,707,087 downwards.
ACTCCACGAGGTACAAATTTGCCAAATCTTCTAGCCTATGCTTGTTCTCCTGCAGTCTTTCACAGTCTTCGTCACAATTTGCCATATCCCCCACTTTGGTGGATTCGCTAAATTTCAATATTGCTCCCTCCATTCCAAAATCAGATCATTTATGTATATAAGTGAACAGATCCCTATGGAACGTTACTCACGCATTCTCCCAGAAACTTCCTTTCACCTGTACCCTTGTCTTTCTTTCCTCTAACTATGTGGTCCCACACATCCCCCTTTCATATGCCACTATGCCCCAAGTCTCTTTGGTGGTAAATTTAAAAAAATTGAAAGTCTATAGAAACAACTGCCTTTCCTTTATCTATCCTCTCACTTATTTCTTTTCGAAGTTTGGTCGAGCATGACTGTCTTGATTAGCTTATTTCTCCAAGTGCTAAATTTTATAATTTTATAGCCCATATTATAGGCTCAAATAAAAAAAAACTTACTGGCCTATGATTTCCTCATTTTATCCTTCTTGTTTTATTTGAAGAAGGGTATCGCATTTGCCACCCTCCAGTCCTCATTATAATTTTCCTTTTCACAGCCTTTACTTTTTTCTTCCTAGTTTCCAACAGGACCCTTACAAGTAAACAATCAGACCCCAGTGATTTGTCTACCTTAATGTTTGAGTACTTCTTTAGTTTGGACAAATGAGAGTTTATGGAGGGAGAGGGATAGACCAGCAAGAAAGGCATTAGAATAGTCAATGTGCAGGAGTAACAACAAGATGTAAAACATTTCATCAGCAGAGTAGGTGAGGTAGAGTCAGGCAATATTGCTGAGGTGGAAGTGAGTGGGCTTAGTGATGGTCAATCCCGAGATGAGTTTTAACTAACACCCTAAGATTTCAAACAGTCTTATTCAACCTGAAGGAAGGGTTGTAGAGCGGGAAAGGTTTTGGTGGGGTACAAAGACAACGGCTTCAGTCTTCAGTGTAGAACTCCAAGAAGCTATGACTATTCCAGGATTTGATGTCAGACAAACAGTTTGGCAGCACACACACAGCTGAGGGAAACGTGATAAATGTCAAAAATTTGTTACAACTGTGCAGCGTACGATACTTGAGCAAAGCGATTCATTAACTAGTTCAAGAAGCCAGTTTTACAAACCACATCTTGGGGGCACTGGTAACTGCTGCAGCAGAGAAATTGGGGCAAATCTTTGGTGGAGGTCTACTCCTGATAAAGCAAAGTAATTTCTTAATTTCTTAAAATTTGGGGATTATCCAATCATTTGAATTAACTATAAATAACACAGCACAGTGGGAACTTAGTGCTGAAAAAAAAGGGAATCATCACCCAATATGAAGCAAGTGCCTTTGAATTAAAAGTAGAATGTATACATGCTATGTTGGAAAAAAAGAATGTGGTGCAGAGGAAAATTCCATGGGTCAAACCACCATCTTAATCCATACTGCTCTTTTGTATTAAGGCTACAATGCAGTGTGGTATAATGATGAACCCATTCCAGAAATGAAACAGCTTTCGTTAAGCGGCTACGGTAGATATGTTCAGGAGGGAGAGACAGCAGGACGTGGGCCTGCTAAGTTTGGAGAGGAGTGCAGAACTGTAATATATTGTTAAGATATTCAATGATTTGCACTGTATGTTATATTAACTCACTGTAATGCCAACTGGAAGCTGAACTAGCACACATACACACAATACAGAAGTAACTAATGAGTCAATGGTTTAGACTTCAATGTAGGGAGCATGATTTAAGAAGCTTGCAGATGATACAAAAATTAGCCATGTGGTTGTCAGTGAGGAAAAAAGCTGTAGACTGCAGGAAGGTATCAATGGACAGGTCAGGTGGGCAGAAAAGTGGGAAATGGAATTCAATCTGGAGAAGTGCGAGATAATGCATTTGGGCAGGACAAATAAGGCAAGGGAATACACAATAAATGGTAAGATACTGAAGTGTAGAGGAATAGAGAGACTTTGGAGTGCATGTCCACAGATCCCTGAAGATAGCAGGATAGGTAGATAAGGTAGTTAAGAAGGCATACGGGATACTTGCCTTTGTTGGCAGAGACAACAATATATGAGCTGGAGGTTATGCTTAAACTGTATAAAACACTAGTTAGGCCACAGCTAGAGTAGTGCATGCAGTTCTGGTCACCACATTACAAGAAAGATGTGATTGCACTAGAGAGGGTACATAGGAGATTTACGAGGATGTTGCCAGGACTGGAGAATTTTAGCTATGAGGAGAGATTGGATAGGCTGGGGTTGTTTTCTTTGGAACAGAGGAAGCAGAGGGGAGACTTAATTGAGGTGTATAAAAATGAGGAGCATAAACAGAATGGATGGGGTCGCCCTGAGCAGATGAGTCAATAACCAGGGGGTATAGATTTAAAGTAATTGGTAAAAGGATTAGAGGGGAGTGGAGGAGAATTTTTTTCATCCAAAGGTTGGTGGGAGTCTGGAACTCACTGCCTGAACAGTATTTTAAACAATACTTGGATGTGCACTTGAAGTGCCATAACCTACAAGGCTACGGACCAAGAGCTGGAAAGTGGGATTAGGCTGGATAGCTCTTTTTCGGCCGGCACAGACATAATGGGCTGAATGGCCTCCTTCTGTGCCATAATGTTTTATGATTTCTATGAGTCAGAGAGCACTGTTGAGGAAGAATTAGCAGTGGTGGGTAATGAAGGGCCAGTTGATAGAGACTGTGTGCCCTCACATAGAGATTGTTAAGGCATCAAGATTGTACGGAGGTGTCATTTGCCTTCTTCCTGCACACTACAAAGGGTGATGGTCTGGGTTATGTGGAAAAGTTTTAACACCCAGATGTGTGTTTCCCTCTCCCATGAGTGATACCAAGAATAATTTGTCTACAGTGCAGTCTAACATTGAGCATGCAGTGACATTATCCCTGGTAGCATCTACAGTGAGGACCTCAGCGAAGCAGAATATAGGTACAGTAGCATCATCTCTCATATATGCTCTAACTGCTATGGAGGCTGTAGAGTATAAACTCCAAGATGAAATTATGGCCATTTTCAATTGACTTGGAGAATGGTTACAAGCAATAATGAAGGAGAAATGCTGAAACGTCACAAATGCCCACTGTTCCACGATTACAGATTAGCGGGCCTCAGGGAGAGATGTCCTCCAGCAGTGATCATGCGTGGCGTGCCATAGGAGCAGCTAAGTGGGACTCATGTCAGCAGCAGTTTGGATCCAACATGTAGCTCTGCACTAGCACCCAATCTACAAGGTCTATAGCAAAACAGACCCCCGACACACATATTAAGGTTAGTTACAGATACGGCGCTTTCTATGTCCCATGCAGTTCTCCAGCCACCTACTAATACTATAATACTACTACTTCAATTGGGGGATATTTTGTAGACAGTGCATGCACAACAAGTACAAATATAATCACAACACACAAGAGGCAAACACACAAGAAAAACATATTTAGTTGAATTAGTTTTATTCAGTTGTGCTGCAGTGGGGGGGGGGGGGGTTCTATGATTCTTTTGTTGTACAGAAAAGAAAGCATCCCTTGTCCATTGGATAAGAACGATTCCTGCATTATCCCGCTGTTGTTGCCGCTTGCAACAGCCCGGTGATGTTAAAGTTGAGGGAAGAGGTGACTTTCACTAGCACCACACTGCAGATTGCCAACTGTACTTGCAGTTCTTTGTTGACTAAGTGGTGCACTTCAGTCATAGTCTCCCTCGTAAGGCAGAGCCTTAGCCCCATGCCCTGCTACCTGACACTGTTTTGGTAGAGCTACCTAGGGTTATCCCTGCTGCAAGACTTATATCCTCTGCTTCCCAGGTCATTGTCTCTTTCTACTCCACTGCACTATAACTGTAAAGGCCACTGACAAAAAAAACCTTCAGTATGCTGTTCACTTATGTTACTGCTATACTCGTACTATGAAATCTATTCCCTTGTTGAACCCATTAATTACAGTTCTGATCTGGAGTGAAATATTTTTTCATTTGGCTGCAGTTTCCAGAATGCTGTTTAAGTTCATAATTCTTGGTTCTACTGGACAATAATCAGCTTTGCCTCTCACTGTTTTTGCTAATATTCATTAGGCCATTTTTGGAGGAGTAGGAAGTCCCAAAGCAGCACCAAACATGGAGAAACAGTGCATTAGAGCGTTTTTTCAACATTACATGCCATTTTACTTGTGTTTTTTGATTAAATTGACAAATTATAGCCCATGATATCTTAAGCTGAAGTTAATTACATCTGGGGAAAGCTAATTATCTTGGAGATAGGGAAAACAGAGGGGGAATTTTGCATAGACATAAAATAATTTTTCCATCCAAGGAACCTGGCACAAAGAAATATTTCATAGAAATCAAATACTCCACAGTTAAATTTAAACTATGTGCCATATACAACAATCTAAACACACTTCAATACAGACAATTTAAAAACTGGAGTTGCGAAGTAGGAATTGATCTCAGTTGATAATTATGCAATTAAAAGGAAAATCGTTACAGTGGTAATGATCAGAACACAGATTAAGAGTCATTTAATTTGGCCCAAGCTAATTGAATGTCCCTTTTCCAGGTGACATTGTGGCTATACTGTGGTTTATTCAGTCTTGGCTGCATTTGAAGACTGACACCTAGAATAACCTTTTGTTATGAGCATTTTGCCACAAGGTCAGAAGCATACACCCCCTTAGACATCTCCTTTCCAAAACTGCTGGTAACTGTTACAGGCAGTTAAAGATGAGCTTGACATTACTCATGTATCTCAGCTACATAAAAACAAGCTTTAAACAAATTCTAGTCAAGCATATTCCTGAATTATATTTAGAAATCATGTTTATATAGCTAAAAAGAAAGTGCAGGCACCGAAAAAAAACCTGAAGCAGAATTATCATAATGGTAAATAACTTGGAACAACACATTTACAGACAAAACTGTGTTAAGTCCCAGCTGGTGGCTGGCAGCCAGCTGTATCTGAAGGTAATGGGGAGCAGATGGAGAAATAATTTGTCTGAAAAGGCAAGTTCCAAGAGGCCTCCTAGAGAATGAAGTGGAAATTGAGCATTTTTTTTAGTATTTTTAGAGATGTGCAGTGATTTTCAAATATAATAATTTGCTTTAACATTCACTCTAGAATACATACCGCACCATTATGCTATAAAACTCAGCTAATGGGCATTTTAGATGTATTTGTCCTGTAAAATGCATTTTGTCTTTGTCCCTTTTAGAATTATTAGAACTGTATGTATATCTGTAAGTATTAGATAGAGAAAAACATTTAATACTTGAAGTGCTGCTACTTTATGTATGTTTAAATACAATCTCAATAAATCACATCAATGTGCAGATTAAATTTCAAATTGGAGATTTGTAAATCTCTTATTTTCAGTTCACATAGAAGACAATACTCTGCAGCACAATATGTCAACAACTAGATTGTATAAATTAGCACCTTAGCAAGATTTCAGTAGTAGTTTCATGTTATATATACACATATATAATAAAAAATACTCTTCGACCTATTCCCAGACAGGAGTATGAAATGTTTGGCACAAGTTAAACGTGACCCAGACTACTTGGCTTTCTGCCACTGAAGTGCTTGCCGGTTGCCTGAACGCATTTGCAGAATTACAAACAAAAAGTGAATACTGGTCTATTTAGGTTTTTTTGCTTTTTTTTTCAACAGTTAACGAGCTACGATTGACTTTGAGAATTCATGAAAAGGACTATTGTACAATGCTGGCCATAAATTTAATAGGTACAATCAGGAGGAACATGCAGATGTGCCGCAAATCTCCATTATTAAAGGCACCTGTATTCCTATTTTGAAAGAGAAGCGTGGCACGGTTTTGAATTCTCTAAACAACTGACAGCAACGCATCAACACAGACATAAACTATTGAAACAATCACAGGCTAATTTTTTAAAATGCGAACAATTAGCAACTGTGGCGATGTCGACTTTCGCACAAACAGTAAGTTAACTGCAATATGTGAAAAAGGTATGAGCTGACAGTAATATTCTGACAGGAATAAATGTTAAGAGATTTAACTGGAGAGCACGGCATACTCCACCTTTTGGCGTCTCTTGTTTCTTTCAGTCCAAGTATTCTTTGAAGCTTCTCTTCAGGTTTTTTCAGTTGCAGTGGCTTGATCTGATCTCACTTTAGCTCACACTGCAGGTTTGCTCGGACACGCAGTTGAGGAAGCTAGCAGCAGTGACGGGGTCCGCGTACTGTGGAAATGGTTCTTTCACATCCTTAATCCCTGACAACTTCTTCAAATAAACCACATTTAGAAAGAGCACGTACGACGTAATGACGTCACGAGAGCCCACTCAAATGCTTCACAGGCGCCTTTTTTTTGCTCCATCTGTATTTGACCAATCCATGTGGTAATATTTTGCCAATAACTTCAACCGAAGGTTTTTTTGTAATCTAAATTATTTCACTGAGGATAACTTTCAAAAATTTATCCCTCAATCGACATCTAAAACATTTTTTTTATTCGTTCATGGGCATCGCTGGCAAGACCAGCATTTATTGCCCATCCCTAATTAGCCCTGAGAAGGTGGTGCTGAGACATCTGAATGGCTGAGAGTGGGGTTAAGAGTTAACCTCATTGCTGGTGGGTCTAGAGTCACATATCGGCCAGACCAAGTAAGGACAGCAGATTTACTTCCCTAAAGGGCATTAGTAAACCATACGTTTCTTTATGACAATCTGGTAGTTTCATGGCCACCGTTACAAATACTAAGTTTTATATTCCAGATTTATTTAACTAACTGAATTTAAATTCCCCAGCTGCCATGGTGGGATTTGAACTCATATCTCCGGATTATTAGCCCAGGCCTCTGGATTACTCGTCCAGTAACATAACCACTATGCTACCGTTCCCATCATTATCACAGTGCTGTTTGTGGGAGCTTGCTGTGTAAAAATTGGCTGCTGTGTTTCCTACATTACAATAGTGATTACACTTCAAAAGTACTTCATTGACTGTGAAGTGCTTTTGGTCATCTGGTGGTCGTGAAAGGCGCTATATAATTGCAAGTCTTTTTCTTTCTAGTTATTTAATGGGACATAATGTCTGATAGAAAGAAAGACTTGCATTTATATAATGCCTTTTTATGACCTCAGGATGTCCCAAAACACTTTACAGCCAATGAAAGTACTTTTGAAGTGTAGTCATTTTTGTACAGAATGTAGGAAATGTGGCAGCCAATTTGTGCACAGCAAGACCCCACAAACAGCAATGAGATAATGACCAGATAATCTGTTTTAGTTATGTTGGTTAAGGGATAAATATTGGCCAGAACACACCCATGCTCTTTTTCGAAATAGCACCATGGAATTTTTTTACATCCACCTGAGACAGCAGTTGTATGATGCTGATCTGATGGCAAGCTGTACTTTCCAGTCCAGTAAAGGCTGTATCAGGGGTTTTACAATGTTCATGCTTTTGATAAGTAGCATATTGAATGAAGAAAGAGACATTAGTATAAATGTTTTGGTTTCCTTATAGTATGACTTGATGTAATTTACTTTATGCAGTTCTGCTGAAAACAAATCTTTAGCAAGATATTTGTATACATCTATGTTTAATATATTATTAGGATTATATGCTCCATTAAAAAATCATATAAAGATTGCCTATAAAAATTTCAATGTTAAAATCTCCACACTTATTTGCTACATTTCACTGTAATGCCTGTAGGTGGTGACCTAATAGGATTGCCAATATTAATCTGATCAATAGCCTGTAATGGCTCCCTGTAACACCGTCACATGGTACTTTTTTTTATATTTTCCATACAAATCACTCAAAATATTTTCTCAGCCATTTTTCTCAGTAACTGAAATTTCTAATCTCCAAAGAAGATTTCAAACACAATTAGAAATTTGCATATTTCACAATAGCATGATTTAACTGTATTAATTGAATTGCCTTTTGTGTTATTTAATGCTTTCATTAACATTTTTACTTGATAATCTCAGCCAGTCCCAAAAGCCTGGATTCCAACTGGATTTTTTTGTCCCAGAATAATAGAAGAGAGTTTCTGTACATTTTGAGCATTTTCAGTTAGCAGAATTTCCCTGCAAGCATCAGTAAGTTTCCGAGTTGAGATAAAGGGTGCATCCCCTCTTCCCATGAGAACTTGAGAGATTCTATACTTTTTCCCCCAAAATTAAACAAACTGGAGCTTTAATTTTCAAAGGTACATTTCAATTGAGTCTCATTATTCAAATATTAACAACTGCACCTTTTCTATTGTGAAGTGCTCACTTAGACAATGTCCCTGATTAGCAGTAGATGTTGTTTTTTTGTTGGAAAAGAGCTCTGTACACGATCTCAGGACGTCCCAAAGCACTTTACAGCTAATAATGTACTTTTGAAGTGTCGCCTCTTTTGCAATATAGGAAATGCGGCAGCCAATTTGCAAAGAGCAAGATTCCATAAACATCAATGTGATAATGACCGGATAATCTGTTTTTAGTGATGTTGGTTGAAGGATAAATATTGGCCAGAACATCAAGGAGAACTATCCTGCTCTTCCATGGGATCTTTCGCGTCCACCTGAAAAGCCAGACAGGGCCTCGGTGTAACATCTCATCTGAAAGACAGCACCTCGACAGGGCAGCACAACCTCAGTACTGCACAGAAATGTCAGCCTTGATTTTGTGCTTGAGTCTCTGGAGTAGGACTTGAACCAATAAACGTCTGTCTTAGAGGTGAGAGTGCAACCCACTGAGATAGGGCTGACACAAAACAAGACAAGATTGTTTATCAAGAATTGTCGTGAATTGGCTAGGATAGACTGGAGAATGATACTTAAAGGGTTGACGGTGGATAGGCAATGGCAAACATTTAAATATCACATGGATGAACTACAACAATTGTACATCCCTGTGTGGCGTAAGAATAAAAAAGGAAAGGTGGCTCAACCGTGGCTAACAAGGGAAATTAGGGAAAGTGTTAAATCCACCGAAGATGCATATAAATTGGCCAGAAAAAGCAGCAAACCTGAGGACTCGGAGAAATTTAGAATTCAGCAGAGGAGGACTAAGGGTTTAATTAGGAGGGGGAAAATAGAGTATGAGAGTAAGCTTGCAGGGAACATAAAAACTGACTGTAAAAGCTTCTATAGATATGTGAAGAGAAAAAGATTAGTGAAGACTAATGTAGGTCCATTGCAGTCAGAATCAGGCGAATTCATAATGGGGAACAAGGAAATGGCAGACCAATTGAAAAATTCTTTGGTTCTGTCTTCACTAAGGAAGACACGAATAACCTCCCGAAAATACTAGGGGACTGAGGGTCTAAAATGAAGGGGGAACGGAGGGAAATCCTTATTAGTCAGGAAATCGTGTTATGGAAATTGAAGAGACTGAAGGCCGATAAATCCCCAGGGCCTGATAGTCTGCATCCCAGCGTGCTTAAGGAAGTGGCCTCAGAAATAGTAAATGCATTGGTGGTCATTTTCCAACATTCCATGTACTCTGGTTCAGTTCCTATGGATTGGAGGGTAGCTAATGTAACCCCACTTTTTAAAAAAGGAGGGAGAGAGAAAACATGGAATTATAGACCGGTTAGCCTGACATCGGTGGTGGGGAAAATGCTGGAATCAATTATTAAAGTTGTAATAGCAACGCATTTGGAAATCAGTGACAGGATCAGTCAAAGTCAGCATGGATTTATGAAAGGGAAATCATGCTTGACAAATGTTCTAGAGTTTTTTGAGGATGTAACTAGTAGAGTGGATAAGGGAGAACCAGTGGATGTGGTGTATTTGGACTTTCAAAAAGCTTTTGACATGGTCCCACACAGGAGATTAGTATGCAAAATTAAGGCACATGGTATTGAGGGTAATGTATTGACGTGGATAGAGAACTGGTTGGCAGACAGGAAGGAAAAAGTGGGAATAAACGGGTCCTTTTCAGAATGGCGGGCAGTGACTAATGGGGTGCCGCAGGGTTCAGTGCTGGGACCCCAGCTATTTACAATATACATCAATGATTTAGACAAAGGAATTGAATGTAATATCTCCAAGTTTGCAGATGACACTAAGCTGGGTGGTGATGTGAGCTGTGAGGAGGATGCTAAGAGGCTGCAGGGTGATTTGGACAGGTTAGGTGAGTGGGAAAATGAATGGCAGATGCAGTATAATGTAGATAAATGTGAGGTTATCCACTTTGGTGGCAAAAACAGGAAGGCAGAATATTATCTGAATGGTGACAGATTAGGAAAAGAGGAGGTGCAACGAGACCTGGGTGTCATGGTACATCAGTCATTGATAGTTGGCATGCAGGTACAGCAGGCGGTGAAGAAGGCAAATGGCATGTTGGCCTTCATAGCGAGAGGATTTGAGTATAGGAGCAGGAAGGTCTTACTGCAGTTGTACAGGGCCTTGGTGAGGCCACACCTTGAATATTGTGGATAGTTTTGGTCTCCTAAGCTGAGGAAGGACATTCTTGCTATTGAGGGAGTGCAGCGAAGGTTCACCAGACTGATTCCCGGGATGGCAGGACTGACATATGAAGAAAGACTGAATCGACTCGGCTTATATTCACTGGAATTTAGAAAAATGAGAGGGGATCTCATAGAAACATATAAAATTCTGATGGGATCGGACAGGTTAGATGCAGGAAGAATGTTCCCAATTGGGGAAGTCCAGAACCAGGGGTCACAGTCTAAGGATAAGGGGTAAGCCATGATGAGGAGAAACTTCTTCACTCAGAGACTTGTGAACCTGTGAAATTCTCTACCACAGAAAGTTGTTGAGGCGAGTTCGTTAGGTATATTGAAGAGGGAGTTAGATATGGCCCTTATGGCTGAAGGGATCAAGGGATATGGAGAGAAAGCAGGAAAGGGGTACTGAAGTTACATGATCAGCCATGATCATATTGAATGGTGGTGCAGGCTCGAAGGACAGAATGGCCTACTCCTGCACCTATTTTCTATGTTTCTATGTAAGAATGTATTTTATTTTTTACTAAAAATATTGACGAGGATTTCAGCTTGTTTGTCCAGGTAATTTAAACCCAACTGAAATATAAATTTGAATTATTGCGTCCCTGATTGTCTGTTGTCCTACAATTAATCTGTGCTTTATTTTGGTTGCAGATTCAATTTTTTAAAACTTTCTATTCTGAGTGTAACTAAGACCGCCTATTTCCGCCTCTGTAACATCGCCCATCACCACACTTGCCTCAGCTCATCCGCTGCTGAAGCCCTCATCCATGCCTTTGTTACCTCTAGACTTAACTATTCCAATGCTCTCCTGGCTGCCCTCCCACTTTCTACCCTACGTAAACTTGAGGTGATCCAAAACTCTGCTGCCCGTGTCCGAACTCCCACCAAGTCCCGCTCACCCATCACCCCTGTGCTCGCTGACCGGTTCCCGGTTAAGCAACGCCTCAATTTCAAAATTCTCAACCTTGCTTTCAAATCCCTCCATGGCCTCGCCCCTCCCTATCTCTGTAATGCCCTTCAGCCCCACAACCCCCCGGGATATCTGCGCTTCACTAATTCTTCCTTGTGATCATCCCTAATTATAATCGTTCAACCATTGGCCACGCCTTCTGTTGCCTAGGTCCTAAGCTCTGGAATTCCCTGCCTAAACCTCTCTGCCTCTCTACCTCTCTTTCCTCCTTCAAGACGCTCTTTAAAACATACCTCTTTGACCAAGCTTTTGGTCACCTTCACTAATTTCTTCTTCTGTGGCTCGGTGTCAAATGTTTGGTCTCAAAATAACCCTGTGAAGCGCCTTGAGACTTTTTACTACGTTAAAGGTGCTATATAAATACAAGTTGTTGTTGTCATCGTTGAGTCAACTTTGGGGTGTAATGGTACCTTTATTAAATACAAATACTGAGAACCTGTAAATAATGAACCTTTGAGCATTTTATGAGGTCACTTTTTTCTTTTATTACATTTATATTTATTAAAGTCAACAAAATCTCTGATAGTTCACTAAATACTTTAAAAAAGGAACATAAAAGACAAGAACCAGCTAATAAGAGGGAAAGCAGTGGTGGTGGAAGCTGATGGTATAAAAGGGTTTACAGGTAAGTCAGGAGAACAGAATGTTATGATGAAATACAGTGGTGGTTTGGTGCCTAGTGGTCTGAAAGGGGCCAAGGACAGTTTCAGTTCCATTCTTCTAGCTGTGGCTCCGTGGGCAGCACATTTGCCTTTGAGTCAGAATGTTGTGGGTTCAAGTCCCACTCCAAAGACTTGAGCTCAAAAATCTAGGCTGACACTCCAGTGCTGTATTGAGGGAGTGCTGTACTGTCGGAGGTGCTGTCTTTCGGATGAGATGTTAAACTGAGGCCCTGTCTGCCCTCTCAGGTGAATGTAAAAGATCCCATGGCACTAATTCGAAGAAGAGCAGAGGAGTTATCCCTGGTGTCCTCCCAATATTTATCCCTCAATTAATATCACTAAAAAACATATTATCTGGTCATTATCACATTGCTGCTTGTGGGAGCTTGGAGCTTGATGTGTGCAAATTGGCTGCTGTGTTTCCTACATTATATCAGTGACTACACTTAAGAAGTACTTCATTAGATGTAAAAGCGCTTTCAGACTTCTGATGGTCTTGAAAGGTCTACAGTCTTTCTTTCTCGGCCTTTCCCACAAGGCAGCTAAACGTTGCCTCCCCCAGTACAGTCTGATCGCAACAGCCCTCTAATACTGCCAGACTCTGAAGGTATGAGGCGTGAATTGGCTAGGATAGATTGGCGAATGATACTTAAGGGGTTGACAGTGGATGGGCAATGGCAGACATTTAGAGACCGCATGGATGAACTACAACAATTGTACATCCCTCTCTGGCGTAAAAATAAAAAATTAAGATGGCTCAACCGTGGCTATCAAGGGAAATCAGGGATAGTATTAAAGCCAACGAAGTGGCATACAAATTGGCCAGAAATAGCAGAGAACCTGGGGACTGGGAGAAATTTAGAACTCAGCAGAGGAGGACAAAGGGTTTGATTAGGGCAGGGAAAATAGAGTACGAGAGGAAGCTTGCAGGGAACATTAAGACGGATTGCAAAAGCTTCTATAGATATGTAAAGAGAAAAAGGTTAGTAAAGACAAACGTAGGTCCCCTGCAGTCAGAATCAGGGGAGCTCATAACGGGGAACAAAGAAATGGCAGACCAATTGAACAAGTACTTTGGTTCGGTATTCACTAAGGAGGACACAAACAACCTTCCGGATATAAAAGGGGTCAGAGGGTCTAGTAAGAAGGAGGAACTGAGGGAAATCCTTATTAGTCGGGAAATTGTGTTGGGGAAATTGATGGGATTGAAGGCCGATAAATCCCCAGGGCCTGATGGTCTGCATCCCAGAGTACTTAAGGAGGTGGCCTTGGAAATAGCGGATGCATTGACAGTCATTTCCAACATTCCATAGACTCTGGATCAGTTCCTATGGAGTGGAGGGTAGCCAATGTAACCCCACTTTTTAAAAAAGGAGGGAGAGAGAAAACAGGGAATTATAGACCGGTCAGCCTGACATCGGTAGTGGGTAAAATGATAGAATCAATTATTAAGGATGTCATAGCAGCGCATTTGGAAAGAGGTGACATGATAGGTCCAAGTCAACATGGATTGGTGAAAGGGAAATCATGCTTGACAAATCTTCTGGAATTTTTTGAGGATGTTTCCAGTAGAATGGACAAGGGAGAACTAGTGGATGTGGTGTATTTGGACTTTCAGAAGGCTTTCGACAAGGTCTCACACAAGAGATTAATGTACAAAATTAAAGCACATGGAATTGGGGGTAGTGTGCTAACGTGGATTGAGAACTGGTTGGCAGACAGGAAGCAAAGAGTAGGAGTAAATGGGGACTTTTCAGAATGGCAGGCAGTGACTAGTGGGATACCGCAAGGTTCTGTGCTGGGGCCCCAGCTGTTTACATTGTACATTAATGATTTAGACGAGGGGATTAAATGTAGTATCTCCAAATTTGCAGATGACACTAAGTTGGGTGGCAGTGTGAGCTGCGAGGAGGATGCTATGAGGCTGCAGAGTGACTTGGATAAGTTAGGTGAGTGGGCAAATGCATGGCAGATGAAGTATAATGTGGATAAATATGAGGTTATCCACTTTGGTGGCAAAAACAGAAAGACAGACTATTATCTGAATGGTGACAGATTAGGAAAAGGGGAGATGCAATGAGACCTGGGTGTCATGGTACATCAGTCATTGAAGGTTGGCATGCAGGTACAGCAGGTGGTTAAGAAAGCAAATAGCTTCATAGTGAGGGGATTTGAGTACAGGGGCAGGGAGGTGTTACTATAGTTGTACAGGGCCTTGGTGAGGCCACACCTGGAGTATTGTGTACAGTTTTGGTCTCCTAACTTGAGGAAGGACATTCTTGCCATTGAGGGAGTGCAGCGAAGGTTCACCAGACTGATTCCAGGGATGGCGGAACTGACATATCAAGAAAGGTTGGATCAACTGGGCTTGTATTCACTGGAGTTCAGAAGAATGAGAGGGGATCTCATAGAAACGTTTAAAATTCTGATGGGTTTAGACAGGTTAGATGCAGGAAGAATGTTCCCAATGTTGGGGAAGTCCAGAACCAGAGGTCACAGTCTAAGGATAAGGGGTAAGCCATTTAGGACTGAGATGAGGAGAAACTTCTTCACTCAGAGAGTTGTTAACCTGTGGAATTCTCTACCACAGAAAGCAGAGAAAGCAGGAATGGGGTACTGAAGTTGAATGTTCAGCCATGAACTCATTGAATGGCGGTGCAGGCTCGAAGGGCCTATTTTCTATGTTTCTATGTTTCTATGACTCTGCCCCCAGTACTTCAAAAACCCTTCACCATTATTTGTAGATCCCAAGACCCTTTTCTCCAAAACTTTACCCACCACTCCCAGATCCCAGAATGACCTTTCAGTGCTCACAAACACCTAAACCATATTCACAGTGCTCCTGTAACAAGGCCTTCTTTAAATCCCCTGCCTCTCAGTAGCCCTCTCCCAGTTATCCCAGGACTTGCCCTTGAACCCCTTCCCCCTTTGTAATGTTTTCAGAACTTCAAGATACCTCTCCGAGTGTTCCCAAACAGGAGGATCCACCCTCTAAGTACCGTACCATCCCTGATGCCCTATTGCAGTTTGCTGTACTCCATGCCTTGTACCAGTGCTCCTAAATCCCAGAGAAATCAGTGTTCCTGATAATACTACTTTGGCATAAGATGCCTTTTCTTATAAAACCTCCACTTACTGTGAGCATCGCCACTGGAGATCTGCTAGTATTTTATTGAAAATTTTGCAAATGCCATCTACTTTCTGTACCTGTTAGCCTTACTTGCTTCATCATGGATATTATATATTACTCAAGGATCTATCCATGGGTCCCTCCTATTTCTCATCTACATCCTGCCCCTTGGCGACATCATCCAAAAACACAGTGTCAGTTTCCACATGCACCTCACAATACCCAGCTCCACCTCACCAGCACCTCTTTTAACACTTCCACTGGCTCTAAATTGTCAGACTGGATGAGCAGAAATTTCCTCCAACTAAATATTGGGAAAACCAAAGCCATTGTCTTCAGTCCCCGCCACAAACTCCGTTCCCTAGCCACCAACTTCATCCCTCTCCCTGGCCACTGTCTGAGGCTGAACCAGACAGTTTGCAACTTTGGTGTCATATTTGACCCCAAGATAATCTTCCAATCACATATCTGCACCATCAGTAAAACACCTATATCCACCATCGCCCGACTCCGCTCCTGCCTCAGCTCATCTTCTGCTGAAACCCTCATCCATGCCTTTGTTACCTCTAGACTTGACAATTGCAATGCACTCCTGGCTGGCCTCCCATCTTTCACCCTCCATAAACTTAAGCTCAACCAAAACTCTGCTGCCCGTTTCCTAACTCGCACCTATGCTCGCCTCTTCTTCTTTCGTATGGTAATAGCAAAGCAAATTAAATGTCGATATCTAAGTCAGATATCCAGGCCAAAGTTTCTGGTGTAACAGTGTGGATATCTTGCAGAAAAAACAGAAAATGCTGGAAATACTCAGCGGGTCAGGTAGTATCTGTGGAGAGAGAAACAGAATTAACATTATAGGTCGATGACCCTTCGTCAGAATGGATCTTGTAAGCTGCCTGTGAATTTCAACTGAGAGCAGTGCCCGTGATGTGCTCCAGGATCTCATTAGAAGCTCCACAGTCACATGATGGGGAAACTTTAATCTTCCATCTATGGAGAAGGAGTCAGCATCTACCATGATGGTTATCCACTGTTTGCAAGGAAGGTTTGATGCTTCAGGTTGTACTGTGAGGTCCTTCATAAGGAATCCATTCCCTATGTCACAGTTCTTTCAAGCATTTCGCCATCAGTCATCAAGGCTGAGGGGAGATCGCTGAATGGCTTTGGCAACGGTCCAAAATGGCCGCCTAGATTTGGTGGTAGGTTGTTCAAGTTGGCCTGGATTGCCATGTCTTTTTTGGTGTAGCGGTTGTATTCTCTGGAGACTGCATATTCGCGGCGTAGTGTGCGATGTGGTGGTGCGATGTTTGCAAGCACGGGCAGCCAAGGTATTGGTGTCGATAAAAGCATTCCAGTGATAAATCTCATAGTAAAATTCAGCTGGACATCAGTGGATTTGACATACGGACTTGATGGCCATGCCGGAGAGCAGTACTCTGCTGTAGAGTACACCAGGGCGAGTGCTGCCAGTCAGAGGGTTTGAGCGTCTGTTCCCCATGTGGATCCATCTGGATCAAGTTGACCCTACTCTTTAGTTTCTTCCCAAGGTTCTGAAGATGCTGCCTATATGATAGGGTGCGATCGAGTGTGATAGGACGGTTAAATAGGAGGGCTTTTTGGCATGGTTTACCTCTGCATCGCAAAAGGAGACTTTCAAACTTTGGTGGAATGTCGAGGTGATGGTCTTTTGCGGGGTTTGGCCAAAGTCGCCATTGGCGGAAGTAAACCTCCATCCTCTGTAAATCCCTGGTCAGGGTCTCCCCGGTGATGGACAGATTCATGTTTTACATGGCCAAGGCAATGTCATCAACGCATATGGACTTGTGGGACTCTGTTCCGAGCAGGTCACTGGTGCAAACATTTAATAACATGGGTGCCAGGACAGATCCCAATGGGAGTCCATTGTTCAATGTCCTATATCTGCTCTTTGGGTGCCAGTGTACAATGTGCTTGTTGACCTACATTGGCACCCGATAAAGCAATGCCTCGATTTTAAAATTCTCACCCTTGTTTTCAAATCCTTTCATGGTCTCGCCCCTCCCTATCTCTGTAACCTCCACCATTGATGGCCGTGCCTTCAGCTGCCGAGGCCCTAAACTCTGGAATTTCTTCCATAAACTTCTTCACCTCTCTACATCTCTCTGCCTCTCCTTTAAGACACTCCTTAAAAACGACTTCTTTATCTGCCCTAATAGCTCCTTACATGGTTCGGTGTCGAATTTTGTTTGATAATGCTCCTGTGAATGTTTTACTGCGCTAAAGGCGCTGTATAAATACATGTTGTTATACATTAACATTGATTCATTCCTGACAATGTTAACCAATGTATGCACAGTCGGATCTTCTTTCCTCTACAATATAAAAACTTTCAGGTCTGCCAACCCTAAATGGCACTGCTGCATCTCCCAGTTCAAACGACTCTCACGCCCAATCATATCTTTCAGTTAAAAGTACCAGCTTGCGCTGCTGCTACCTGCCACAATCCTGTTTTCCCCTCTCCCGGCCCCAGCTGCCCCCATTCTCAACATTTCTGCTGCTCCCGTTACTTCTGTCTTCTACCCCCTAACTGCCTGTAGCCTAGACTTCCCACCACACCTGCTTCTTCTGACTTCCTCGTCGTGCTGCTGGGGCTGGGGCTGGGGCTGGTGATGGGGTCTTCTGTTTAATCACTCATGATTGTTCTGCCACTTCCCACTTCTTTTACACCCTACAGTGATGGGTGCAGAATCCATAATAGCTTGTGAAATGAGAAGCGGATAGATATTTAAAAAGAAAAATTTAAAGGCATCGGGGAAAAGAAAGGGAAATAGGACGAAGTGAATAGCTCTAAGCGAACAGCTGATATAGGCACAAGGGAATGAATGGCCTTGTCTGCTATAAAATTCTATTATACTATTTTACGAACTATAATCAAACTTTTAATAAAAAACAGAAAATGCTGGAAATACTTGGCAAGCCAGGCAGCATCTGTGGAGAGAGAAACAGAGTTAACGTTTCAGAACTGGCTTTTAATGGTCATTTAGAGCCCATTCTTAGTGTCATGTAAATGCAGCTGTTGGGATAAGAAACAGGAAGAGTAGGGTCTGGAAAGTTCTTTGCATCTCCCACTTTGTAGCCCTAATTTCACCAGAAGTGTGGCAGAAATCCTACTTACAGTCATAAATAGGGTTTTCACTGCACCTCCACTATCAGCTGATTGGGAGCAGCTCTGAGGAAATTTCGGGACCTGATTTATATAAACATTTATGTACATAGATGGGTTTTCCGTCACACTTCGGTGATATTACTGCAGCAATTGTGAGGAAAGTTCAGGCCAAGTCCACCACATGAAAGGACAATGGCTTTGGTCTTCCCAATATTTAATTGGAAGAAATTTCTGCTCATCCATCGGACAAACAGTCTAATAATTTAGATAGTGGAGGGGTTGAGAGAGGTGGTGGTGAGGTAGAGCTGGGTGTCATCAGCATACATGTGGAAACTGATGCTGTAGCATTCGGATGGTGTCGTTGAGGACCAGCATGTAGATGAGAAATGAGATGTAGATGAGGATGGGGCCAAGGATTGATCCTTCGGGGACACCTGAGGTTACAGCAGTATAATAATGAAATCTGAAAGCTGGAAATGCAACCTCCCTTTAAGAGGTTTCCTGACACAATCAGGGGGGCAGTCGGCCTATCATATTAAATTGAGGCCTGGGACTTAAAATTGCCCGGTTCTCAAACTGGCGATCTCATGGAGGCTTGCCGCTAGCCACACCTGGATCCTGTACCAAGTTAAGATCAGGGCTACATTCTCTAATAAACATACATTTTCATAAACAAACAGAAGTTACCTCAAGGGTGTGTTTATACTTTTTATGCAGTTACCATATTTTTATATTAAAACATTTCTTTGAGTTACAAAAATGGGGTTCTGCACATTTTTTTAAAATGCATATATATCTAAAATCCAAAAAGAGATTGACTAAACAATCTTTGTTTTCTTTTTTAACAATTAACAATGACCGTGCGATAACAGCTGTTACTGTTTCCATGCCATTTGTCATATTATGACGGCTGTTATTGCTCATAGATGTTTTTCTGTGCGAAGTTCATAACAGAAAAGCATAATTGTAATATATTTATATAAATGTCATCACTTGCCTGACAGCTTTGAGACCTGAATCACCAATTTCGTTCAAAGTCCTCTGGAAATAGCAAAGAAACTCTCAAATGCTCACAGGATGAGCCTTGCTCCCTTTCAACTCCTGTTGATACACAGATTGCATGCTGCAAGAGTTAGTAGACAGCACATGCTCAGAATGGACAGCTATGGGGAGTGGGCAGGGAACTAGAGTTGAGACCAAGATCAGATCAGTCATGATCGTACTGAATGGCGACACAGGCTCGAGGAGCCAAATGGCCTACTATTTCTTATGTTCTTATGATTGAAACATCTCTCTTAATTTTTGTGAGGTAAAAATATCAAGCCTATGCTCAAACTTTTGAGACAGCCTGAGGCCTCAAAGTATAAGGTATTAAAAGACACAAAAGACAATACAAATGGATGAACAATCATGTTTTTGTGATTTTTAAAAATGGTGTTTAAATTCTTATTTTGGACAATTTGGTTACTTAGAAAAAGTGGTGGTGGAAAATGTTTATAATGCACTTAGAGCAATTTGTGGAAAAAAAGATAACACAATGACAAATGGTTAGCAGAGTAAGCAGATTCAAATCAGTTTTTCACTATTTCTCTATGACGGGTATAGCACGGCCCAGAATAATATTGGAGATTCTATTAAAGCGCCATCTACTGGCAGCAAGGGGAACGGTTACAAGTGAGAGTAACAAATAGTTGCTGACATTTTTAATGAGAATATACACAGGAATATGTATTCATTGGAAGACACAATACAGATACTGATTTTAATAAGATATGGATACTAGTCAATCGCCCTAGACATTGCGGCCTAGAAATTTGGTGGCGTCGCTCCTGCTTTTTGGCCACTAAATGGGCACCTTAGCCTCCAATAAGGTGAGCAAAAAGTGCACGCTCATTGCAGCCACCTGCCAAATTGGTAAAGGCAAAAAAAAAGGTATCCACGACCCTTGCCTGAAACAAGCGTTATGCCTTTTGCAAATGCAAATAAACAGCAATTTTGTTAAAAATACCTGAATGTGGGTATGGGTCAGAGAGCAGATAGACACCCCGCCGGATCTTAAGTTACATTGGGCCCAAGTTTCCGATACCCGGTAGAACGGCGCACCTCTGAGAGGCCTGCCTATTTTCTAGAACTCAAAAAGCGCCTAAAACTTACCTCGCAATTCTCCGATATCTGTAGGCCTGTTTCCAGCTCAGCACAGCGCAGTAGGAGCTGCTGGGGGCGGAGCAAACGCCGTTCTCAGCAAGCACTGCCGGCAGGGGGGGCGGGGCTAAGGCCCGGCGTCAGTTTGAGTGCTGGCAGCATTGTGCATGCACGTTGGAGCATGCGGGCATGCGCAATGGCACACTAACATTGGCAATCGGCCATCTTTAAAGGGACATGCAGAAAATTGATTTTTGGGTGTGTGGAGCTGTGCAAAGCCTTCTGAGTGATTTTTTGTTCCTGAAGGAGTGCTGTTAGCAATACTGTGGAAGAAATCAGCTGCTGGAATCAGTGAGTGCTGTTTGTTGTTGCTAAACTTCCAGAACAAGTGCTGCATAGGTGCATGCAAAATAAGGATTGTGTGTTTTGAAAAATCACTGAGTGTCAATTCAATACAGCAATGGAACAACATCCACCAAGAACGAAGAATTTCTTGCATGAGGAAGTGGAGACACTAGTTAATGTGATTGAGCAGAGATGACAGGAGCTGGATACCAGCAACAGAGGTCGCACAAAAGTGCCACCCAAAGAAATGAAGACACGCTGGAACCTAGTTGCAGAAGATTACTGCGCAGTGATGCATACCAGGAGATCTGGAAGCCAGTGTAAAAAGAAATGGCACGACCTTCGTCAAGTAGTTAGTGTAAGTAATATTTTCATTTTTCAATGGAATCTCAATTGTAAATGTGACCATCTGTATATGTCCTACCCTGCAGAAAACGCACTCTGTAAAAGGTTATATTTTAATCTTTGCAGAAGAAATTGGCCCACAACAAAAGGGAAAGAACTCAAACAGGAGGAGGCCCGCCAAATCTGCATCCACTGACACTCTTGGAACAGAGGGTCGCTGCTATGATGAGTCTTACCTGGAGAAAAACAATCAGTACAGCACAAACTGGACCCACATGCGAGGGAGAGGGTAAGTCCTGAAAATGCATTGTGGCCCTTCAAATCAACCTGCTGCCTGGCCTGCTATGTGTAAGACTACTCAGGCCACCCAGCCTGCCCTCTCCCATGCTGCTAACCATTTGACTGTTCTGTTATATTTGCAGAAGATGATGCCAATCCTGAAGATCCTGAAGATACAGAAGAAGAACCAGATGCGGACGATCCAGACCAAGAGTGGGTGCAGGGGTTGACTGAAATGTCTTCAGGGGAGACTTTTGAACTTAATATGTATCAGTCCACATTAACGGACATCAGTTTTTCAAACACTTGCACAGGTTCTGGTCCGACATTCGATGGTTTCACAGATTCCGAGGTTGTGGGTCCCAGTGGTGCTGCTGGTGGTGGTGGTGTAATGCGGCATTTTGCACCCAGTGCCCCACCGTCCCAGAGTGCACCTCCCACTGGAGGGGTGCCGCCTGCAACACCCAGGGCCCCATCATCCCAGCCTGCACCTCCCACTGGAGTGGTGCTGCCTGCAAGACCCAGGGCCCCATCATCCCAGCCTGCACCTCCCACTGGAGTGGTGCCGCGAGGCAGACCCAGGCCGAGGAGAAGGAGAATTGAAACACGCTCTCCTGAGATGCAGCATACAGCAGATGCGGCTCAGGTTGTGGCATTGGGTGTGGAGAGCAATGACCTTACCCGATCACTCGTGGGCAGCGTCAGTGCAGTGGGTGAAGAGGTAACTGTACTGACGAGAGAAATAGCAGTAATGACATGGGAAATGAGGGAGGAAATGTTAGCGGGAGTGCAAGCGACGGCACAGGCCATCAGAGAGGGGATGCAAGTGATGGCACAGGCCCACATAGAGGAAGCTGCTGCAATAAGGACACACAGCCCGGCCAATCAAATTACATCCCCATGAAGAAGTGAGCATTCACCGAGATGTGGATGAGAGATGGTTGCAGCCTTTCTTTGCTGCTGTTGTTCTTGTTCTTGATGTAACTGTAGTAACTTTTTTCAAATTGAAATTGTTTTGTAAGTTTTGTAACTTTACAACTTATAAGTGATCTTATGGTTTTTAAGTGATCTTAAAGTGTAAATGTTCTCACATTTTGTAAGTTATTTCATTTCGCACCTAAAAAGTATCTTGAAATTTAAGTGATCTTGGAGTGTAAGATTTTTCACATTGAAATTGTTTTGTAATTTTTGTAACTTTACAAGTTTATGTGATCTTAATGTTTTTAAGTGATCTTTAAGAATCATATTAAAGTAAAGTTTGATACAACAAATATTTTATGACACTAACATGCAGTACATTGTGAACTTTTCAATAAAATATATTTACATTAAAACTGAATCATGTTCCATTAACACAACACAACATCGGAACAACTCCAAAAAATAAACATGTCCATGCGGAACAGTTGTCGCTGAGCCCTCAGGCATCAATAATTGAAGCGTTCACGGATGAACTGCTGGTGCAGGGCTCAAGCAATCATTAAAGGAGCACAATGGACCGCCCTCCTCCGCGCCGTGCTCCGGCATCAGGCACTTGCATGCTTTCCTGATCATCGTCATCATCCTCATCCTGCTCTTCCAAATTACTATCATCAGGCACTCTCACCTCATGTAGGTCTTCTGGTTCCACTACCAGCTCCTGCTGCCTTATGATGGCTAAGTTATGCAGCATGCAGCACACAACAGTGAACTGACCGACAATCTCAGGGGAGTATTGCAAATGGCCTCCGGAATGGTCCAGGCATCGGAAGCGCTGTTTCAAGATGCCAATGGTTCTCTCTATGAAGCTGCGCGTCGCAATGTGCGCCATGTTGTATTGATGGTCAGCTTCCGTCCCTTGTTACGCGTAGGGGCGTCATGAGCCAGGTGGCCAGGCCGTACCCTTTGTCTCCCAGTAGCCAGCTCTGCCCTTCTGGCTGCTCCTCAAAAATGTCAGATATAACGCTGTCACGTAGGGTGAACGCATCATGGGTGCTGCCAGGGTATCTTGCATCGACTGACATGATGCGCTGCACGTTGTCACACATGAGCTGCACATTAATGGAGTGGAAACCTTTTCTGTTCCTGAACTGCTTGGCATCCTCCACAGGTGCTCGTAAGACGATGTGGGTACAATCAATGCAGCCCTGTACCTTTGGGAAGCCAACAATCCTGGAGAAGCCCACAGCCCTGTCATGCATTGTTTGGCCGGTCATTGGGAACTTGATGAAGTAATTCCTCCACGCATACATTGCAGCCATGACCTGGCGAACGCAGGCATGTATTGCACGTTGAGAGATGGCGCACACATCTCCAGTTGTAGCTTGAAACGATTCCGAGGCATAGAAGGAAAGTGTAGCTGTAACCTTCACTTCAACAGACAAAGCAGTCGGCGTTCTGCTTCTCGGCTGTAAATCTACTCTCAGCATATCGCAGATCTCAACGACAACTTCTCTGCGGAAACGCAGCCTTTTGACACAATCAGCCTCACTCATGTCCAGGTACGAATGCCTGACTCGACATTGCCGACGTGGGTAAGGCCTCCTGCCCATCAGCCTATAGGCTATGATGTTCCTGGTGCGGTGAACTCGAATCAATTCTCTGCTATGTAGCGAATTTATGGAGAACCATTGCATAATCCGTGGCGTTGATAATGCAGCACCCATACTTGAAATAAAACTTAAACTTTCAAAGGTGCGTGCTGGCTGGCTGGCTGGCTGGCTCTCCTTCCCGGTATTTTTCAGGCCTCCCCTATCCCCTGGCCGAACGGCTGAAAGATGGCAGCTGGGTGCCTGCTGCCTGCGTCGTGCGTGCTCGCCCACCCGGTGTTTTCCAGGCTGCCCCTATCCCCTGGCCAAACGGCCGAAAGATCGCAGTTCGATGCCTGCTGCCACTGCTTCGATGGTGATGTAGGAAAATCTAATTTTTTATTTATTGATGTATTTATCATTTATTATTGATGATGGCTCTTTATTGGTAAAAGTGAAGTGTTTAATGCTTTGTAAAATCCCCTAACTTCCCTCTAACTTCCCTTCCCCCATCTCTCGCTACCTGCGCCTAATTTCTAAAGTGTAGGCAAGGTTTTTCTGAGCGTACAAAAATCGACACATTCTGTTCTAAGTTAGTTTGGAGTAACTGTTCACTGCCTAAACTTGCAAAACAGGCGGATGTGGCTGGTAACGCCCCCTTTTGAAAAAAAACTGAACTAAAACGAAACTAAACTAACTCACTAGAACTGGAGCAAACTAAATGCCGAGAATTACGATTTCTAAGACACTCCAAACTAAACTAGTTGCTCCAAAAAAAATAGGAGCAACTCCACTCAAAACATGGGCCCATTGACTTCATTTAAAACGGCTGTCTGGCCCAAAACCTGCAACCTTCCTGCTGGGCAGGTTAGATTAAAATTGATCTATGTGTATGGCAAAATTATAAACTTCCTCCGCAGTTATATCAGTCAAGTTATTTACACCACTGTTCATATATAACGCACATTACAGAATTCTGCATTTGCTCTTCGTAGGAATCTGTTGCATGTTGAGATCATCGCAAGGAGAACATGGAGGCTGATTTTCATGACATGAATGATGTTATGTAGGCTAATGACTTGGGGAGGGCTACTGTCAATCTCAAGTATTTTAAACCCCTTCATGCCCTCACCCCTCCCTAACTCTATAACCTCCATCAACCCCACAATGCCTCCCTCCACCCTCCCAGAACTCTAGCTTTCTCCAACTCTCGCCTTCTGTACATCCCCCATTCTCTTCATCCTCCATTGAAACCATGCCCTTCAGTTGCTTCAACCCCATGTCCTGGAATTTCCTCCTTAAACCCCTGTGTCTCTCCATCTCATTCTTTTCCTTTAAAACACTCTTTAAATCCCATGCCTGTATCAAACTTCACTTTCCCCTATCTTTTTAAGTACAAATTAAACAAAAAATAAATCTTTAGGGTATTTTTGACTCTACTATTCACCCTATTGAGGAGATTGGGACCCTATCTACCACCTTCAACATTCACTCCCTCTATCACCGGTAAACTGTGGTTGCAGTGTGTACCATCTATAAGATGCACTGCAGCAACTCGCCATAGCTTCTTCGGCAGCACCTCCCAAACCCACGACCTCCACCACCTAGAAGGATAAGGAAAGCAGGCACATGGGAACCACCTCCACGTTCCCCTGCAAATTACACACCATCCTGACTTGGAAATATATCGTCGTTCCTTCATCGTTGCTGGGTCAAAATCCTGGAACTCTCTCCCTAACAGCACTGTGGGAATACCTTCACTACAAGGACTGCAACGGTTAAAAATGGCAGCTCACCACCACCTTCACAAGGGCAATTAGGGATGGGCAGAAAAGGCGTCTGCAATCGACACAACTTCAGGGTATTCTGTGGGTTCATCTATACCCATGTTCTAAACACACAGCAAAGTTAAAGTCTCAAAAAAAAAGAATTATTAGAACATTAAACTATACTCAGCCTTTAATTTTTTTACTTCAAAATAGATTTTACCTCATTTCTAATGCCATTTTAATGCTCTGATACATTTTTGTAAAGTTAGCAAGAATAAGATCTAACAAATAGTTTTGTGATCCTGCAGCAGCTAAAGGTGTTTCCACTTTTGGAGCAAGTTTAAGTTGTGCACCTTTATCAGTGAGCCTTTGGGTCAGTACTTTTTTTGGAAGTAATATTTTCTTTAATTAAAATATTTCTGCGTGAACGTACAAATGAATCCATTCCAGACATCAATCAGCCTAAAGTAAGATGTGCTATTTTACTGCGGAGATTGATGATGAAGTTAAAAATTACTATATAAAGTGCTTAAAAATTATTTAGATAATTTCACATTTATATGTAATTTTAAACATCTCAACTGCATCATATAATAAGAAAATTTCAGGGTCATAAATGCCAGGAGGCTTAAGAAAATAAGTTTTCTATGGCAAAGTTAAAGTTTATTCTCAGGCTTGACTTCCATAGGGAGACTATTTGAATACTTAATTTCCGTGAGTTATATTTTGTTTAATAATATTTAGCTTGAATTTTTGCTTTGATTTATTCTGACACTTTAATTTAAATACAGATTTAGGGAAATCTTGTTGATGAAATCTATATTTTTGGGGCATTTAAAAATAATTGCATGCTTTTGCACAATTAAGTACAAAACAGGAATAAAAACTCAAAATCCTGAAGAATGTTACGGTAATGGAAATATTTAGTTTTCTAACACTATATTCCCTCTTATATAATGAGTTTCCAGTTATAGGGATGAAGATTAATTGTTTACTAAGGACAATGCAAAGGAACACAAATGCTTATAACCATATAATTATCACTATTAATCAAACCAATTTTACTGGATTTCTCTCAGTCCAACTATGTTAGTATTTAATTTTATGTTGACATTATATATTAGATTTAGTGTTGACAGTATGTGTTATATTTATATTTATAAGCTAATGTGGCTACACTGAAAGTTTTCTTTGTGTAAGATTTTGACAGAGAGGATGTGATAGTTCTAATCTGATGTCTACAAGATGGCAAAAAGTAGAACGTTATCATAATACAAAAATCTAATTATATTTGTTTTACTTATTTGAGATATTGGTAAGAAAAAAAAGCAGTGGAATCCAATGACCCCATTTTTTATTTGTTAGTCCCACTGATCCTTTAGGTTACTTTCAACAGGTTATTGCCTTCAGTAAGAAATATAAATTTGATATAGGTGTGTTAATCCTTACGTTATAACATTGCCAATAGTACTTTCGAGCCTTGTATTGCAAAGAATTATTTAAGCTTCATCCTGGAATTCAAATAGAACCTATTCACACAAAAGAAGTGGCTGGCATCTATGCTTGTCAGGATCAAGCCACTGTACAATTTTAGAAATAAATACAAATTTGATATCTGAAAAATGATGTGATGATGAAGTCTGTGAGCTACCAAAGGAACGAAAGGATAGCAAACACATTTTCCTGCTAACCCCCAACAATGACAATCTCGTAAACTCAGTTAGAATCTAAAAAAATGATAGGAAAAAAATTAGAAGCAAAGGTAAAAATGAATGAAAAAATCTATAAGAAACATAACCAGTATGGAAGCATTAAGTGTGCACTTAGTCATATCACAGAATTATAAATATACTGTGTAACTTCTGAAAAAATTAAATCAAGTCAGGATTTTACTATTGCCAAAATATTTGAAATTTCTGTATAAATTTGTACTTTGGACCAGAAATATTCATATAAAATATACATATGTCCAAAGGACTTATGGTTCATTTGCTGATCTGGTCAAATAGTTTTCTTTTGTTAACAACATCAATGGCATAATGAATTACCAGTTCAGTTTTAAACTGCCGTCACCTCCTTGAAGAAAGTAACAACTATATTCATGCAACTATCATGCTTAAATAGCCAAAATGCCACAGAAGCAGTAAACATAAAATTGCCAAATAAGATTAAATTCTTGTGATCCTAATCATTCGCTGTATTATGCTATCTGTATGCAGATCTTGTTCATTTAACTGGGTATATCTTAACAAAATTTTAAAATGCTGCATTTAATTCTTTGGGCTTTCAAACAAGACTGTATTAATAAATAAGTACTTATCCGTTAAAAAGTAAGTTACATTTAGAGAAAATTGATGGAATGAACTTACACTTGCAGCAGTGCAGTTTTTGTAGAGTAGACACCATTACTTTTCTGTTTCCTTTTGGATGTTTCTAACTCACATTTTTCAACATGTCATCCACTGATCGCTGTCATTTTATACATATTTGGGCATTTTGTTTTTGCCAATGTTTCTCTGAAGATGCATTTGAGTTTATAAAACCACAGTGCATGCATTATGGAAAAAATGTTGGGAACTTGGTTAGACAGGAAATTAAAGTCAGATAATTTTACTGACTAGTCTCAACAGTGCTATTTCAGTGATATTCTTTTGCGAAATCAGATCTAAAGTCAGCTTCTTTTAACTTATTCCGCCCTTTGTGTGCCACCCTATATACAATCGTTAGTGCTGTTTTATCAAGCGGTAACAAACTATTTTCACTATAGTTTCAACATTTTCAGGAGCTGGAATAATGAGGATGGAGTCAAATTAAGATCAGTAGGCACTTTCCAAATTAATCGTGTGAAAAGAATATGAATTGGAATGGAAAATCATTGTTTTTAGGAGGGAGTGTGTGGGAAGAAAGGAAATTGCTAACAAAAGGACTTTGAGTGCCCAAGTAGTCTTACAAAATAGCAGAAAATCCGAGTGAATCCTTGACATACCGTGATCACTTTTCTCTCAGTATCAGTTTCATCTCATCTTATCTTGAAGAACATTAAATGTTTCTGAAATGGTGTGTTCTGTTTAATTCTTTAAAGTGATGACATTGAAAGTAAGATTGAGTTAAACTGTTGAAAAAAAAACATTCAAAGGGAGAATTTGGATTCTGCAGTGTTACTAATTAATTTGAGTTATCCGAAGTATTTATGTGTTTTGCAGTTTCTGATTTTTTGGGTTCTTTTTACTGTTTAACTAAAATATGGCGGTAGTATTGCCTTTTGTGAGATTTTTAAAAGGATACAGAATGGTTGACTGGGTTCTGATGAAACAGTTCCCCACCCTGTTATGTTGTTTTATGAGTGTCTTTATTTTGATAGTGCGCCAATTCCATTTAACAAAAGTAATAATTTTTCCTGCACTGCATAGTTCTGAACATTAATCTCTTCCTTTTTTTTACTCTAAAAACCGCTACTATATGTAAACACTAGAATTTTTCATTGACTCAGTCAACTCAGAAACAAGAGCTCGACAGAATTTCTCAGCCATCAATTAGTGGGTTATTTTTCAACAATCAGAATGATAATTTTTAACAGTAAAAGCTATAAACTGAAAGTGTGTAAACGCTTACTTTATTCAAGACAAGACACAGCAACAGCTTCTGGTACGTTAGGCTGCAAAAAATGTATTTACAATGGAGATTTGCAGCTAAGCGTAGTTTGATTAAAAGAAAGATTATGGCTGGTCTACGGTATACTGAGGATCACACACCTCAGTTTGAGCTATGCCGAATTATGTACTTTAATATTTCTGTATCAATGAACTTTGTCACTTTTTATTTAAACATTAGAATTAATTAAAAAAAGAATATGTGCAAAACACTTTAGTAGGTCTTAAAGAATGGCCTCCACTGGAAATATTAAACAGTCTTTTCTCTTTGCATATGCTGATCGACCTGTTGTGCCAGTATTTTCAGTTTTTATTTCAAAGTGTCAGTGTCTGATATTTTTTATACATCAAAGAATTAATTTATTAGAAGTGATTAGAAACAAATTTTCTTCCTAAATCTACTTACAGAGCAGCAGTTTGTCAAATAATAACTTTAGTGACATTGATTTTGTTTGAATATCTATTCCAACAGACTTGCTGTATCCAAGTACTACGCGAAATAAATATGGGCAAAAACCAAAACAGCATAGAAAATTGTATGATTCTTAAATTCTTCGGTGCTGAGTAGTTAGAGCTGCATTCAGCATGCACATATTCCTTTAGGTCCTTGAAAAAAAATTGCAAGCAGCAATCAGATCTCTGCTGCATCGATGAAGAGGTGATTTCAATTTATGCTTTTGAACCCTCAGTAAATGCTATGGGGACGAAATTGGAGAACTTACCGCCCACTGCCGCTGACTGCTGCCCACTGCCGCCGACATTTCTCTCGTCAAACCGCCCAGTGCTACTTTCGTCGTGGTCTGGAGCGGACGGGAGCGGAGAGCCACCGGGAAGCACCCGCCGACATCAGCAGTCGGCCGATGCGCATAAGTAGACTCCCGCCCACTGAGGTGCCATATTCATGCGGGCGGGAGTAGGCAGGAGTTGGCAGCAGGACGGCAGTGAACCGCTGAGTGCAGGCAGCTCTGTCCTCAATGGTAAGTGTGAAGGTGCTGTAAAAAAGGTTAGTGGTTTATTTAAATTATTTCTTTACAGGTACTTACCTGGATGGGGTCCCCTGAAGGTCGTCAGATGTTTTTTTTTTGTTTTTGATGCTTTTTATTTTTAATTCTTCGACCCTCCCTGGCCCCAACACCATCCCCGGCGGCACTTGGGTGGCAAGCGCCTCTGCCGCCGAGAATGAGAGCTCCTGCCGGCTGCCGCCCAGATTGGCGCAGATTTGCCGCCCACCGACCTTCGAGGGACCTGGGTGACGAAAATCCCGCCGAAAGAACCGTCAGGGACCTCGGCGGTCATTGGCGGAATTTTGGGCGGAACTTGGGCGGGCAGAGGCCTTCATCAAAGTCGGGCCCTATATTTCAAAAAATATATCCTAATTGATACATATGAACAATGGCAGATAGGAAAGGATCCTCTGGTCCATTCAATCTGTCCCACACAATTGTGATGTCTTGTGCATCACAATATATATACTCCCCACCCCACCCCACCCGTGTGATCTCCTGGGCGAGGCGAAAAACCAGGTAAGTACCCACGACAATTTGGGGGGAAAAAGTTGGGAAATTCCTCTCCAACCCCATTAGGCAATTGAAACTAGTTCAGCAGATCACTCTGACCCTGATAATGCTATGTGGTACCTATCTTTGGATGAGATGATCACTGCCCCAACCAGAAACAGGTTCAGCTCTCGTTTGAAGGAATGCAGTGAATTATTACAGGATCTATGTATGTTTCAACGAACAGTTAGTTGGTGGAGTGCAGTTTGGCAAAATTACACTGAGCCTAGGGTACAGCACTTTATTTACACAAAACAAAGGAAAGTAATATATATGGGTGTTAATTTGCTGAACTTTTGGCAAATAGCTATGATAAAATTCCAAAGTGTTTTTAAAATCATGCTCAAACAATTACAATTTATTTTCTTTTACATTCAATTTTGACCAATATTTGAGGCCTATGAAAATGTATACTGAAACTTTTAACTGTTTATGCACGTATACTCAGGATGTGCTCCAAAGTTCAGTCCATGCGTCATGCATGTCAATCGTTTTATAAACAGTGTTGCTGCCGAATGCCTCACATTTCTCACTGTCTGTACAACTGTAGATGTGGCATTCTGACAGCATATAACTAATGATATATGTAATGGTGCCAGTAAGCTAATGTGTGTAACTTGCTAGCAACTAATATGAAGCTTTTCTTACGTAAAAAGGGTAAGTACAAAAATGCTTTGAAAGATTTATTTTTCAAGTGTCTTTAGCATGCCCACTCTGGATAAATGTAGACCTCATGATGGTGTAAATTGTCAATCAGGAATCAAGATTCTGTCAAGGCTGATGTAAAAAAACAAACTTCCCTCAATTAAATTTAAAAAAACCCAATAAGTTTGCAACAAGAACCATAACAAAATATTCAAGTGCTGCTGTGATCATTTAGGGTGTAGTTACACTGCAACTTTAACTAATTTACTGGAATTCTTTGAGGATATAACGAACATGGTGGATAGAGGTGTACCGCTGGATGTGGTATATTTAGATTTCCAAAAGGCATTCGATAAGGTGCCACGCAAAAGGTTACTGCAGAAGATAAAGGTACGCGGAGTCAGAGGAAATGTATAGCATGGATCGAGAATTGGCTGGCTAACAGAAAGCAGAGAGTCGGGATAAATGGGTCCTTTTCGGGTTGGAAATCAGTGGTTAGTGGTGTGCCACAGGGTCATCCCCCTGCAAAACAGATACACCGCTTTGAGTACTGTTGACGGGGATGACACATCAGGGGAGGGCAGCAGCAGCCAAGTTCATGGCACCGTGGCTGGCACTGCTGCACAGGAGGGCAGGAAAAAGAGTGGGAGAGCGATAGTGATAGGGGATTCAATTGTAAGGGGAATAGATAGGCGTTTCTGCGGCCGCAACCGAGACTCCAGGATGGTATGTTGCCTCCCTGGTGCAAGGGTCAAGGATGTCTCGGAGCGGGTGCAGGACATTCTGAAAAGGGAGGGTGAACAGCCAGTTGTCGTGGTGCACATTGGTACCAACGATATATGTAAAAAAAAAGGGATGAGGTCCTACGAGAAGAATTTAAGGAGCTAGGAGCTAAATTAAAAAGTAGGACCTCAAAAGTAGTAATCTCGGGATTGCTACCAGTGCCACATGCTAGTCAGAGTAGGAATCGCAGGATAGCTCAGATGAATATGGGGCTTGAGCAGTGGTGCAGCAGGGAGGGATTCAAATTCCTGGGGCATTGGAACCGGTTCTGGGGGAGGTGGGACCAGTACAAACCGGACGGTCTGCACCTGGGCATTACCGGAACCAATGCCCTAGGGGGAGTGTTTGCTAGTGCTGTTGGGGAGGAATTAAACTAATATGGCAGAGGGATGGGAACCAGTGCAGGGAGACAGAGGGAAACAAAATGGAGACAGAAGCAAAAGGCAGAAAAGAGATGAGTAAAAGTGGAGGGCAGAGAAACCCAAGGCAAAAAACAAAAAGGGCTACTGTACAGCAAAATTCTAAAGGGTCAAAGTGTAATAAAAAGGCAAGCATGAAAGCTCGGTGCCTTAATGCGAGGAGTATTCGGAACCCAGTAGCAGGCTCTGAGCTAGTTAGAGTGGGTGAGAGCTCAGATGAACAAGACCCCAAGAAAGAATGCAAAAGGCAGGAGGCAACAAAGCAGATAGCACTGGGGTAAGTGAAAACCATAAGGTGATGGGAAAGGACAATATGTATGAATATAAAGGGGCTGCAGGAGGGGTCAAAACTAAAAATCATGGTTTAAAAACTAGTATTAAAACACTCTACCTAAACGCACGCAGCATTCGACATAAAGTAAATGAGTTGACGGCACAAATCATTACAAATGGGTATGATTTGGTGACCATTACAGAAACGTGGTTGCAGGGTGGCCAAGACTGGGAATTAAACATACAGGGGTATCTTACAATTCGGAAACATAGACAAGAAGGGAAAGGAGATGGGGTAGCTCTGTTAATAAAGGATGATATCAGGGCAGTTGTGAGAGACGATATTGGCTCTAATGAACAAAATGTTGAATCATTGTGGGTGGAGATTAGAGATCGTAAGGGGAAAAAGTCACTGGTGGGTGTAGTCTATAGGCCCCCAAATAATAACTTCACATTGGGGAGGGCAATAATCAAGGGAATAATGGAGGCATGTGAAAAAGGAACGGCAGTAATCATGGGGGATTTTAACCTACATATCGATTGGTCAAATCAAATCGCACAGGGTAGCCTTGAGGAGGAATTTATAGAATGCATACGGGATTGTTTCTTAGAACAGTATGTTACAGAACCTACAAGGGAGCAAGCTATTTTAGTTCTGGTCCTGTGCAATGAGACAGGAATAATAAACGATCTCCTAGTAAAAGATCCTCTCGGAATGAGTGATCACAGTATGGTTGAATTTATAATACAGATTGAGGGTGAAGAAGTAGTGTCTCAAACGAGTGTACTATGCTTAAACAAAGGGGACTACAATGGGATGAGGGCAGAGTTGACTAAAGTAGACTGGAAACACAGACTAAACGGTGGCACAATTGAGGAACAGTGGAGGACTTTTAAGGAG
This sequence comes from Pristiophorus japonicus, assembly GCF_044704955.1. Taxonomy (NCBI): domain Eukaryota; kingdom Metazoa; phylum Chordata; class Chondrichthyes; family Pristiophoridae; genus Pristiophorus; species Pristiophorus japonicus. Next base: position 31,673,093 of record NC_091994.1, on the reverse strand, counting down.
CTCTTTCAAAGTGCTCAACAAAAATATATTCCAGTGAAAAAGAAGAACGGTAAGAGAAGGGATAACCAGCCGTGGATAACCAAGGAAATAAAGGAGAGTATCAAATTAAAAACCAATGCGTATAAGGTGGCCAAGGTTAGTGAGAAACTAGAATACTGGGAAAATTTTAAACGACAGCAAAGAATGACTAAGAAAGCAATAAAGAAAGGAAAGATAGATTACGAAAGTAAACTTGCGCACAACATAAAAACAGATAGTAAAAGCTTTTACCGATATATACAACGGAAAAGAGTGACTAAAGTAAATGTTGGTCCCTTAGAAGATGAGAAGGGGGATTTAATAATGGGAAATGTGGAAATGGCTGAGACCTTAAACAATTATTTTGCTTCGGTCTTCATAGTGGAAGACACAAAAACCATGCCAAAGATTGCTGGTCACAGGAATGTGGGAAGGGAGGACCTTGAGATAATCACTATCACTATGGGGGTATTGCTGGACAGGCTAATGGAACTCAAGGTAGATAAGTCCCCTGGTCCTGATGAAATGCATTCCAGGGTATTAAAAGAGATGGCAGAAGTTATAGCAGATGCATTCGTTATAATCGACCAAAATTCTCTGGACTCTAGAGAGGTACCAGCGGATTGGAAAGCAGCTAATGTAATGCCTCTGTTTAAAAAAAGGGGCAGATAAAAGGCAGGTAATGATAGGCCGGTTAGTTTAACATCTGTAGTGGGGAAAATGCTTGAAGCTATCATTAAGGAAGAAATAGCGGGACATCTAGATAGGAATAGTGCAATCAAAGGTTACTGCAGGGGAGTCAAAACAAATGTATTAGCATGGATCGAGAATTGGCTGGCTAACAGAAAGCAGAGAGTCGGGATAAATGGGTCCTTTTCGGGTTGGAATTCGGTGGTTAGTGGTGTGCCACAGGGATCGGAGCTGGGACCACAACTGTTTACAATATACATAGATGACCTGGAAGAGGGGACAGAGTGCAGTGTAACAAAATTTGCAGATGACACAAAGATTAGTGGGAAAGTGGGGTTGTGTAGAGGACACAGAGAGGCTGCAAAGAGATTTAGATAGGTTAAGCAAATGGGCTAAGGTTTGGCAGATGGAATACAATGTCGGAAAATGTGAGGTCATCCACCTTGGAAAAAAAACCAGTAAAAGGGAATATTATTTGAATGGGGAGAAATTACAACATGCTGCAGTGCAGAGGGACCTGGGGGTCCTTGTGCATGAAACTCTTTTGAGTTTACCTGCGAAAACATAAAACATGTATCCGTGCCACCCGACCTGGATGACACACACAAGACATTTACAAGGCCCTTTTTTGTTTTTTTTTGGGTTTTTTTTGTGGTTTTTTTTTTTTGGGCACTAAAATCAAATTTTTCCTTTTTTTCCAGTGCCCCCTATAAAAGGAGAGGGGGACACTAAAAGCACCGGCAATTAAAACAAATTAAACTTAAAAAACGTAAAATCAAATTAAAATTTGGTTGCCGGGCGTGATGATGCACTCCAGTCCCTCCGGTGCCCACCTCTCGCGGAAGGCCGCGAGCGTACCGGTGGACACCGCGTGCTCCATCTCCAAGGACACCCTGGACCGGATGTAAGAGCGGAAGAGAGGCAGGCAGTCAGGTTGAACGACCCCCTCGACCGCCCGCTGCCTGGACCGGCTGATGGCACCCTTGGCCGTGCCCAGGAGCAGTCCTACGAGGAGGCCCTCGGACCTACCCGCTCCCCTCCGCACAGGGTGCCCAAAGATCAGGAGAGTGGGACTGAAGTGCAGCCAGAATTTCAGGAGCAGCCCCTTCAAATAGTGGAACAGGGGCTGCAACCTTGTGCATTCAATAAAAACATGGAACACGGACTCCTCCAGACCGCAGAAATTGCAGGCGGCCTGGGAGTCCGTGAACCGGCTTAAAAATTTGTTGCACGGCACTGCTCCGTGCACCACCCTCCAGGCCAAGTCCCCGATGAATAGTGGGAGGACCCCTGCGTAGAGTGCCCTCCATCGGGGACCCCCGCCTCCTCCGGACGGCAAGATGGTACGCCATGGCGTGTCCGGACGGCCGGCGAGGATGGCAAAGTTGAGGGTGTGCAGGAGCAGCCCGTACAGGAAACCCCTCCGCGCGGAACTGAAAGGCACGGAGGGGATTTCCCCGAGGCGGCTCAAGTTGTGAGGCGCCGGCCCCCGAGGGAGGTTCCGGGGTTTGGCGCCAATGAGGAATTCCGTCCGGACGGGGGTCAATTCGGACGGGATCTCCCCACGTGCTTGAGCCTCCTCGATGCACCTAACGGAGTCAGGGCCCAGAGCTGTTTTTAGCGACTCGATGGCATCGGCCGCGTGGCGGACGTTGGCAGAATTTAGGCGCCGCGCCAGCGTGTCTGGCGCCATCCAGCCCGCTCCTCCGCCATCGAGCAGGTCCCTGACCCTGGTCACCTCACCAGCCACAGCCCTCTCTTCCGACCGCCACATGAAGCCTCGGCCGTGGAGGTACGGATTCCCGAGCAGCGGCTCCTGCAGGACGGCCGCCACTCCAGCCGGCGGAGAGCTGCGCTTGGTGGAGACTTTGTTCCAGACCCTGATGAGTTCCCTGTAAAAGACAGGCAGCTCCCGGAGGGCGGTCCTGGCACCCCCCAAGTTCACAAACAGGAGCTGCGTGTCATAATTGAGGTCGAGCTGCTGGCGGAAGAAATACCTCGCCAGAGCGCACCACCTAGGAGGGGGCTCGACGTAAAGGTATCTCTGCAGGGTCTGAAGACGGAAAGTCGCGAGCTGGGCGCTGACGCACACCAACGACTGACCGCCCTCCTCAAGCGGGAGACTCAAGACCGCGGCAGAGACCCAGTGCTTCCTGTTGTTCCAGAAGAAGTCCACCAGCTTCTTCTGTATCTTGGCGACAAACGCAGGGGGAGGGGTCAAAGTGACCAGCCGGTACCACAGCATTGCGGCCACCAGCTGGTTTATGACTAGCGCTCGACCCCTGTAGGACAGCACTCGGAGCAGTCCTGTCCAGCGCCCTAGGCGAGCGGCGACCTTGGCCTCCAGCTCCTGCCAGTTCGCCGGCCAGGCTCCCTCGTCGGGGCTAAGGTAGACTCCCAGATAGAGGAGATGGGTCGTGCTCCAGGCAAAAGGCCTGAGCTCCTCCGGCAGGGAGTCCACCCGCCACTGACCCACCAGGAGTCCGGAACATTTCTCCCAGTTGATCCTGGCGGAGGACGCGGCCGAGTAAATCTCCTGGCACTCACGCATCCTCTGCAGGTCAGCGGGATCCTCTATCGCGAGGAGCACGTCATCGGCGTAAGCCGAGAGGACGACCTCCACGCCCGGCCCTTGCAGAGCCAGTCCCGTCAACCTCGTCCGCAAGAGGCGCAGGAAAGGCTCCACGCAAACGGCGTATAACTGGCCGGACATGGGGCATCCCTGGCGCACCCCTCTCCTAAAGCGAAGGGGCGCCGTCAAGGACCCGTTAACCTTAATCAGACACTCCGCGGCGGCGTACAAAAGTCGGATCCGGGCGACGAAATGCGTCCCGAACCCGAAAGCGCGCAGAGTTCCGAGCAGATAGTCGTGATCCACCCTGTCGAACGCCTTCTCTTGGTCGAGGGATAGGAAGGCGACCGACAGACCAGCCTCCTGGGAACAATGGATAAGGTCCCGGACCAGATGGATGTTATCGTGGATTGTCCGGCCCGGGACCGTGTATGACTGGTCGGGGTGGATCATGTGGTCCAGCACGGCACCAAGGCGAGCAGACATCGCCCTGGCGAAGATTTTGTAGTCCGTGCTGAGGAGGGAGACCGGGCGCCAGTTCTTAAGGAGGCGGAGATCGCCCTTCTTAGGCAGCAGGACGATGACTGCCCTGCGCCAAGAGAGGGGCATCTCCCCGGTCGCCAGACTTTCCCCCAGGACCCGCGCGTAGTCACTCCCCAGGACGTCCCAGAACGCCCTGTGGAACTCCACGGTCAGCCCGTCCAGCCCCGGGGATTTTCCCCTCGAGAGCCGGGCGAGGGCACCGGTCAGCTCCGCCAGGCTTAGCGGAGCTTCCAGATTTTCGGCGCCCTCCGGGCCGACCTTCGGCAGGTCCTCCCACAAAACTCTACGCGCTTCCTCGCTGGACGGATCCGGAGAGAACAGAGCCCCGTAATATTCACGGACCCTGTTGTTGACGCCCTCCGGATCCGAGACGAGAGAGCCGTCGTCGGCCAGCAGCGTCAAGAGCTGCTTACGGACACTCTGCCTTTTTTCCAGCGAGTAGAAGAAGGGGGAGCCGCGGTCCAGATCCCGCAGGAACCGGATCCGCGACCTCACGAACGCGCCTCGGGACCCGACGAGCTGCAGGTCCTTCAGCGCGGCCTTCTTCGCTTCGTACACCGTCCGCAGGGCCGGGTCCTGGACGACTTGACCGAGACGGGCTTCCAGGTCGAGCACCTCTTTTTCTAGGCGCCCGACTCTGGCCGCCCGCCTCTTGGTCGACCCCCTCGCGTACTCTTGACAGAAGACGCGGACGTGAGCCTTGCCCACGTCCCACCATAGCCTCAAGGAGGGGAAGCCCCCCTGCTTCCTTCTCCAGTTGGACCAGAATCGACGGAACGAGTCCTGGAACCGCACGTCCTCCAGCAGCTGGTTGTTAAAGTGCCAGTACGCGGACCCCGTCCTCGCGCGGAGCGAAGCGAGCTCCGCCCACACCAGGTGGTGGTCCGAACACGGCACCGGCCGCATGGAGGCCGCCGGGACGCAGGAAACGTACGCCCGAGACACGTAAAGGCGGTCGACTCTAGACCATCCAACTCCAGGCCTCACCCAAGTAAAGGCGCTGGAGTCGGGGTGGAGATTTCGCCAGACGTCCACCAAGTCGAAGGACCCGACCAGGTCCCTCAACTTCTCCATCGCCGTCATGCACTGCGGGGCACCGGAGCGGTCTCCTTGTGCATGAATCCCAAAAAGTTAGTTTGCAGGTGCAGCAGGTAATCAAGAAGGCGAATGGAATTTTGGTCTTCATTGTGAGAGGGACGGAGTACAAAAGCAGGGAGGTCCTGCTGCAACTGTACAGGTATTGGTGAGGCCACACCTGGAGTACTGCATGCAGTTTTGGTTACCTTTCTTAAGGAAGATATACTAGCTTTAGAGGGGGTACAGAGATGATTCACAAGGCTGATTCCGGAGATGAGGGGGTTACCTTATGATGATAGATTGAGTAGACTGGGTCTTTACTCGTTGGAGTTCAGAAGGATGAGGGGTGATCTTAGAGAAACATTTAAAATAATGAAAGGGATAGACAAGATAGAGGCAGAGAGGTTGTTTCCACTGGTCGGGGAGACTAGCACTAGGGGGCACAGCCTCAAAATACGGGGGAGCCAATTTAAAACCGAGTTGAGAAGGAATTTCTTCTCCCAGAGGGTTGTGAATATGTGGAATTCTCTGCCCAAGGAAGCAGTTGAGGCTAGCTCATTGAATGTATTCAAATCACAGATAGATAGATTTTTAACCAATCAGGGAATTAAGGGTTATGGGGAGCGGGCGGGTAAGTGAGCGGAGTTCACGGCCAGATCAGCCATGATCTTGTTGAAGGACGGAGCAGGCTCGAGGGGCTAGATGACCTACACCTGTTCCTAATTCTTAAGTTCTTATGTTCTTATGTTTACTATCATGGCTAAGTGGTTCATGCTTTGCAGTAGCACTAAAGTTGCAATATAACTTCAGATTTGGGACCTGACCTGACTGCGGAGGGGAGTGATGGGAGGTCCACTGGACAGGTTCGTTTCACATCACACGTGTTTGACACTACATGAAGTATAACTACCGTGAAACATCAATTCTAGCTCGCAAAGTGCTAAGGAGAATCACAGGATCTCTTGGACCCTTTAAAAATTTATATAGAATTGACGTAAATATGTTGAAAGTGCAAACACTCTTAATAGACTTAGGGGACGAAATTGCCCTGTGCCCCGATTTGGGACGGTAACCTGCTGGGGGTGCAACTTCCTGCGCCTGGCATAGAAGTCCTGCCCTGGTCACTGATTTGGGCTTACCGTCCCTCAAAGGAAGTGGAGTGCTAACGCGCTTCAACACCCCTTCCCTTTGCTTAAAGTGGAGGGCCACTGCACACTCTGCAAGGCCTCTGATGGCCTCCACTAGACCACCAGGGCAGCACGGTGCCAGGCCTGAAGCCCAGCACGCAAAACAGAGTGCCGGGCTGCACGATGGCGGCCCGGACCATGCGAAAATACAAGTAGGGAAGCCGACCCGAGAGTCGGCAAAGAAAGTAAGATGGTGGCGTGGGGCGTTGGCGACCTCCTCATTAACTTCCACCCCGCGAGCGGATGTTGGCCACCGCTCGCACCAGCCTCGCAGGCTGCGGGGGAAGGGGTAAGGGGATGGCACACAGCGCGGAGGGGTTTATCGCCGTTTGCACGGCTGCCCGGGGCGTGACCAGTGGGGTGCGCCACTGCTGAGGCAGCGCCTCCGCAAACTCCCGAGCAACTTCCCAGTAACTGGCAGCGTCACCCCCCCCACCCCCCCCCCCCGCCCTCTCTGCCCACCCTGGACAAAAGTGTCTTGTGGAGGCGCTAACGGGCCCCTGAAAAATGGGAGAAATTTGCGCCCTTAAGATTTACCTGACAGGAATGGAACTTATTGCGTCCATGTAGGCAAACATTGATAGAGCTCTCGCCTGGATCTGATCTTCCAAATTGCAGACAGACAGAATGAACAAGGTACCACATGCTGGATACTGTCACTTCCTTTCAGAAATTGACAGTGACAGTATAACTGTATGTCTAATATTCCAATTCAGCTCACAGAATAGTCACGAAAAGATTCTGAGTTGATCATGGACTGTGTCTTAAGTTAGGATTTCTGACAGGTTGTCTATTTCCAAGAGATATTAATCTTAAAATTACTTTTTGTCCAGATTCTTAATTTTAAATATTTATTTTCTAGATCTTATGAAATATGTATTAAGTAACAAGAAAAATAGAAACAATGACGGAATCATGTATATCGGGAACCAATCAGTAACAACTTAACATAGCAAATGAAGCACCAAGAAAGATATTGGCCCAGAAATTCCGCGGGCGATCGGGTAAAAAACTTTAAAAAAATGGGCACTTACCTTATCCTGCTGTGCCCACACGAGTTCCCGGACCTGAGGCCTCCACTGACTGCGCGTTGGACCGCGTGCACGTCAGGACGTGCGCAGGGCTGGAGCTACAGTCACATGGCTCTGGGCAGCCAATCAAATAAAGTATGTTCTCATTCATAATAATGGGAACTCCGTAAGTTGGAGTAAGTTGGAGCTCCCATTATTATGAATGAGAAACGGCCCCCAAAACACACTAAAACAATAACAAAAAAAATAGAAAAAATGCACCACATATTTTTATTAATTTAAATTAAAGTTATTTACGTATTATAAAAAATATATATTTTTCCGATTTTTAAAAAAGTTTTTTTAATTAGGGTTTAAAATAAACTTACCGTAGTGGGGAGGGTTTTTAACAATAAAATGTGTTTCTATCATTTTATTTTAAAATGTTTTTGTGTATTTTAAAACTCTTACGCCTGTAACAGTAGGCTATGTGCCTGCTTTTATCAGGCGCAAGAGTTTTGCTGGGCGAGATATGGGTAAATATCGCAGTCTTGCCCTTACAAATGTCCTCGCTCCCGAGATGCGAAGGATCTGTCAAGCTCCAGCTTGGCAGATCGGAAAAGCCGTTTTTCAGCGGATGCGCATTGTGCGCTGAAAACCGGCTTTTGCGATGCCTTCCCGGGTCCGTAGACACTCAGTATGGACCCTGGAGGCCGAAATTTCTGCCCCATTATATTAAATTGAGTATTTATCTGTCCACCAGAACTGGATAGTAAACCGTTAGTGAATACCTGTAGTTGTATTCTCGTGATCTTTATAGAGTTCAGTTCAACATTGCAATTTAGGCAATGGTAACTAATTTAAAGCAATGAGAAGATTCTAGGGAGGATCTATGAGAACTGGACTCAGAAATTAAAACATTAAAATGGACTGTAATTACCACATATATGTGAAACAGTTTGCATCGGACTGGGCACTTTATAAACTAATTTTTGGATGTTTTTTGTATTAAGGGTATGTTGACTATCCCACACACTTTCATCTCACATTAATGATTAACTGGATGAGGAGCAGAACACTGATGAGTTTGGGCGTGCTCCTTTGTTATTGAGCTCAGTACAAGATACAGGCGGCAATCAACATCAGATCTGTTAACCAGATATACTACAGATTGGTAGTCTAATGGCCAATCTGTAGTATAATAGCATCCTAAGGGATATGGAAAGCAAACATATGCCTATGGAGGGATGGGGGGAAACATTCCAAGACCAAGGCAACAGTGGCTGAATAAGGAGGTCAAAAATAATATAAAGGCCGAGCAGAAATATTTGAAAATATATGTGAGAAAACAAACAGTAGTGAGGACTGAAAGACATAGAAAAGCAAGATGAGATTGAAAGCAATATAAGAAGACGACAACAGAAAATTGCAGATAACAGTGAAGGAGCCAAGGGCTAGACTTTCCACTATGGTCGCTATCGCCCCAAAATAGGCGATATTTCCGGCCTTAGTGATTTTTATTTTTCAGGATTGCTGGAATATCGCCCATTTTAAAGACCGCTAGTTTTGGCTTTTTATTTTGGGCGATAGCCTTAGCGATGCAAAATGGGCCTTAGCGATGTATTCGGTCATGCAAGGCTGACGTGCATAGCAATGGCTGTTCTGCACATGCACGTTTTTCTTTTAGCAAAGATGTTTTCCGCAATTCAAGAGTTCAGGGGTCATCTGCACATGCTCAGAAGAGTCAAAGAGAGAGAGAAGAGTGAGAAAGAAGCAGTCATCTGAGTTGATCATTGATGTAATTTGAGCATTGTCTGTTCTTTTTAGTTGTAATTTGAGCATTGTCTCTGTTCTTTAAACTTGAGTCTTAAATCTTGGAGGTGTTTATCAAAAATGTTGAGCGTTACAAGTGTGCAGCAGGAGGAGCTCTGAGGGAGAAAGAGGGCGAAAGCCTTTTCCGATGAAGCAAATGAGACCCTCGTAAATGAGGTGGAAAATCGGTGGGGACAATTAACTCGGGGTGGGCGTGGGAAACATAGAAACATAGAAAATAGGTGCAGGAGTAGACCATTTGGCCCTTCGAGCCTGCACCACTTTTTTTTTTTACTTCCCTCCGTCTCCCTGCATAGGTTCCCATCCCCCCCTGCCATATTAGTTTAACCCCTCCCCAACAGCACGAGCAAACACTCCTCCTAGGATATTAGTTCCAGTCCTGCCCAGGTGCAGACTGTCTGATTTGTACTGGTCCCACCTCCCCCAGAACCGGTTCCAATGTCCCAGGAATTTGAATCCCTCCCTCCTGCACCACTCTTCAAAGCACGTATTCATTTTAGCTATCCTGTAATTCCTACTCTGACTAGCACGTGGCACTGGTAGCAATCCGGAAATTACTACCTTTGATGTCCTGCTATTTAATTTAACTCCCTAAATTCAACTTGTAGGACCTCATTCTGTTTTTTACCTATATTGTTAGTACCTCTGTGCACCACGACAACTGGCTGTTCACCCTCCTCCTCCAAAATGTCCTGCAGCTGCTCCGAGACATCCTCGACCCTTGCACCAGGGAGACAACATACCATCCTGGAGTCTCGATTGCGGCCACAGAAATGTCTATCTATTCCCCTTACAATAAAATCCTCTACCACTATAGCTCTCCCAGTCTTTTTCCTGCCCTCCTGTGCAGCAGAGCCACCCATGGTGTCATGAACTTGGCTGCTGCTGCCCTCCCCTGATGAGTCATCCCCCCCAACAGCACCCAAGGCGGTGTATCTGTTTTGGAGGGGGATGATCGCAGGGGACCCCTGCACTACCTTCCTTCCACTGCTCTGCCTGATGGTCACCCATTCCCTATCTGCCTGAATAACCTTTACCTGCGGTGCGACCAACTCACTAAACGTGCTATTCACAACATCTTCAGCATCGCGGATGTTCCAGAGTGAATCCATGCGCAGCTTCAGTGCCACAATGCAGTTTGTCAGGAGGTGCAGCTGGATACACTTCCCGAACTGGAAGCCTCCCTGACTTCCCACATAGCACAGGAGGAGCATGACACGGGTCTGGGCTCTCCTGCCAAGACTTAACCCTTAAATTAATTTAATTTGGCAACAATGCCAAAGGTTTGTTACTGATAAAGGAAAAGAAAAAGAAGAAAAACTACTCACCAATCGCCAGCCAATCACTTACCCCCTTGGCTGCCCCCTGCAACTCCCCCCAAGAGGTGGAACAGCTGGTTTGTTTCGGCAAGAGTAGGTATTAAATTCTGAGATTTTAAATTGTAACGATCCACTGAATTAATTAGAATGTAAATCTGCCGGATTGTAATTAAACTGGGTAATCTTGTGTAGCTTCCCTGCTAAGATTTGGACTGGGGTCGGAACCTGCTCCCTTTAAGTCTAAATTTGCTCAGCTGCCTTACATTTAATGAACAGTATTAATTATTATTATTTAAAGGAATGACTGGAAACAGACAGACCGCAAACATTCAGCATTTCTACTATGTTAGTTTAGAAGGAGAATCTTTGTGTGCTGTGAGCATCTCTTTAACTTGGGCACCATCTCCTTTTTGGTTATTTTGGTGGATGGGGCACGACTGAGCACTGAGGGGTCCGGTCACCTTTACTTAGACTGTGTGAGTCTCTCCAGCTGCTGTCACTCACATAGTGATCCAGCCTGGACTGGGGGAGAGCTGCCCTGGCTCACTGTCTGCCCTGGGACACTTTGGGACATTAGCTCTGGTCACATGGAGGTCTCCGAGCACAACCCATGGACACGGTGCCCCTTCCCATTACACTCCTGTCATCGCCGAGCTCACCAGTGGTCCTGATTCCCCCCCCGCGCCCCAACTGGGGGAACTCCATCGAGTCAAACAAACTGCCTACTTCCCCTCAGGCGCATAATGGCACGGCCCGTGGATGGGGTCTTTCCTGGAGATTGTACGCGAGATGTTTGGTGTCAAAGCATTAGTTCCTAAACTCGATCTTATTAAATATTTTCTCTGAACGTAGATGTTATAACCATGCATCCATTGTGGATACAAACCATATTAGCATATAATGTTAGAATCCATTGTCTTTCCATAATAGTACCTAGTCAATTAGCTTATGCCATGCTCTTGTCATATTTTCAGAGAAAGATATCTAAGAATCGGGTGGAGCAGAGGCACACCAGAGGAGGCCCTGCTGAACTGCAGCCACTCACCGACTTGGAGGAACATGCAGCCACAATCGTTCTTGTAAAGTCCTTATACAATACCACAAATCCACACGAGGCACTTTCTATGGACAAGGTTACTCTATGATCTGAACCTTTATTCACAGAACCAAGAAGTGATGACCCTGCATGGGACCTCCGTTTATATACCTGGATGACCAGGTGAGGAGTGTCTCCCACAAGTTCACCCCCTGTGGTCAAGGTGTGCATTTCTTACGTACATACAGTATTGCAGTGTTGTTACATAAAGGTTACATACATGACAGTTCTACCACTCGTGGTGCTGCAGATCCCGTTGTTGCGCCACGTGAGTAATGTGTAAAGCAATGGTAAGCCAATGGTAATTTAAAGTAATTTAACGGCATTTAATTCTAATATACGAATGATATCATGTTATCCAGGCGCTTCGTGGGTTGACCGGAAACATTGCCACAATGTCCGCACAGATAACGGAGGGCAAGGATCGGATAGTTGTGGCAATGGGGCAAACAACTGACGCTGTCAATGCCTTGCGGCTTGCTATAGTGTCGGGAGACGGCACTGCACCCCAAGGTGCCGTCCAACCAAGCACCATGTCAGATGCGAGACAGGAGGAAGAACTTCCTTCTGACTCGGAAGACGTTTCTTCATAAATGTCTTCTCCTCCAGCCACTGAGGAGATTCTGCTGTCGTAACCCACTGCCCCCCCCCCCCCCCCCCCACACACACACTCAGCAGCAGGCCTTGAGGTCCCTTACTGCAAGACGTCTTGGTCCCATTACTCGGGGAGTTAAACGGGGGGTGGGGTGTAATACAAGGTGGGGGGGCTCAAGGTGCAGGAGGGAAGTGTGGCCGCAGGTGGGTAGAGGCCGGGGGAGGGGGTACTGTATATAGTTCTTAGTTCTTGTTAAAAATAAAGTTTTGTTAAATGTTCACTGTTGGGGATGGTGGGAGGGTGTTGTTATATTGTTGTGTTACAAATGTTGTTGACTGTTTGGGGTTGGGGGTGGTGGGGAGGTGTTATATATGTTTGTGGTAAAAAATTTCAAATTCGTCTTTTATTTTTAAACATTTTTATTTACCTTTACAATTGTCCTGAAGTGTCTTCTAATAACCTCAGGTGAAACATCAATACAAGGGTTGGCAACAATGGCCATGGCCAGGCCAGACCAGGCAAGGATGCAATGTAACGCAACTGTAACTGTCACCAATGTAAGTTCACGCAAAACGTTCATTTATGAGCTGCTGACGCAAGGGTTTTGCAGCTGCGTAACTACCACGGGGCTTTTCCAGTGTTGCGGGGGGCGCGTGGAGCCATGGGTTCATCGCCAGGCTGATTGTCCTCCCCGAGGTCCTTGTCATCCTCCTCCTCGTCCTCCTCTTCTGCTTCCCCTCTCTCCTGAGGTGGATCGGCAGTTCCATCTGGCAATTGTTGTCCTCCTCTCATTGCTAAGTTATGCAACATGCAGCACACCACAATGAACTCAGCAACGTGCTCAGGATGGTATTGTAGGTTGCCTCCTGAGTGGTCCAAGCATCTCTGAAATGCTGCTTAAGCACTCCAATTGTCTTTTCGGCGATATTGCGTGTAGCGATATGGCTTTCATTGTGGCGCTTCTCGGCTTCCGTCTGGGTTTACACAGCGGGGGTCATGAGCCGGCTGGCAAGGCCATATCCTTTATCCCCCAGCATCCAACCGTGACCTTGTGGCTGATTCTTAAGCAGGTCAAACACAGTGCTCTCACGCAAGATGTGCACATCATGGATGCTCCCTGGAAAATTTGCATGTACTGCCTGATTATTTACTTGTGGTCAACAACGAGCTGCACATTCAGGGAGTGGAATCCCTTTTGGTTCTGAAACACTTCTGCATCCTGAAAAGGTACTCACAGGGTGATACAGCCTATTGCTCCCTGCACCTTGGGGAAGTTAGTTATTCGTGAGAAACCCAAAGCACTCTCAGTCTCTCAGTCTGTGTCTCTCTGGTTATAGGGAAGCTTATAAAGTCCAGCCTGTGTGCGTAAAGGGCTTCAGTCACCTGTCGAATGCAGCAATGTGTGGTGTGCTGAAAGATACCACAAATGTCACCAGCTGAGGCCTGAAAGGAGCCCGATGCGGAGAAGGAAAGTGCCGCAGTAACCTTAACCTCAACGGGCAGTGCAGTCCTGATGGTGCTGGTAGGCTGCAGAGCTTCCTTAATTAGCTGGCATATCTCACTGATGACCTTCTTTCGGAAGCGCAGCCTCCTAATGCACGTGTTATCGGACAAGTTCAGGTATGATTGCTTATCCCTGTAAATGCGTTGGGTGTAACGTCGCTTCCTCCGCAGCGGTCTGCCATCTCTTTGATTGGGCACATAATGCTCTTTAATATACCTTCTCCCATCTCTATTCTGCAGCATGTGATTAGTGATCAATATTGGTTGAGAAATTACAGGCCCCATCACTATAAATTGCTATAAATGTCCTTAATTTGTCCTCAACAGATACAAATATGATTAGATGATTGTCAAGCATCAAAAAGGCCCTTAAAATCACTCACAAATTGATTCTCTTCACAAGCACTTGAAGCAGCCTTTTAGTCCAGATCCTCCGAGTTAGAAAATGGCATCCGCAGTGTCGAGTACTGCCGAGTAGTGCCGAGTTAAGGTCAGGTGAGTGCAGCTTTTCTTCAACGACTTTTTTGGCCAGCGATCATTTCAGCGAATTGTGGACGAAATGCCGAAAGTAGCGGTCGGCTATAATCTGGGCGATAATCAGGCGCAGGTTTCCATTTTCAGCACTATTCTCGGCTTTGCATGTGGATGACATCATATATATTTTTTAATTAGGCCAGGCGATGCAGCACATTCATGTGTGCCAAAAGTTGGGCCGGCGATAAATGGGCTATAGTCGGGTGCTAGTTTCCACTTTTTAGCAAATATGGGCGATAGCCTGCATCTCAGCTCTTATATGTGCGCTAAATGGGCGCTAAATGGGCAATGATGTGTCGAAAGTCTAGCCCCCGATATTTTTGGGGCTAAGTATGCAGTGTAAAACAATATTAAGGGTTAAATGGAATAGAAATATTACAGAGGAGCAGAAAACAGCAGATATATTAAGTATATTAGTCTTCGCAAATCAATATTGCGCACAAGTTGTACAACCAGTTATTTTAGATCTAGAATCATAACATATTCAGACCTTAATGATGCATCATGAGAAGTAAGTGGAAACTTTTAATTTAGATTTAAGCAAAGCTTTTGATAAAGTTTACACGGTTGGAAGGCATAGCACAGTTGAAATGCTGGTGAAATAATTTGAAAAATGGCTGAAAAAGAGGAAGCAAAAGAGAATTATCTTCAGGCAGGATTAGGATGGAAGTGGCTTGTTGTTCAAATACAGAAGAACAAGGGTATCCTGCGAAGTTGATGTGATTTAATGTGGACTATTGCAAAGTCATGAGACTGGGAAAGTATAAAGAATAATGGCAAAATAAGTTAAATGATAATATTCTACAGGATACAACAGAGAAGATGAATTTGGGGGGTACTGGTAGTGAGATCGCTGAAGCGATTGGCGCAGTGTGTGGCAGCTGCAAAGTTGTCATGAGGATTGGAGGCCAAAGGCAAGGGAATTAGGAATTTGCGAGGGAACTTAGTTTTTCCAAAAGGCGGATAGTGAGAAAAGTGGAATTGGAGGAAGTTAAGGGGATGTGCTAAGGGAGACAGGAAACTGATCAGATATTACCTAATCTCTGATTGAGACCTTAGCTGCAGAGAGGCCACGAAAGAAGATAAGATTGAGGAGGAGGCCAATGAAATGGTATTAGGATACTATTCGGATAATTGAGATAATATCAACAGATTTAGTTAAAATCCTGCAACTCACATTCTGCTTGATTGTTTTTTAAAATTATTTGAAGAAAAGCGAGAGAACAAATTTCAGAAGCTCTATTCAGTTAAGTTTATATTAAACATAGAAACATAGAAATTTACAGCGCAGAAGGAGGCTATTTCGGCCCATCGTGTCTGTGCCAGTCGACAAAGAGCCGCACGGCCCTTGGTCAGCAGCCCTAAAGGTTATATATAAACCTATGAACAATGACGGAAAGGCAAAGAGCACCCAGCCCAACCAGTCCGCCTCACACAACTGCGACACCCCTTATACTGAAAACCTCGACACTCCATCCCAACCAGAGCCATGTGATCTCCTGGGAGAGGCAAAAACCAGATAAAAACCCAGTCCAATTTAAACAGAAGCAGTCTGTGTGCGAATGTGAAAGAAACTGATGATAACACAACTTCGGTAACTTTTGGGAAGACATCCTAGCCATAGAAGATACGCTAGTGACAGATTATTTATTGGATTGTTTCTGCCTGGTTACAGCACACAAACAGTGTTAACATTGGTTCACTATTTCTGCAGGCTGCAGCGAATACATATCATCACTAACTATCAATAAGATTGTAATTGGTTTATGCCTGCAGAATATAAATAAAAATAAGCATAAGAAATAGGAACAAAGACAGGGGCCTAGAAATTCTGCACTTTTTTGACACAGAATTATCACAATCTGGTTGGGGGAAAGGATTCCATCCCTTTCTCACCTCATTTAGAAATTCTAAAAGGGGGCATTGTCACTTTTTACACCAGGCCCCTCCTGGCTGTTGTGCTGTCACTTTAGTAGGCGGAAATCGAAGGATACCAGATTCCTCCAGAAATTTCACCAATTCTGCATTTTGTACTGCCAGTGGTAAGAGGCAAGCCCCCTTGCCATACTGGACTGTAAGTGGGTCCCGGGATGCCATAAACAGAATAATATAGCATACAGTAATACAGAGTATATAGTAGTATGGATTGTACAGCAATAATAATAATGACTTACCGTTATACAGTGCTAATAATGTAAAAGCATCCCAAGGTACCTCACAGTGAGGAACAAGTCACAAGGAAAATAGACAGCAAGCAGGAAAGGAAAGATTCGGAGGATTTAACAAAAAATTAGTCAAAGAGTTGTGTTTTGAGGAGGCATTCAAAGGATGAGAGAGAGATGCAGGCAGAGCAGTTTAGGAAGGGAATACCAGAGATTAGGACCCAAGCAGCTGAAGGCTTTGCCATCAATGGTAGGGCAAAGAGAATTGGAATTCACATAAACCAATTAGAGGAATGCAGTGTTTGGTGAGATGGTTATAGGGTTAAAGGAAGTTACAGAGATCGGAGGGAGTCACGCCATGGAGGCATTTAAAAATGAGGATGAGGATTTTAAATTTAATGCATTGAGGGATGGGAAGCCAATGTAGGTCATTGAGGACTGGGATGATGGGGGAATTGGACTTAGTGGCCGTGATTTTGCCAGCCGCGGCGTGTCCTGTGTGGCCAGAGTAGACAGCGGCTTCAAACCTGCTCCTGTCTTCATTCTACCTCCTCCAAGTGATTTTGCCCTGATTGGGCTTGTTAAGTCCGCCCTGTGAGGTTCCTGGCCAATTAAAAGGAAGCGGATCTGATGACGTGTCATCAGCCGATTTCCTTAAAGGGGCATGTCCACATGCATTCTGACAGTTGTGCTGTCAGTGTTCTACAGCATTGAGTTGCTGCAAACACGAACAAACACTGCACAAAGGTGCATGGCTGCACCCAGGCTCTCCCAGGACTCCCTCCATATGCTTATGGAGGGAGTGACAGCACGCAGGGAGGTTCTCTTTCCTTCCCATGGGTGGAGGCGACCTCCCCAGCAGATCAACGCAGCCTGGTTACACATTGCACAGGAGGGCACAAGCAGGGATGGTGTTGGGAAGAGCTGGCTGCAGTGGCGCAAACCTTTCAATTACAGTAGATCACGAAACATTACTGCAAAGACACAATCAACCTCACCCTCCTGTGTCATTCATCACATCCTCATCACTCTGCCTTTCCTACCCTACTCCTGCACATCCATACTCATACCAACTTACCGTACACCTCCACCCATCCCTCTCTATCTATAGTATCACTTCCTCATCTCTCTAGCCACCCCGCACACTCACCCTCATCCGAATACGACACAAGCGTAAACACGAGCGTTTTAGTTAATATTCGTGTAAAGTTTCTGTTAATGTGTTGTCAATCATTGAAATTTTTATTTTCACCATTTTGCCTTCTTGGACAGATTTGAAAGTGCCTTAGTGAGTTCCAGTGAATGGTAAGACATAACGGCCCCTCCCCCAAAGGAATGCCTTGGACATTGTAGGGATGCTGGTATGGAGTGGTGCCAACCTGGCCTATCATTTTTAAAGCCAGTGTTAAGTGAAGCAAATCTGGACATGGTGAGGCCATCGCTGGCGTCCCGGGCAGCAATGTGTACGGGTGATGATGCCCTGTGTCCAGTGCAGCATTAGTTGATTGCGGAGAAGGTTGGTGTGTATATTGATGCTGCTGGTGTGCCTGGTGATGTAGTTGGGGCTGATCATGTTGGGAATCTGAGGACCAAGGTGAGATTTTTCAAGGGCACCGATGCTGATGGAATAGATGGCAGATGAGGTTGAGATGACAGAAGCGATGTGTCATTGGTGAGAAAGGTTGTTCCAATGAGGTGAAACTAGATAGAGAGATTGCTCCAAACACTGCATAAAGGTCAATCTGTCTATTGAATGCAGTAAACAACTGCTTCTATCCTTGGAAAGTAAAGACCTATGAAATGAGAGCCCTCATGGACCATTTGCAGCTGTCAGGTTAGTGAATCATTTGATGCTGACACAACACCCGACCTACTTACCTGACGTGATAACCGTGCACCGGGAAACTCGTTAAAAACCTGGTAAAATGGTAAGTACATGGTAAAATCATGCTTAACTACCTTTTAACAAGCTTTTGACTATCTAAATTGGCTGACCCGCTGTTTGGTGTTGGGTCTGTTCAGGAATGACAGACCTGACATTAGGGAAACTGACAAGGAAGCGGGATTTTTGATTTTGACAGTGGACCCACCTCCAAACCGCACTCTGAGTGCTGGCAAAATTCCGGCCAGTGTGTGACCGTATACGGGCATCAGAGGTTTGGACAAGTTTTAGTTAATAGAGGGTGTAGGAAGAGAGGCCAGCAAGGAGATTGTGGAAGTAGTTGACACTGAAGATGACAACGGCATGAAAAGGGTTTCTGTAACTAGAGCAGTTGAGATGGAGCAGAGGTGGGTAATGTTGTAGATGTGGGCAATGTATAATAGATTTGGAGGTGAAACCAAATTCGGTATAACAATTCTTTATTTCAAGCACAAGTGAGAATTAATACATTTCAGTATTTAAGCAGTAATTTACAGAGAAGTAAAATGATATTACCCTGTTCCTCCTCTGAGTAGAGCATCCTCGATCAGGCCAACTTCCCCAGCATTGAAGCACTGACCACACTCGACCAGCTCCGTTGGGCGGGCCACATTGTTCGCATGCCTGACACAAGACTCCCAAAGCAAGCGCTCTACTCGGAACTCTTACACGACAAGCGAGCCCAAGGTGGGCAGAGGAAACGTTTCAAGGACACCTTCAAAGCCTCCTTGATAAAATGCAACATCCCCACCAACACCTGGGAGTCCCTGGCCAAAGACTGCCCTAGGTGGAGGAGGTGCATCCGGGAAGGCGCTGAGCACCTAGAGTCTCGTCGCCGAGAGCATGCAGAAAACAGGCACAGGCAGCGGAAGGAGCGTGCGGCAAACCAGATTCCCCACCCACCCTTTACTTCAACGACTGTCTGTTCCACCTGGTTCCAGTATTGGACTGTTCAGTCACCTAAAAATTCACTTTTCGAGTGGCAGCAAGTCTTCCTCGATTTCGAAGGACTGCCTACGATGATGATGCTGGGTAGAGCGCATGGTGCAGCTGGCCCCTTCCAGTGTCCAGTGCAGCATCTTCAGCTCTTCACTAGAAGCTGCTTCATCTGTGTTCTTATACCCCTTTCAGTCATGCGACCCCTGAACCATCAAAACTCATGGTTAGTGCTGTCCCAGTTTTGTCTTCCCTTATCAGGCAGTGTGTATACTGACCGCTTCCTGACTTGTCTGCTTGATCAAGTTATCTTTGTTTCCTTTTGGCATATCAGAAGAACATGAAATGTCTCACTCACAGGACAGACATTTAATGTGACCGGGGCCATCTATTTACTAGTTCTGCTTTTCCATTGTTTCAGGTAATCACAGATACTAGCACCTCCTTATCTGATCTGACCGCTTGACCTAATTAACTTCTGAATAGTATGCAAGTTCCAATCGTCTTTGTTCTGTCTTAATGCATCCGCAGTTGTTTTTAAGTTTAAACTATTTTACCACAGATGGCTCGATGGTAAAGTGGGCAGCAAAGATGTTAATATTTAAATCCTTACAGACTCCCCACATTGAGGGTGAAGAACAATTTATGGTCCCTCATTATTTAATCAATGATGCTAACTCATAGTTATACATTTGCTATGGCAAACGCCATATCACACGCTTAATCCAACATGCCAAGATAATTAATACAATCACTTGCTCTTTGACAAAACACATGAAGATTATTTGACAACTGTTATCTATGTATGTAGACCTCACCAGTATGTAAGACTTGCCACTAGGGGCACACCTGTGGGAGACCTAAGGGTCACCTGTGCACCCTGGGGCAAGCAGGTATAAAAGGTGATTCACCATACAGCTTCCCCACTCTGGAGTCTGAATAAAGAGACCAAGGTCACAACAGTTTGAGCTTACAACACAGTCCTGTGGATTTATTCCGAACATAACATATTGGCGATGAGTAACGGATCACGAACTTTCACGCAGTAATGGCTGCAGTTAGTATTCTTGAGAGACTTGTTGAGGGTGATGATTGGGAAGCCTTCATTGAGTGCCTCAACCAGTACTTCATGGCCAACGAACTTGACATGGCTGAGACTGCGATCAAGCGCAGGGCGATTCTCCTCACCGTGTGTGGGTCTTCGATATATGGCCTCCTCAAAAATGTGCTGGCACTGGTCAAACCAACGGACAAGACTTACACAGAACTGTGTAGGATGGTTCAGGAACACCTCAAGCCAAAGGAGAGCATCTTACTGGCCAGGTATCGCTTTTACACCCACCATCGCTTCGAGGGCCAGAACGTGGTGAGTTTTGTCGCTGACCTAAAACGCCTTGCAGGACAGTGCGAATTTGCAGGATCTTTGGGGGAAATGTTGCGGGACTTTTTCGTGCTTGGAATTGCCCACGAGGTCATTCTTCGCAAACTGCTGTCTGCCGAATCCCTAGATCTGAGCAAGGCCATCATTATAGCCCAAGCCTTCATATCCACGAGCGATAACATGAAACAGATATCTTCACAGAATCGAAGCTCACCGGCAAGTACTGTGCATAAAATAATGTTTTCAGCAGGCAGAACTGCACAGGGCAGAGCCCACACGACCGCAGAGGCCAGACCTAGGCCTAGAGTGACTCAGAGTCTCCCGTGGGGAGTGAATACGTATTCATTGACACCATGTTGGCGCTGCGGGGGCAGTCATGGAGCTCATCAATGTCGATTCAAGCATTATGTGTGCAAAGGCTGTGGAACAATGGGGCACCTCCAGCAAATGTGCAAACGACCTGTGACTCACCACGTGGCAGAGTCAGGAGAGGACGACCGATCCAGCGAGGATCACGCTGAATGAGCAGGAGAGGCAACTCAACCTGAGGATGAAGAGGAAGTATATGGGATACACACCTTCACCACCAAAAGCCCTCTGATAATGTTAAAAGTTAAACTCAACGGCACTCCAGTCTCCATGGAACTGGACACGGGGGCGAGTCAATCAGTAATGAGCCAGAAGGCATTCGAGAGGCTGTGGGGCGACAGAGCACAATGACCCGAGCTGATCCCGATTCAGACAAAGCTGCGCACTTACACCAAGAAACTGATACCAGTTATTGGTAGTGCGGACATAAGAGTATTCCATGAGGGAGCAGTACATGATTTACCACTGTGGATTGTTTCAGGTGATGGGCCAATGCTGCTTGGTAGAAGGTGGATGGGGAAGATTCGATGGAACTGGGAAGACCTCTGGGTACCTTCTCTGGCGAACGACGTCTCCCTTGCTCAAAGGCTGAGCAAAGCCCCACCTTCAGCTGAACCATGCATTGAAGTGCAGATCCATTTGCAGATCCCCGAGGTACAGGATGCCCATCACAACCACGAGGAGGTGAAGATCAACCGAGCAGCGGTACAAGCACGGTACCCACCACCCAAAGCCGATGACCTCTTCGCGACGATGGAAGAGGCTCCAGGTCGACCAAGCAGAGTGGGACTCCGGTCGGAACGATCCGAATGCGTCTTCCAAACGGCAGAGGAAAAATCCCTGGGGAGGAAAATCGCGGCAGTCGGCATCACGGACTCAGATGAGAGTGCGTCCAGACCACGGAACGAAATAGCATCCAGACCACGGGATGAGAGTGCGTCCAGACCACGGGACGAAAGTGCGTCCAAACCACGGGACGAGAGAGCGTCCAGACCACGGGATGTCGCCGCAATGAAACAGAGGCATGTGTTGCCCAGCAAGGAAGACGACTGAGTTTGGGGCAAAGTTAAAGGGGCGGCCGCTGAGAAGGCCAGGAACCCACTACATTCCAATAAGTTGTTTGCACTATGTAACCCATGTGAGCGTTCTTTCGCGGCCAATGATGTACCATCATATAGGGTTGGGGGTACCTTACAACAAGCCAAAGTAGCTAGCGAACACCAACCGGTTGTATATGTATCTGACAAAGTATTTGTAGCAAGTGATGTGTTATCACACGGGGTCGGGTGTGTTGTACAGCAAGCCAAAGTAGCGGGCGAACACCAACCGGTTGTATATGTATCTAACAAAGTATTTGTAGCAAGTGATGTGTTACCACACGGGGTTGGGCGTGTTGTGCAGCAAGCCAAAGTAGCGGGTGAGCTGCAACTGGTTGTACATGTATCCAATACGTTAACCAAGGCAGTAGCTTGGATTCACGGGACAAAAAAGATGTACCAAAGAGTGTCCCAATATTTGCTTGAGTCAGACAAGCTGCCCATCCCACAGTTTTTGGAGAGCAGAAGCACCATTATCGATGCTGTGTTTCGAGAATGTCTAACACTGTCTGTTCACTGTAACATGATCCGCCACGGGCCAGGCACTGAGAACGGCGCTAATGCCCTCAGTTGGCTACCGTTGCCCACCACCGAGGTGGAAACGGTGCAGCCTGCAGACCTACCCGTTGTCGTGGAAGTGCGAGAAAGCGAGAGGTCAACCGTATGAGCCCCCCAGTTTAGGACCTGGACCAGCCAGGATCCCACGTTATCGCCTGCCAACGGCGAACCGCTAGACGGGATGTTGTAGCTTATCCGTCGCAAAGACGAAAGGCTCATCCCATCAGATTGGCCCCTATGGGGCAATCCTGCTATGTTGCAAAGAAAGGCAGGGAGGCTACACACAGTCGTTGGTCCGGGGCCTCCATACCATGGCCCAGGATCCATGGGGACCACGTGGCCTTGCGCCACCACTGAAAGTCTCAAGGCCATATCGACCATCCTTGGCTTGCCAGACCTTAGGGTCAGCGACAATAGTCTGGAGCGGGCAACCCAAATCATAAAGCCAAGCACCACACGTGTCACGGTAGACTCCCCACAGACCCAGCTATCCCGAGTGCTATGCAGTCACCAGACAGAATCACTCAGATTCGAGCCTTCCGTATGCTATCAGCAGAGAATGTACCATGATTGCACGGCTCCTCCACGTGACATCAGAATAAATAATGTAGACCATGTTCAGGGCCCCAGATGGGCCGCTAGCTGTATTAGCCAAAGAGGGGAATGGAGTGTATGTGATGAAAATGGGGCGTTTGATGGTGAAACCATGTACCGGGCAAACACAGAAAGCATTTGGATCAGACCAAACTGCGAAGTAAAGATAACCAGGAACCACTGTGAAAGGACCCAGCCTCCAGCGACCCACTAACACAATCGCCCTCGCCGTCAACCACGTGGATGAACCCACTATGCCAGGACTTCAACTCAGGCGATCGACGCGGGACGCAAGGCGCCAGATCGCCTCAACTTGCAAATAACTTGGGGGGGGGGCGGGGGGTGGGGGGGGAGTGATGTTATGTGTGTATGTAAACCTCACCAATATGTAAGACTTGCAACTAGGGGGCACATCTGTGGGAGACCTAAGGGTCATCTGTGCACCCTGAGGCAAGCAGGTATAAAACGTGATTCACCATGTTGCTTCTCCACTCTGGAGTCTGAATAAAGAGACCAAGGTCACAACAGTTTGAGCTTATAACACAGTTGAAGGAATGCAAAATTCACAAGAAACCCCCCCGTGTTTGGGCTCATTCGAAAGGAAATTTAATTTGGGACTATCTACCGAAAAGTTTGGAACTCTAAAGTGCTTATGGAAGAAACTACGAACTTTAATAGAATTTTGGATTTTAAAAGACAAACTCAAGGCTGTGGGCGGGCCTACGGAACTATCAAGAGACAGTCTAAGTGGAGCTACCTGGGTGTGAGAAGTAAGTTAACCTGTCTGGAAGAATGAGTATTTGAAAATCCTTCTCCACAAGAGACATTAACATCACAAAATCACCCAGAGGTAGCTACCCATCAACACAACCATTTCAGCATATACATCACAAAGAGGCTCAATGCAGCCTGTATGCAAAAGACTAAGCACAAAAGGACATTGCAATTACCAAACTAATATTTCCATCAGGAAACAGTTTTCGAACATCAACCCACCCAAGACATATCAACTTTTAACGAGCCCGACAAAATATTACAAAGAAGAACCAAGCTCGCCAAAATTATACACAGGGTTTTGAACAGATTTGGCGGCAAGATTAGAACACTGAAATCGTATAACTGACCCCTGTTTTCAACAGAGGTTAGGTGGTTGTTAGGTAGCTACAAGGCTGCTACCACCTCAGATGACACTTTGACTGACAGACTAGTACCACACTATGCTGTGTCATCAAGACAAGGAGAGAAACCAACGCGACAGTTGTAAACTAACTTCTCCAGCCTCGAAGTTCTGAAGTCCTGAAGGAAGGAAGAACATCACCATCGCAGTAGCGACTGACCACAGTCAACATGGTATCAAGGGAAAAACAACCGCGATCTACCGTTAACTATCAAAAAGGTTGGTAAGCATAGTCCCTGCATGCCCTGGAGTCTAACCTAGCTAGAATTAGGTACTGGGAGGTGGGAGATATAATTTACTGCAACCTCCTTTGAATGTGTAGTGTATGGTACTTTATTAGAGTGGTTATGAGTTTGACCTTGTACCTTTCCTTGTATTGTCCTTTATTAGAGTGATTATAAGTTTGGCCTTGTATTTTCTTACTAGAGTAATAAGCTTGCATTACTTTGAGTGTAATAAAAACAAAGTTCTTTGCATCAAACCAGTGTCCTTTGCACTTTTGTCACCCCCTCCCGCCCCCAAATAAATCAAGAGTACAGAACCCAAGGGAGTTGGAGCGATTCGAACCGCTCAAGTTGGTCAGAAGGGAACCTGACCCCCTCATAGAGATCACACCACCACCCCCCCCCCCCATTACAAAATGGTGACCACGAAGGGACGACTCTGATACAAAGGGTGTGATGTGGAGAGTGCTGGTTTGGGGCAAAGAACCAAAATGGAAGAGAGAATTTCCTCTTATGTGTATAAGAAGGTCAATGTTACTAAAGAATGGGTGCTTAGTCTATTGCGCGCTGAGCGTCCAGCTGACGCTGCAGCCCAGTGGAGAGCAAGCAAAGATCACAAAGAAGCAGTAGAAAAGGCAATCTGGTTGGTCTGTCCACAGCGACAGGTCCAACTCCTAGATAGAATGAATGAAACATTACAGGCAGAGTTATGGGAATGCACAGAGAACTATGTCAGAAGAAAGATTATCGGGAGAACTCCGTAAGCTAAAACAGGAAAGGACCCAAATAATGGAAAGGTTTAAAAACAGTCAGGACTATTTTCAATGTCAGGTTACCGAGGCCAAAAGTAATGAAAAGTCACTGAGGGAGGAAAGCACTCGCCTCACCCCACAAGTAAAAGAGCACCAGGAAAGATTAAAAGATGTGCAAGCAGCGTATAAAGTAGCTAGCACTAATGGGTTTGAATCGGGAGACCACGGTCCCTGCCAGCAACAAATTAAAAGTTTAAACCTTGCTCTGTCTAAGGCAAAAGGCATGGTATGCCTAATAAGCTCGGGTATGCCCCAGGTAAACCTGGAAGAGAAGGAAGAAACTACTCGGCCATTACCTGTGGCACCGGTGACTACACCGGTGCAGCACCAGGAGGGGCAAATCAGTTGCGGGGCGGACAGGGATAGTGAACCACCACCACCTGTGGCACCGAGTTTCAGCTCGGCTTGGCCACAGGGAAGAGAGGGAGGCGAGCCAGAACAGGGAGAGCTAGAACCAGGGCCAATGTGCCCGGTATGGCAACAGAAGTTTGGCCCGCCCACCCTTAACGGGGGTCCAGGGCCCCTGGAAAGTCAGTTTGTGGTTCCCCCACACCCCACCAGCTTAGGGCTATGATAAGCCACCTGGAAAAGCTAACTCCAAAGGGAGACCCCTCGGTTCACTTTGTGGAAGTGGAACAGGCAGGGGATATTAATGGGTGCGATGATGCAGAAATGGCAAAGATGCTTCTCCTATCTCTAGACAGCAAACTGTACCAGTCCCTCTCTACTGAGAGCAAAAGAGGACAGAAAACACTTGCTGCCGTCTAAAAGGACATTCTAGAAGCTATGGGCTGCAATGACGGGAGTCCCTTCTCTAGAGTAGAGAAAATGGTGCAGCTCACAGGAGAAACCTCACAGGCATTCGCAGACCGACTGTGGCCGGTGTACAAAAGCGTCTGTAGTGGGGACATAGACAGAGATCACTTAAACCTGGACGAATGAGCACACTGGCTCCGAAGCCTAGTAGCTAACAATTTACCCAGAATAAGAACTAAGGCTGAGGCCTGGTTCGACCCCAGAGATCCCCAAGCCACAGAACAGGGAGTGCTTAGGCAGCTGACCCTAGCTTACAGAAACGGCAGAGGGACAGAAGAGCACCCACAAAAGGGAAGGGTTCACGAAATCCGACCTAACCAAGACAAGAGGGAATGGTGCCACGAGGGGGGCAACCTTTCTGATACAAAACGTACCTGCTTCGGGTGTGGAAAGAGTGGGCACTGGAGAAAGGATTGGAAAAATCCATGGAAGAATAGTGCAGGAAAGAGTTCTCCAGCCCCAGCCAAAAAGGCCGAGATCGAGAAGCCAGTCCCTCCCCACTCGTTTGATACCTATTTAACTGCGCTCCAAGCCATGTTAGATGGCCCTGGGAAGGTAGCCACCACCACTGGTACTGAGATCCCATCTGACCCCTCCCAACCAAAACCATGACTAGGACAGGCGCAGCCTGTCCACCTGTGTGCCCTCGAGTACGATGCGTGGGGGAGACTGACCATACAGATGGAAGTGGAAAAGGTGAAAGGGACTTACCTGCTGGACACCGGTGCCTCAAGCACCCTTGTCTATGCAGCTAACCCCGCCGCCTCACCTCTGTCTAACGGGGTCCTCTACAGCTTGGTGGGTTTCACAGGCACTGAACAGACTGGCTCATTCTCCGTTCCGTTCTCCATTCATTTAGGTACACTCCACACTAAGTGGACTTGTGTCCTGATGAAGTGGGAGCAGGAAGGGAGAGGGATCCTGGGGGCCGACTTCATCCTAGGCCACGGGATCCTAGTGGATTTAAGAAACCACTGTCTTTGGGGGTCAGTCTGTACTGTACAGGAGAGTGAGGTGATGGTTATCCCGGGAAAACAGGGAAAAGGGACGGTGTGCACCATGAAACCAAAGGAGGGTTACGACCTTGAATCACTGGTCAGTAACACCTCTGTAGATTATCAAGAGTATGTGAGGAAAAACCTTGCAGCTTTTGCCACTCACAAACACGACTGTGGGAGAATAAATGGGGTCGAGGTTAGTGTAGATGGGGACCCCATGACCTAACCACAGAAACAGTACAACTTCCCCAGGGAGGCGGAGGCAGACATGGAAACAGCGTTGGGTTCGCTGGTTAAACAGGGGGTATTGAGACCAATAGCTGCCCATGTGAACTCTCCATTGTGACCGGTTAACAAACCGGACAACTCCTGGAGAGCCACGGTGGACTATCGAGTACTCAACCGTAACATCCCCTCCTGTGCACCCACTGTTGCTGCTGTCGCCGATCTCATTGGAAGTATCCCAGCCTCTGTGACTACCTTCACGGTGCTGGATATTTCCAATGGGCTCTGGTCCATACCTTTAAGAAGGGAAGATCAGTACAAGTTTGCTTTTACCTTTAAGGGACAGCAATACACTTGGAACTGTCTCCCTCAGGGCTTCCACAGCAGCCCCAGTATTTTCCATCAGTGTATGGCCAACTGTTTAAAGAGTTTCAGCAGACCCCAGCAATTAGTGCAGTATAGATGACCTGCTCCTGTTCACCGATGAGGGGGAGGAGCATGGCCCACTGCTGGCTGAGCTGCTGGAGCTGCTGAAAGAAGAAGGATTTAAAGTAAACCCCAAGAAGGCACAGATCGGCCTGGAGGAAGTAAAATTCCTGGGACTGGCTGTGCGCGCTGCGGAAAGAGCCATTGACAAAGCTAGAGGGAGGCAGTGCAGAAGTTATCCGCCCCCAACACAGTGATAGGAGTAAGATCTTTTCTAGGGCTAACCGGGTACTGCAGAGACTTCATTGAGGATTATGCAGCCACAGCAGCCCCTCTGCTTTGACTCCTACACAAGGGAGTGGAGTGGGAATGGGACGAAGGTTGCAAGGCAGCATTTATCCAACTCAAGAAAGACCTGTAGACCGCGCCAGCTCTAGGGGCCATAGATGGGGGTAAAGAGATTTTCCTGGAGGTAGCAGCCAGCGGGGATAGCCTGAGTGCAATACTGCTCCAAGAGCGGCACGGCCGGCTGAGACCAGTGGTCTACTCCTCCAGGATACTCACGGATGTGGAAAAGGGATACTCCAACTGTGAGAGGCACCTTCTAGCCACTCATTGCGCTGTGAAAAGATCACTGATCTCCACAGGGGGGGTCTCCTATCACACTCCTTACCCACCATACGCCCACGCAAATGTTCCTGGATGGGAGAATCAAGCACGGGACAGTGAGCAGTGCCCGCATTGCTCGCTGGACCCTGCTCCTCTCTCAAATGGACCTACGGGTAAAGGGTCTCTGCGAGCCAAGACTCACAGCCAACATGATTTATACAGGGACAGCGCACCGGTGTTCCATAGAAGGGGTATGGGAAATTAACATAGGCTTTCGGGTTGGGTTACACCTCACCTATGTGGACGGTTCAAGCACGGTATCTGCGGGTGAACGACTCACAGGCTGCGGAGTTTATGACCCCGAGGCAGGCATTGTCCTGGCGTTTAAACTCCCCAGTACTATGAGCGCCCAGCACGCTGAACTGTCTGCGATGGTGTATGTAGTCACACACCCCGAAGAATTCCCTACCCCAAACACGATTTGCTCGGACAGTATGTTCACATGCAATTCGTGTACGGAGTACCTGGCTATCTGGTCCCGCCGCGGATACACATCCGCAGAGGGGAGACCCCTGGCAATTAAGCCTCTACTGGAAAAGATCATGAAAGCCGTAGGGGAGGAAGGGAATATCTACATACATAAGGTGAAGGCACATTCCACCACAGAACCCCGTAGCACGAGAAACCAGCAGGCTGACATGTTAGCCAAGCAGGGGGCCCGCACCGGCAAGCTCTGGGATCGGTGCAACCCAGGACCCATAGCAACAGTTAGGGGCAGGATGGGGACGGCAGGGAAGGCAGGGATAGCTTTGTCCCTGGACCTAAAAATGGTCCAGACCCAAGTACCCGTCCTCAAAACTGTCCTGAACACGCTAGCAAAAGGGGAAAGGGTAGACGGCCCACACGGCATCGCAGCAATTGCCATTAAAGAAGGCATGCTGTTCAGGGGGGAGCAATGGGTAGTACCGCAATAACACTGGATAAAATTCCTCCAGCTGGCCCACGAGGGTCCAGGAGCAGGATACTCCGGACATGAGACCACGTGCCAACGAGTGGAACAGGCAGGGTGGTGGCCAGAACTCAGGGAAGATGTCCGCGAGTTCTGTGCTAGCTGTCTGGTGTGTGCGGCCAACAACCCCGACCCCCAGAAAAGAAAGGTGTCTATGGGACATATCAGGAGGGTAGAGGGACCCTGGCAGTCGATCCAAATCAATTACATCGGGCCCCTACCCACTGCCCAAGGAGGTTACAAGTACTGCCTAGTATTGGTGGATGTATTCACTAAATGGGTGGACGCCTTCCCATGCCAAACAGCCACTGTCCTGGGAACAGCTAGGATCCTGGTCAGAGAAGTGTTCTCCCGATGGGGACTACCACAATACATGGAGTCCGACCAAGGGAGTCACTTCACCGGGCAGGTGATGCAGGAGACCCTTAAGGTACTCGGCATCAGAGGAAAATGGCATGTCGCCCACAACCCGCAGTCATCTGGGCCTGTGAAGTGTTTAAACCGTACCATCAAAGAAAGGCTGCGCAAAGAGACAGGGGACTCACCCAAAGGGTGGGTAGAGGTCCTCCTACTGGTCCTCATGGGGATCCGGGCCAGCCAGTCAAAGAGCACGGGGTACTCCCCATACAAGCTCATGACCGGCAGAGCCATGCGAACCCCCACCCATGTGTTAGCCCCGGTACTCACGGAAGGTCAACTTAGGAAGTGAACCAGGACAGCTTTGTCAGGAATCTGTTTGAACACCTTAAACAGATTCACTGGCAGGCTGCTAACAACATGGGAAAACAACATCGGAGCAACTGACTGCTGCTAGAGCCCCGCAAGCATGAGTGGGAGATAGAGGACCAGGTTATGGTGAGAAACTACGCTAGAGTAGGGGTCTTTGAGGCACTGTACATGGGACCGTACCACATTATCGACAAGGCAAGCCCCATGGTCTATGCCATAAAATTGCCCCGCCGAACAAAGTGGTTCCACATAAATCAGTGCAAACTTTTCAACCCAGGGGTAGCAGCTAAACGCAAGGGACACCCAAAACCTGTAAACCGTGCTAAACACAGGGACCCCCAGCCAACAACCCCCAACTGTGGAAATCCCACAGACTGCATCTAGAAGAGCGGTGGACAGTGTTAGTGGAGGAGCCGCCCCCCCCAATCATTTGGGGCTCGGACGCACCCCCAGCAGCCGGAGCCTTAAGAAGGACTCCCCGCACACCACGGCCAAAGACACTGTGGTCACCAGCACTCCAATTTGAATGGTTCAGCCCCGGGAGAGGGACCAGCCGCAAAAGAGCACCTAAGTTCAGAAACCAGCCCGCGAGCAGGGACACCCAGCCGGTAGCCTCAGGCAACAAGGGACCCCCAGAAGAGATAGCGGTGGAACAGCCACCAAGTGAGAGTCCCCAGCCCGTAGCCATCGACCAGGCGGAACCCCCAGGGGAAGAAAGGAACCAGGCAGCCACCCCCAAAGGAGACGTTCCCCCGATAGTGTGGGACTCAAACCCACGTCCGGTCAGGGTACTTAGGGTTAGACGGTGCAGACCAACCTATCACCGACCTCGTTGGACACCCAGCAGGAGAAGAAGAAAGAGAGAAGGCAGGAATTAATCTGGCCACCCAGAGACGGGTGGCAGATGTACATATATAGCAATGTGAATTTAAGAATGTTTAGCAATATGAATTTAAGTATGTTTAGTGAATAAGTTTAGAATAGTGTAAGATTTATCTGTGTAATGATAAGTATATGTGTATTAGTTAACTGGGGTAAGGAAAATAATCTACCTGTGCAGCTATTAAAAGAAGCACAGGCCGGGTAACACCCAGGAGTAAGAAGAATCTACCGTTATGGCTATTAAGGAAGCATAGGTGAGATAACAAGCAAAATGGCTGTGAGATAAAAGTTAAAAGCAATCAGTCCATAAGGAACTGAATAAGACAGCCAGTCAATTAAAGACTATGAGCCCAATTTAGAACTCGGTCAGCTTTGTCAAGCCAGAGAGCTTTCTCAGGGCTAGACAATCTGTTTCTTGTGCCCTTACAGGAAAGAGGACAGCATGAGAAGGATCCTGCTCCTGCTCGCCCTGATAAGGATGAGCAGCGGTGAACGAGGAGACGTGGAAGAATCTCTTATCTACGGGTGTTCAGGAGGAAGAGCACCAATCGTAACCGCCGGGGGTGGCCCCCGAGACGTGGAAGAACTCGCCGTTTACGCCCACAAGGGAAGTTGGCCAGGGTGGCTGGGATCTAATTCTACCCGCTACTCCAACCAGGAAGGTTTTACCTATGGGAAGGCTTCACTTCCATGCTCCCGGATGCGGATCATCGCTGCCCGAGTCAGTGTTACAGAGGGAAAGCGTGTGTGTTTGACTTGCAAAGGGAACATTCCCCTGGGAAGATAGTGGTGGCTTAGAAAACTCAGCAAGGACACATGGGACCAGGAATCGGACTGGGAAAGACTCGGTAATGATACGTACCGCACCATCACGGGGACACGGGGAGGAATAAAAGTGTGTTGGGACAAATGGTGGGAATCCGAACAAGGAATGTATGTTTGCATGTGGGGATCAGAGAGTATTTGTCCCGCAGGCATATCGATCACCTTTGCCAGGCAATGGCAAGATGAAGGGGTAGGGATGGGGTGGGACTCTAGCCTACACGGGTGCACGGTCCCACACACCCCACTCCCAATTAACGCCACCGAACTAAGAGCGCACATAAAGAAACCCCTGCCCACAACCCCGCCAATACGCACAGTAATAGAGAGGTGTCCTACCACCACCAAGGGACCTGGGAACGGATTAGTATTGGTACCGACCGAAAAGGTGTTATATCAGGGGATACATTATATCAGGGGATACATTATGCAGTAGCTTCAGCAATATTAAACCATACCGAGGTACACCTGCCTGCATGGTGTGCGAAGGAAACAGAGCTGCTATACCAGGCTCTACTTAGAGACATGTTCAAGAATTTTTATGAGTTAGACTTTGGAAATGTAGACAAAGTAGACCTATACACCCTAAGCACTAGGGACATGGGCTCAGGGAGACCTAGAAGGGGAATCGTAAGCGATGTTTTCACTACCTACAATACAGCATCCTCTGTAATAAATAGCCTAGATGACATAGATGACTAGATGACATAGAACTGCAAACTGAGATAAACAGTTTAAAGACCCAACTGAGAAAAATTCGAAAGCAGAAGAACACCGTAGTAGGTTCAGAACTACATGAGGACCAGGCTATGACTGTCCATTTAAAAGAAATAGTGGCTGAGCTGGAAAAACATGCACAGACAGTGAATGCACTTATACGGGAGGATAGAAACGCTTCTGACCAGGCTGCACAGAACGAGGTGTGCGTACTATATGGGGCAATGTTGTTGGGCGAGGGCCGCAACAACCTGGAGGATTTAAGACAAGGTGTATCATGAACAAGCACCTCGCAGCCCTCCACCCGTACAGCAATTCACTAAGCCTATGCCAGCTCCGCCTAGCCTCTGAAGCCTACCCTGTCCCAGTAGACTGTGGGAAATCTAACCACACTATTATGGGAATAGTATTAAAGATGCCGTTCATGGGTGGGACAGCCCGACCCACACCGGTATACTGGGTGGAAAACATTGGAGTTATTCAGGGAGGTGCACGCATTCGTTTTGCAGCGGTCCCACCCGATGTCATAAAGTGGGAGCACGCTGTAACTGGTACTGATCTCTCCAGGTGCCGGAGCCGGGGTGCACACGTAATACTGTGTCCCCAGTGAGTTAGGGAAAAAGATTCTTGAGATCACCATTCCGCCTTGGTGGGACCTTTTCAAAAATATAGAGGTCCCAGTCTGGATCTGAATCACTTCCCACACTTTAGTTATTTGTCAACTCGCGATTATATTTTACTTATGGTATCTCACTTGCCGAGTGAAACGCAGAGGCCGTCAGGTCAGGCACCAAAGGGTGCTATACGCTCCTTGGCCGAACTTGGGAATCGCGCAGGGAGGGGTGACACCATACTACCATGTTTAATTTGTGTTTGATTTTACCTGCTGTAACATCACGAGTGTTGTAAGAATGTTACTTAAATGTTTTGACTATGTACCTTTATTTTACTGAACTTAAAACGTGTTTGACCATGGATCTTTATGCTATTTGAGAATGTGATACTGTGTGTTTTTATTTTACTTTACTTAAAGTTGTGTATGACTGTATACCGTCATTTTACTGTGAAATACGAGTAAAAGAGGAACATCATACTCCCTCTATGCTATAACCGAATTGTAATGACTGTATTCGCCTGTATATTGCATTGCATTTCAACAGGGGATGCAGGGTAATGTTTATAACTAGTATTAATGCAGGGAAGGTTGACTCTCGGGAGCAGGAATTTTGCTTACCTTGATTGACACTCAAGTGTGTGGAGTGCCAACAGGGGGAATGAAGGAATGCAAAATTCACAAGAAACCCCCCCTGTGTTTGGGCTCATTCGAAAGGAAATTTAATTTGGGACTATCTACCGAAAAGTGTGGAACTCTAAAGTGCTTATGGAAGAAACTACGAACTTTAATAGAATTTTGGATTTTAAAAGACAAACTTAAGGATGCCGGTCATGGGTGGGACAGCCCGACCCGCACCTGTATACTGGGTGGAAAACATTGGAGTTATTCAGGGAGGTGCAAGAGACAGTCTAATTAATTGGAGCTACCTGGGTGTGAGAACTAAGTTAACTTGTCTGGAAGAATGAGTATTTGAAAATCTTTCTCCACAAGAGACATTCACATCACAAAATCACCCAGAGGTAGCTACCCATCAACATGGGTCTGGACAATCATTTCAGCATATACATCACAAAGAGGCCCAATCCAGCCTGGATGTGAAAGACTAAGCACAAAAGGACATTGCAATTACCAAACTAATATTTCCATCAGGAAACAGTTTTTGAACATCAACCCACCCAAGACATATCAACTTTTAATGAGCCCAACAAAATATTATAAAGAAGAACCAAGCCCGCAACGCGCCTTTCCCAATGCCGGGTCTGTCAGCACTGGGCAGACCCGACAGGCAGCAGCGGATGACCCAATTAAACTCATTAGCATCGAGTTGGTAGATCATTAACAGGCTTTTTTAAAACTTGCTTTTTCACTTTAACTTCGTGGCTTTGTACGAACGTTTTGTGGTCTATTGAGATAATTGAAAGGTTTGCACCCAGGTCCTCCTGACCACATCCCTGCTTGTACCCTCATGCGAAAAGTGCAACTGGGCTGTTTTGTTCACCTGGAAGGTTTCTTCTGCCCATTGGAAGGGAAGAGGACCTCTTGGCATGCTTATGAAGGGAGTCATGGGAGATCCTGGGTGCAGCCCTGTATATGTGTGCAGTGATTGTCCGTGTTTGCAGCACCTCAATGCTGTAGAACACTGACAACACAAATGTCAAAAGAAAGTTGGTCATGGTCCCTTTAAGGAAACCGGCTGATGATGCCACCAGACCCACTTCCTCTAATTAGACCGTGAAACGCGCCCCATCAATGGAAAATCATTTTGCACAGCAGGATGGAAGCCCTGCCATTAAAGTCAGCAGGGCCTGCAGGAAACCCAGCCTCCCAGGTTTCCCGACTGCCTCGGAGCCCCCCCCACCACCAACCCGCCCTCCTCCTCAAAATCCAGCCCATTGAGAGAAGAAGCATTAAGGGGTTTAGCATCTTTGAAAGTAGATAAATCACCAGGCCCAAATGAAATGTATCCCAGGCTGTTAAGAGAAGCAAGGGAGAAACTAGGAAGAAAATAGCGGGGGGGTCAGGTCATCATTTTCCAATCCTCTCTAGCTACAGGCGTGGTGCTGAAGGATGAAAAAACTGCTAATGTTGTACCATTGTTTAAAAAAGGGAGCAAGGGATAGACTGAGTAATTACAGGCCAATCAGCCTAACAGTATAACTTGTTATTTAGAAAGGCACAAATTAATCAATGATAGTCGGCATGGATTTGTTAAGGGAAGGTCGTGTCTGACTTGATTGAATTTTTTGAGGAGGTAACAAGGAGGGTCGATGAGGGCAGCACGTTTGATGTAGACTGCATAGATTTTAGCAAGTCTTTTGACAAGGTCCCACATGGCAGACTGCTCAGAAAAGGAAAAGCCCATGGGATCCAAGGGAATGTGGCAAGTTGAATCCAAAATTGGCTCAGTGGCAGGAAGCAAAAGGTAATGGTTGACAATGTGTTTGTGACTGGAAGGCTGTTTCCAGTGGGGTTCTGCAGGGCTCAGTACTAGGTCCCTTGCTTTTGGCATATATCAATGATTTAGACTTCAGTGCAGGGGGCATGATTAAGAAGCTTGCAGATGATACAAAAATTGGCCGTTTGGTTTATAGTGAGAAAGAAAGCTGTAGACTGCAGGAAGATATCAATGGGCTGGTCAAGTAGGCAGAAAAGTAGCAAATGGAATTCAGTCTGGAGAAGTGTGAGGTAAGGCATTTGGGGAGTGCTAACAAGGCAAGGGAATACACAATAAATGGTAGGACACTGAGAAGTGCAAAGGAACAGAAGGAGACTTGGAGTGCATGGCCACAGATTCCTGAAGGTAGCAGGACAGGTAGATAAGAAGGCATATGGGATACTTTCCTTTATTAATCTATAAGAGCAGTGAGGTTATGGTTGAACTGTATAAAACACTAGTTAGGCCACAGCTAGAGTATTGCATGCAGTTCTGGTCACCATATTACAGGACAGATGTGACTGCACCAGAGATGGTAGAGAGGAGATTTATGAGGATGTTGCCAGGACTGGGGAATTCTAGCTATGAGAAAAGATTGGATAGGCTGGGTTTGTTTCCTTTGGAAAAAAGGAGGCTGAGGTGCCCTCCAGAGGTTCATAAAATTATGAGGGGCCTAGATAGAGTGGATAGCAAGGACCTATTTCCCTTAGCAGAGAGATCAATAACCAGTGGCATAGATTTAAAGTAATTGGTAGAAGGATTAGAGGGGAGTTGAGGAGAACTTTTTTCACCCAGAGGGTGGTGGGTGTCTGGAACTCATACCTGAAAGGGTGGTAGAGGCAGAAACCGTCATCACATTTTTTAAAAGTACTTGGATATGCATTTGAAGTGCCGCAACCTACAGGGTTACAGACCTAGAGCTGGAAAGTGGGATTAGGCTGGATAGCTTTCTTTTTTGGCCGGCATAGACATGATGGGCTGAATGGCTTCCTTCTGTGCCAAAATTGTCTTTGATAGCTGCTACACCTCATCAAAGGCTTCTTGGCCTGTTAGAAAAGCAAGATGGGATACTTTGGGGGTTAAATTCGTTAGCTCCAGAAGACAGGTGTGGGTATCGCTTGTCACACTGATTATAGGCTGCACGAATCAGCAAAGGGCCCAATATAATTACTTGTAAGCACTACATAAAGCTATCCTGCACTACTTAAAGCTAGCCTTCTTAAAGGGAAGATGCATTGTACCTGCTGGAGGTACTGAGGTCATTGGGAATAGAATCCTGTGCAACAATCAACAATGGTTGACCATGGGAGAGCATGGGCACCAAGGTTTTCAGATGCTGCACTGGAGGTCTTGTGGAGGTGATAGAATGGAGGAGAGATGTCCTATGCCATCAGGTGGGGGTGGGGAGTGGGGGCGAGTTTGGGGCGGGGGGCAGGGGTGTGGAGGCGAAGGCCCTCCGGCACATGCTCAGAAGGCAGTGGCAAGCGATAGCAGAGGAGGTCAATGCCAGAGTAAAGTTCCAAGAACATGGATGCAGTGCAGCGGGGAGTTTAATTATCTCACATGGGTAGTCAATGTCATTGAATGTCATCCTGAGAGAGGATAGCAGGTCCTTGCTCCACGGAGCCACAGCCACTCCCCCGGGCCGCGTCTCAGCAATACTAGCAATCTGTTGAAAGACAGAATGCTGGACTGCTGTGACACTCTGCAAGCTCCTTTCAACACTGGTAAGTGCAGCCACAATGGCTGCAAAAAAGACTTGCATTTATATAGCACCTTTCACAACCTCAGGACACCCCAAAGCACTTTACAGCCACTTAAATACTTTTGAAGTGTAGTAAATGTAGAAAACTTAGCAGCCAATAGCACACATCAAGCAGCAATGTGATAATGATCAGATTATGTGTTTTTGTTATGTTGATTGAGGGATTAAATATTGGCCTCAATACTAGGGATTACTGCCCTGCTCTTCTTTGAAATTTTGCCATGGGATTTTTTATGTATACCTGAAAGAGCAGATGGGGGCCTCAATTTAACATCTCATACGCCAAACAGCACCTCTGACAGTGTAGCACTCCCTCAGGAGCAGTAGTCTAGATTACAGTGTTCAAGTCTTTGGAGCAGGACTTGAACCCACAACCTTCTGACTCAGAGGCAAGAGTGCTACCCACTGAGCCACAGCTGGCACTGTGGTTGTGTGGTAGCTAGCTGAGCTTGCATGACATAGGTCTGAGCTTCCATTGCAACACACATGCATCGGCTGCTTTCTGATTGTGCTGCAATAGAATCTGTGACATCGGCCATCAGACCCTGCATCCTGGTTGGGTCCACAAATGTGCTAATGTAGTTGGTCATTACTTCTATGTTGGAAAGGATAGGATCCAAGCTGTGTGCAAAGCCCTGTACCAAGTTGGTGCCGGACTCCTCCATGCTCTTGACACTGCACTCAGGTTTTCTGGCAGGCCTGCCAATGCACCAAGCATTTAATTGTGCATACACATCAGCCTTCTTCTGTAGCCTGCCCCTTCGCAGTGCACATCTGAGTTCTCTGCAGCAGACCTCGTATACGACCTCGCCCTCTGGGGAGCTGGCACTTGCGCTACCCTTTCCCCCTGCCCTGACTGCAGGCTGTGCTTGGTGTCTCACCGCCCATGTCTAAGCTATCCTCTAAAGTATGCAGAATGCCTGAACTGGTGGCTGCGAGTGTGAAATCGAGTGACGGTGCGTTTTCATCATCACTGCCTTCTTCCTCTTCCAGTTCTTGCTTTTCCACCATTGCCTGGCCAAGTTGCAGTTCTTGGGAATCTTAAAGGAGAAAGGCACGGGGGTAGGGTTGTGGTGAGGTGAAGGGAGAAAGCAAGAGGTGCATGCTTACACCATCTGCAGCTTGTAAATCAGAAGGGGGCAAGTGGGATTTGAGAAGGAGGATTAGGTATGAGGATACCATCATTGTAATGGTTTCGGCATCGCTGCTGGCCTCGGGCTCAGTGATGGCTGCTCCAATGATGGCGACCACTGTCTGCTCCATGAGGGTAAGGACATGCAGCCATGCCTGTCCCTTGCAGGTTAACTCCTGCTGCCATTGGTTACACGCCAGCTTATCCTGCAAGAGTGAGGGGAGTGCGTCACTGAGTGTCGTGAAATCTATTTGGCTGATTTGGCTGCCATGCTTTAATAGCTGGGAGTATCTGTAAGCTGTGGGATGTGGGTGTGAGGCTTGCAGCAGTGGTAAGTGTGTGAGGGTGAAGTGAAATTATAAATGTGAGGTATGAGTTCTGTTTGATAGAGATTGTTGGTAGATGAGTAATGGGGTTGTGGTGCATTGTGCAGTGTGTGAGGCTAGTGGTGCGGTTGGGGGGATATGGCATTTGAAGATGAAATCACTGACCTTGAGCACTCATGTGCGGCCATTGAACTTTTTGTGGCACTGTCTTGGTCAGCGACAATGGCCCGTGCTTCACAAGCACTGAATTCCAAGACTTCATGGCAGGCAATGGAATCAACCATGTCAGAACGGCACCATTCAAGCCGGCCTCAAACGGCCAGGTGGAACGAGCAGTGCAGATAATCAAATAGGGAATGCTCAGAATCCAAGGGGGTTCCCTACAAAGCCGCTTATCACGCCTCCTGTTGGCCAATAGATCCCGACCACACTCGCTCACAGGGGTTCCACCCGCAGAGCTGCTAATGAAAAGGACGCTCAAAACCAGGTTACCCCTTATACACCCTACTATGAAAGAAATTGTCGAGAGCAGGCGTCAGTCACAATGTGACTACCATGACAGGAATGCGAGGGCACGATGTAATGATGTCAATGACCCTGTTTTTGTCCTTAATTATGCTGCAGGGCCCAAATGGCTTGCAGGCACTGTGATTGCCAAAGAGGGGAATAGAGTTTTGGTAGTTAAACTTACCAATGGACAAATCTGCCGCAAACACGTGGATCAAACTAAAAGGAAGTTCAGCAACCCCATAGAAGAAGCAGAGGAAGAATACAATGTAGAGTTTACTCCACCACAGGTGACCAAACACCGGAACCAAGTGGAGGAGAGCCCAGTCACTGTGGGCAGTCCAGACAGACTTGAGGCACTGCAAACAGCAGACACTCAGGCCAACGCCCAACAACCGGAGCCCCAACTCAGGCTCTCTACAAGGGAGCATAAACCACCAGAGAGACTTAATCTGTGATCCCAATAAGACTTTGGGGGGAGGTGATGTCATGTATTCAACTATCATTGTAACCCATGTATAAGCTGACCTAAGTTGTACACCTTGAGAACATTGACCACAAGGGGTGAACTTGTGGGAGACACACCTAACCTGGACTTTCAGATATAAAAGGGGAAGCTCCACCCACCTTCATCACGTGAGGTCTTGGTAATAAAGGTAACTGGTCACAGAGTGACCTTCTCTCAAGTATGGGCCTCGTGTGTATTTATACTCTATAGTAAGGACATATCAGTTGGAACAGTGTAAGAAGCCAAGGATGGAGAAATCAGAGTGGGAATGGAGCAGAGAATTAAATGAACTCTCACTCCATTTCACTTCGGAGTTAGGTTTTAACATTTGCTTTACACTACTGGTACAAAGCTGAAACCATTTTGCACTGGTGCCAAATTTGCAGTGTAAATGCACTCTAACCTGAGAAAAGTGAATATTGTTGACAACGTGAAAGCAAGATTGTGATATTTTGACATGTTAAACTGAAACACTTGGCAGTTCCACAATAAGGAAGTAGGTCACATTTCCGAGAAATTGATACTCATTGTTTCTGCCTACAAGTTCCGCCATGTAACCTCTGCGCGCATATCACAACAGATTTTGCTGATTATGTCTGAATAAAATTACTTTAGCTGATAACTACTTTCCCTCGTCAAATCTGAGGGAATATTTTTCACAATATTTACTAGTTTTGGAAAAGTTACCATTCCATCGATTGAGGACCAAAGAAAGCAACGTTCGGAGAAAATAATTCGACTTTATAAATGACGTAGAATCTAAACGATATAGGAGGTAAGCTTTCTTGTACATTCATATACAGTGTGCATTTATATATCCACTATTGGTGAGGATAAAAAAAAACACTTGTTTAAATAATTTGAAAGAATCCTTTTAGGCTGTGCTATATAATGACAGAAAAATACTGCATGCCCGTTGTGAAAACATGATTTACAAATATTTGCAGAGCTTTAACCGATGCAGCTGACAAATTTCAAAGTGCATTGTGACATTACGACAACAGTCTGCCATGTTAAACACAAATTAAGACATGAATAGGACACAACTAGAAAAAGCCAAAATATAAGATTTAGTCCCTTTTAGTGCTTGCAGTGATTTTATTAATTGTAGATAAAAGTGGAACCTATAAATTGAAATTAGTTTGTTTTTAAATTTATGTGACGTATAGCAATGTGTCACGATTAAATCATAAAATTATTTTAATGAGAACCAAAAACTTCAAAAGATTTAAAACCTTTGAAAAGATTGATTTTAGCACTTGACTCAATAAAAAGTCACGATTTTGTGCAAAGGATTTCCATATATCATACATTATTAAATATTGTTACATATCAGATCCACTATCATTTTATAACATATCTCAGGTTCACCTACCATCCGAGTTATTTTGTTTGGTTCTGGTTTTATTACACTGAAATTCTAAATTGCAGATCACCATTTATGAAGTATTTGGCTGGATTTCAGAACTGTTGCATAATTTTGTCAGTTATGTTAATACGATGAACATTCAGGTTATATGTGAAGGATCACTTTTATCACAGCAGAATGAGATTTTAATCAGATAATCTAGTTAAATTAACAACGCTGTAAGGTGACAAATACATACTTACAATAAATTGAAAAGAAAGACAATGTAACAGTTAAAACATAGCAATACGTGTGGTTAAAACACAGGTGTAATTCAAGTAACCTTTTCTTGTCATTTTTAATCTGAAATAAAGGCCCCAGATAGCACAGCTTCAATTTTAGGCACCCGCACACTAACAGACTGTGTGCATTATATGTTGAGTGGCACCTGCAAGAAATGCCTTAACTGATGTATATCCAACATGAATATGAGAAAGAAAGAAATAACAATCACTGAATATTAATTTCCGTACTCCTGAGTACATTGATGCTGAAAGGTACAACACTTCCTATGGTAGTTAGTGTGACACCATTTGGGCCTCACGCTGTTATGGTATAACTCCAACCTAGCTTGAAGACAATTTTTTTAAGTGCCAAGATGGTTTAAGGAATTTCTGGAAAGTAACTTTTGCTGCTTGCTCTCTCATAACATTAAAAATGAACCTCCCAAGACTGGTTGGGGAGAGCGCTTTGTACAAAGCGTTGTAATTCACAATATGACTTGGGGCTGCTGGCTATGCATCATTCTATCCAGATCCCAATATCTGTAGCGTAGCAACATCTTAAGCATTTTGGTCCTGAGATTTCACGGGAGTTGTCCCAATGTTCCACTGTAACTTTGGTAGTAGTTCAGCTGAGCCCTTGGAGAAACAGCATAAACGGCCATTTCAACTGTTGACATAATTTTTACGGAAAGACTGGGTGATCCCCTATGGAAATTAAGATAATTGTGATTAGTTCTTCGTGATGAGTTACGATGGATGACTGTTATTTATTATACCTGACTTTTTTATGTTCTTCTGTAAAATTATATTGTATAAAATTCTGTACTGCACTCGGTAGCACTCAGAGAAGTTATAATCTGGCTATGTCCTGACGAGGGTGAACAGTTTGAAGAGATTTACTAAATTAGCTAGAACGATTTGAAATTATACATAATGCATAATCCTTTATGCATAAAAAGGTACTGATTGAACATACAGTCACATGAAATCGTCTTTTGAAACTGCAAAGCAAAAAAACATTCACATTAGAAATAGAAAGAAAGAAAGGAATGAAAGAAAGAAAGAAAAAAAGAAAGATAAAATAAAAACAAAAGAATTTGCAGTTATATAGTACCTTACACTGCTTCAGGATATCCCAAAATTGTTCACAGCCAATGACCTATTTTTGAAGTACAGTCACTTACTCGTAGGCAAACGCGGCATCCAATTTGCACAGGGCAAAGTTCCAGAAATAGAAAATGAAATAAATGACCAGTTAATCTGTTTTTTTGGCATTGATTGAGAGATGAATGTTGATCAGGACACGAGGACTTGAACAGATAGGCTGGGCTTGGTTTAATGTCTCATCCAAAAGATAACACTTCCAAGAAGGCAGCACTCCTTCCATAGTGCATAGAAGTGTCAGCCTAGGCTACGTATTTAAGTACTATAAGGATAGAAATATATTTTTACTATTAG
This sequence comes from Pristiophorus japonicus, assembly GCF_044704955.1. Lineage (NCBI taxonomy): Eukaryota > Metazoa > Chordata > Chondrichthyes > Pristiophoridae > Pristiophorus > Pristiophorus japonicus. The sequence goes on along the minus strand of NC_091994.1, from coordinate 31,630,274 downwards.
CTAGACTATATTAAATAGTCTTTTGTGTATAATTTCAATTACTTTCTCTTTATCTTCTTATTGTATGTTGTGTGGGAACCGATTTCTGATATTAAATCTTAATTAATCCAGAAGTTGAACAAATAGTTTCTATCGGTCTTCATGGTAGAAGACAGTAAAAACTTCCCAATAGTGGATGATTTAGGGGCTATAGGGAGGGAGGAACTTAATACAATCACTATAAGTAAAGAAGTAGTACTCGGTAAAATAATGGGACTAAAGGCGGACAAGTCCCCTGGACCTGATGGCTTACATCCTTGGGTCTTAAAAGAGGTGGCTGCAGAGATAATGGATGAATTGTTTGTAATCTATCAAAATTCCCTGGATTCTGGGGAGGTCTCAGTGGATTGGATAACCGCAAATGTAACCTCTGTTTAAAAAAGGAGGCAGACAGAAAGCAGGGAACTATGGACCAGTTAGCCTAACATCAGTCGTTGGGAAAATGCTGGAGTCCATTATTAAAGAAGCAGTAGCGGGACATTTGGAAAAGCATAATTCAGTCAAGCAGAGTCAGCATGGTTTTATGAAAGGGAAATCATGTTTGACAAATTTGCTGGAATTCTTTGAGGATGTAACGAGCAGGTTGGATAAGGGGGAACCAGTGGATGTGGTGTATTTGGATTTCCAGAAGATATTTGATAAGGTGTCACATAAAAAGTTACTGCACAAGATAAAAGTTCACGGGGTTGGGGGTAATATATTAGCATGGATAGAGGATTGGCTAGCTAACAGAAAACAGAGAGTTGGGATAAATGGTTCATTTTCCGGTTGGCAATCAGTAACTAGTGGGGTGCTGCAGGGACTGGTGCTGGGGCCTCAACTATTTACAATCTATATTAATGACTTGGATGAAGGGACTGAGTGTAATGTAGCCACGTTTGCTGATGATACAAAGATGGGTGGGAAAGCAAATTGTGAGGAGGACACAAAAAATCTGCAAAGGGATATAGATAGGCTAAGTTAGTGGGCAAAAATTTGGCACATGGAGTATAATGTGGGAAAATGTGAGGTTATCCACTTTGGCAGAAAAAATAGAAAGCAAATTATAATTTAAATGGAGAAAAATTGCAAAGTGCTGCAGTACAGAGGGACCTGGGAGTCCTTGTGCATGAAACATAAAAAGTTAGAAAGCGGATTGAGCAAGTAATCAGGAAGGCAAATGGAATGTTGACCTTTATTGCAAGGGGGATAGAAAGCAGAGAAGTCCTGCTACAACTGTACAGGGTATTGGTGAGGCCACACCTAGAGTACTGCGTACAGTTTTGGTCTCCATATTTAAGGAAGGATATACTTGCATTAGAGGCTGTTTAGAGAAGGTTCACTAGGTTGATTCCGGAGATGAGGGGATTGACTTATGAAGATAGGTTGAGTAGGTTGGTCCTATACTTATGAGAGTTCAGAAGAATGAGAGGTGATCTTATCGAAACATGTAAGATAATGACGGGGATCAACAAGGTGGATGCAGAGAGGATATTTCCACTCATAGGGCATAGGGGATACTAAAAACTATGGGACATAGTCTCAGAATAAGGGGCCGCCCATTTAAAACTGAGATGAGGATGAACTTCTTCTCTCAGAGGGTTGTAAATCTATGGAATTCTCTGCCCCAGAGAGCTGTGGAGGCTGGGTCATTGAATATATTTAAGGCGGAGATAGACAGATTTTTGAATGATAAAGGAATAAAGGGCTATGGGGAGCGTGCAGGGACGTGGAGCTGAGTCCATGATCAGATCAGCCATGATCATATTAAATGGCGGAGCAGGCTCGAGGGGCCAAATGGTCTACTCCTGCTCCTAGTTTTAATGGGCGCAAGTTTCCACACGATAAAAAACGGGCGCCCCTCCGAGCTGGGCGCCCGTTTTTCACGCCTAAAACGGCGCCTAAAAAAAAACTCGCGATTCTGGAGCACCCTGCAGCTCCATGTCTGCCTGGCGCGGCGCCCAGGGGGGCGGAGCCTTCACTCGCGCCGATTTTGTAAGTGGGAGGGGGCGGGTACTATTTAAATTAGTTTTTTTCCTGCCGGCAACGCTGCGCGTGCGCGTTGGAGCATTCGCGCACGCGCAGTGTGAAAAAAACATTGGCACTCGGCCATTTTTGTAGTTCTTTGTAGCTGTTTAATTTTTGAACATTTTTAAAATAAAAGCACATTGCCATCAGCACATCAGCACTTCCAGCCTCCTCCCCCCCTCCCCCCACCCCCCGCGGGAAGAACGGGTGCCTCCTCCCCCCCCGCGGGAAGAACGGGCGCCTCCTCGCCCCCCCGTGGGAAGAACGGGCGCCTCCTCCCCCCCCCCCGCGGGAAAGAACGGGCATCTCCTCTCCCCCCCCCCCCCGCGGGAAGAACGGGCATCTCCTCTCCCCCCGCGGGAAGAACGGGCGCCTCCTCCCCCCCCCCGCGGGAAGAACGGGCGCCTCCTCCCCCCCCCCGCGGGAAAGAACGGGCGTCTCCTCTCCCCCCGCGGGAAGAACGGGCGCCTCCTCCCCCCCCCGCGGGAAGAACGGGCGTCTCCTCTCCCCCCGCGGGAAGAACGGGCGTCTCCTCTCCCCCCGTGGGAAGAACGGGCGTCTCCTCTCCCCCCGTGGGAAGAACGGGCGTCTCCTCTCCCCCCGTGGGAAGAACGGGCGTCTCCTCTCCCCCCGTGGGAAGAACGGGCGTCTCCTCTCCCCCCGTGGGAAGAACGGGCGTCTCCTCTCCCCCCGCGGGAAGAACGGGCGTCTCCTCTCCCCCCGCGGGAAAGAACGGGCGTCTCCTCTCCCCCCGCGGGAAGAAAGGGCGCTTCCTCCCCCCCCCCGCGGGAAAGAACGGGCGTCTCCTCTCCCCCCGCGGGAAGAAAGGGCGCTTCCTCCCCCCCCCCGCGGGAAAGAACGGGCGTCTCCTCTCCCCCCGCGGGAAGAACGGGCGCCTCCTCTCCCCCCCCCGCGGGAAGAACGGGCGCCTCCTCCCCCCCGCGGGAAAGAATGGGCGCCTCCTCCTCCCCCCCGCGGGAAAGAACGGGCGTCTCCTCTCCCCCCGCGGGAAGAACGGGCGCCTCCTCCTCCCCCCCGCGGGAAAGAACGGGCGTCTCCTCTCCCCCCGCGGGAAAGAACGGGCGTCTCCTCTCCCCCCGCGGGAAGAACGGGCGCCTCCTCCCCCCCCCCTGCGGGAAGAACGGGCGTCTCCTCCCCCCCGCGAGAAGAACGGGCGCCTCCTCCCCCCCGCGGGAAAGAACAGGCGCCTCCTCCCCCCCGCGGGAAAGAACGGGCGCCTCCTACCCCCCCCGCGGGAAAGAACGGGCGCCTCCTCTCCCCCCCCCCCCGCGGGAAAGAACGGGCGCCTCCTCCCCCCCCGCGGGAAAGAACGGGCGCCTCCTCTCCCCCCCCCCCCGCGGGAAAGAACGGGCGCCTCAGGCTGACTGCAGCATTCTCCGTGCCTTCACACAGGTAGGAAGATGGTTTATTTAATCTTTTCTTTGCTTATAAATGTTTATTCAGGTTGGATTTATTTGTATAATATTTGTATAAGTATAAATAAGGATTTATTGTAGAATTTAATGACTTCCCTTCCCCCCCACCCCCCCCCCCACCTCGTTCTGGACGCCTAATTTGTAACCCGTGCCTGATTTTTTAATGTCTAGAACAGGTTTTTTCAGTTCTACAAAAATCTTCACTTGCTCCATTCTAACTTAGTTTGGAGTACGTTTTCACTGTGGAAACTTTGGAATCAGGCGTCAATGGCCGGATACGCCCCCTTTTGAAGAAAAAATTCTGTTCCAAAGTAAAACTGTTCTACCTGACTAGAACTGCAGAAAAAAAATGTGGAGAATTGCGATTTCTAAGATAGTCCGTTCTCCACCAGTTGCTCCTAAAAATCAGGCGCAAATCATGTGGAAACTTGGGCCCTATGTTCTTATTTTCTTATAGAAAGGCTTACTAATCCAATGCGAATCAAAAAACTAGGGCTGTAGATAGGGCTTCAAACTAAATAGTGGGGGGAGGGATCAGGTGAGCGGAAAGTTAAAAAGTCAAAGGGAAAGGAGAAGGCAATAGTGCAGGGTAGCGATAGGGGTAATGATAACCAGAGTGTGACAGGAAAGGACAGAGCATATAAATATAAGAGTGCATCAAAAAGTGGGGTCAGAGTAGGGAAAAATGGGAAAAGACAAAATTAAAAGCTCTTTATCTGAATGCACGCAGCATTCGCAACAAGATAGATGAGTTGACGGCACAAATAGAAATAAATGGGTAAGCTCTGATAGCCATTACAGAGACGTGGTTGCAAGGCGACCAAAGCTGGGAACTGAATATTCAGGGGTATTTGACATTTCGGAAGGATAGACAGAAAGGAAATGGAGTCTCTGTTAATAAAGGATGAGATCAGTGCAGTAGTGAGAAATGATATTGGTTCAGAAGATCAAGATGTAGAATCAGTTTGGGTGGAGATAAGAAATAATAAGGGAAATAAGTTACTGGTGAGAGTAGTCTATAGGCCCCCAAACAGTAGCTACACTGTAGGACAGAGTATAAATCAAGAAATAATGGCGGCTTGTAAGAAAGGTACGGCAATAATCATGGGCGATTTTAATCTTCATATTAATTGGACAAATCAAATTATCAAAGTAGCCTTGAGGAAGAGTTCATAGAATGTATTCAGGATGGTTTCTTAGAACAATACATAGTGGAACCAATCAGGGAACAGACTATTTTAGATCTGGTAATGTGTAATGAGACTGGATTAATTAATGACCTCATAGTAAAGGATCCCTTGAGAAGAGGGATGATAGCATGGTAGAGTTTCAAATTCAGTTTGAGGGTGAGAAAGTTAGGTCTCAAACTAGTGTCCTCAAATTAAGTAAAGGCATTACAAAGGTATGAAGGCAGAGTTTGCTAAAGTGGACTGGGAAAATAGATGAAAGGATAAGACGGTAGATACGCAGTGGCAGACATTTAAGGAGATCTCCATAACTCTCAACAAAGATATATTCCAGTGAGAAAGAAAGACTGTAAGAGAATGATGAACCATCGGTGGCTAACTAACGAACTAAAGGATGGTATCAAATTGAAAACAAAGGCATATAATGTGGTGAAGGACAGTGGAAGAGGATTGAGAATGTTTTAGAAATCAGCAAAGGGCGACTAAAAAAATAATAAAGAGAGAGAAGATAGATTATGAGAGTAAACTAGCAAAAAATATAAAAACAGACAGTAAGAGCCTCTACAGGTATATAAAAAGGAAGAGAGTAGCTAATGTAAATGTTGGTCCCTTAGAGGATCAGTCTGGGGAATTAATAATGGGAAATAGGGACGTTAAGCAAATATTTTGGATTAGTCTTCACGGTAGAAGACACTTAAAGCATCCCAATAATTGATAATTGGGGGCTATTGGGAGGCGGGAACTTAAAACAATCACTATCATTAGAGAAAAAGTACTAGGCAAACTAATGGGACTAAAGGTGGACAAATCCCCTGGACCTGATTGCCTACATCCTAGGGCCTTAAATGAAGTGGCTGCAGAAATAGTGAATGCATTGGTTGTAATCTACCAAAATTCCCTGGATTCTGGAGAGGTCCCAGTGGATTGGAAGACTGCAAATGTAATGCCACTATTTAAGAAAAGAGGGAGACAGAAAGCAGGAAACTGTAGACCAGTTAGCCTAACATCGGTCATCGGGAAAATGCTGGAGTCCATTATTAAGGAAGTAGCAGCAGGACATTTAGAAAACCATAATACAGTCAAGCAGAGTCAGCATGGTTTTTGAAAGGGAAATCATGTTTGACAAATTTACTGGAATTCTTTGAGGATGTAACGAGCAGGGTGGATAAGGGGGAACCAGTAGATGTTGTTTATTTGGATTTCCAGAAGGCATTCGATAAGGTGCAACATAAAAGGTTACTGCACAAGATAAGAGCTCACGGGGTTGGGGGTAATATATTAGCACAGAGAATTAACAGAGAGAGGATTGGCTAACTAACAGAAAACAGAGAGTCGGGATAAATAGACATTTTCAGGTTGGCAAACTGTAACTAGTGGGGTGCCACAGGGATCAGTGCTGGGGCCTCAACTATTTACAATCTATATTAATGGCTTAGATAAAGGGATCGAGTGTAATGTAGCCAAATTTGCTGATGATACAAAGATAGGTGGGAAAGCAAGTTGTGAGGAAGATGCAAAGAATCTGCAAAAGGATATAGATAGGCGAAGTGAGTGGGCAAAAATTTTGCAGATGGAGTATAATGTGAGAAAATGTGAGGTTATCCACTTTGGTAGGAGAAATAAAAAAGCTAATTATTATTTAAATGGGGAGATTACAAAATGCTGCGGTACAAAGGGATCTGGGGGTCCTTGTATATGAAACACAAAAACTTAGCATGCAGGTACAGCAATAATTAGGAAGGCAAATGGAATGTTGGCCTTTATTGCAAGGGGGATGGAGTATAAAAGTAGGGAAGTCCTGCTACAACTGTACAGGGCATTGGTGAGACCACACCTGGAGTACTGCATACAGTTTTAGTCTCCTTATTTATGGAAGGATATACTTGCATTGGAAGCAGTTTGGAGAAGGTTCACGAGGTTGATTCCTAAGATGAAGGTGTTGTCTTATGAAGAAAGGTTGAGCAAGTTGGAGTTTAGAAGAATGAGAGGTGATCTTATTGAAACGTATAAGATTCTGAGGGGGCTTGACAGAGAGGATGTTTTCCCTCATGGGGAACTAGGGGGCATAGTTTCAGAATAACGGGTCGCCCATTTAAAACGGAGATGAGGAGGAATTTCTTCTCTCAGAGGGTTGTGAATCTTTTGAATTCTCTACCCCAGAGAGCTGTGGAGACTGGGTCATTGAATATATTTAGGGTGGAGATAGAAAGATTTTTGAAAGATAAAGGAGTCAAGGGTTATGGGAAGTGGGCGGGGAAGTGGAGTTGAGGCCAAGAGCAGATCAGCCATCATCTTATTGAATGGCGGAGCAGGCTCAAAGTGCCAAATGGCTTACTGCTGCTCATATTTCTTATGTTTTTATGTTCTTATGCAGTTCCACACAGTGTCCTACAACCCCCCGAGATATCTGCGCTCCTCTAATTCTGCATCCCTGATTATAATCGCTCAACCATTAGTGGCCATGCCTTCTGTTGCCCAGGCCCTAAGCTCTGAAATTTCCTGTCTAAACCACTCTGCCTCTCTACCTCTCTTTCCTCCTTGAAGACGTTCCTTAAAACCTATGTCTTTGACCAAACTTTTGGTCATGTGGCTCAGTGTCAAATTTTTTGTCTTATTATACTCCTGTGAAGCGCCTTAGGACATTTTACTATGTTAAAGATGCTATATAAATACAAGTCATTGTTGTTGAGGAGAAAAAGAGATGCAGACATGAAATTTAGGAAGGTTGAGAAAAATATTCGTTTTAATCTGCTAGCCTTAGAACATAAGAACACAAGAATTAGGAGCAGGAGTAGGCCATACGGCCGCTCGAGCCTGCTCTGCCATTTAATACGATCATGGCTGATTCGATCATGGACTCAGATCCATTTCCACACCTGCTCCCCATTACCTCTTATTCCCTTATCGGTTAAGAAACTGTCTATTTCTGTCTTAAATGTATTCAATGCCCCAGCTTCTGAGGCAGTGAATTCCACAGATTTACAACCATCTGAGAGAAGAAATTCCTCCTCATCTCATTTTTAAATGGGCGGCCCCTTATTCTAAAATTGTGCCCCCTAGTTCTAGTTTCCCCTATCAGTGGAAACATCCTCTCTGTATCCACCTTGTCAAACCCCCTCATAATCTTATACATTTCGATAAGATCAACTCTCGTTCTTCTGAATTCCAATGAGTAGAGGCCCAACCTACTCAACCTTTCCTCATAAGTCAACCCCCTCATCTCCAGAATCAACCTAGTGAAACTTCTCTGAACAGCCTCCAAAGCAAGTATATCCTTTCGTAAATATGGAAACCAAAACTGCGTGCAGTATTCCAGGTGTGGCCTCACCAATACCCGATATAAATGTAGCAAGACTTCCCTGCTTTTATACTCCATCCCCTTTGCAATAAAGGCCAAGATTCCATTGGTCTTCCTGATCACTTGCTGTACCTGCATACTAACCTTTTGTGTTTCATGCACAAGTACCCCCAGGTCTCTCTGTACTGCAGCACTTTGCAATTTTTCTCCATTTAAATAATAACTTGCTCTTTGATTTTATTCTGCCAAAGTGCATGAGTTCACACTTTCCAACATTATACTCCATCTGATAAATTTTTGGCCACTCACTTAGCCTGTCTATGTCCTTTTGCAGATTTTTTTGTGTCCTCCTCACACATTGCTTTTCCTCCCATCTTTGTATCGTCAGCAAACTTATCGACGTTACACTTGGTCCTTTCTTTCATGTCGTTAGTATAGATTGTAAATAGTTGGGTCCCAGCACTGATCCCTGCGGCACCCCACTAGTTACTGATTGCCAACCCGAGAATTAACCATTTATCTCGACTCTCTGTTTTCTGTTAGTTAGCCAATTCTCTATCCATGCTAATATATTACCCCCAACCCTGTGAACTTTTATCTTATGCAGTAACCTTTTATGTGGCTCCTTGTCAAATGCCTTCTGGAAGTCCAAATACACTACATCCACTGGTTCCCCTTTATCCACCCTGTTCATTACATCCTCAAAGATTTCCAGCAAATTTGTCAAACATGGCTTCCCCTTCATAACTCCATACAGACTCTGCCTGACCGAATTTTGCTTTTCCAAATGTCCCGCCTGCTTCTTTAATAATCGACTACAACATTTTTCCAACCACAGATGTTAGGCTAACTGGTCTATAGTTTCCTGCTTTTTGTCTGCCTCCTTTTTTAAATAGGGGCTTTACATTTGCAGTTTTCCAATCTGCTGGGACCTCCCCAGAAGCCAGGGAATTTGGGTAAATTACAACCAATGCATCCACAATCCCTGCTGCTACTTCTCTTAAGGATGCAAGCCATCAAGTCCAGGGAATATATCCACCTTTAGTCCCATTATCTTACTGAGTACTACCTTCTTAGTGATTGTGATTGTGTTAACTTCCTCCCCTCCTATAACCCCTTGACTACTCACTGTTGGGATATTGTTAGTGTCCTCTACTGTAAAGACTGATACAAAATATTTGTTCAGAGTTTCTGCCATCTCCATGTTCCCCATTACTAATTCCCCGGTCTCGTCTTCTAAGGGACCAACATTTACTTTAGCCACTCTTTTCCTTTTTATATACCTATAGAAACTCTTGCTATCTTTTTTTATATTTCGTGCTAGTTTACTTCCATAGTCTATCTTCGCTTTCTTAATCATTTTTTTCGTCATTCTTTGGTGGCTTTGAAAAGCTTCCCAATCTTCTGTGCTCCCACTAGTTTTAGCCACTTTGTATGCCCTTGTTTTTTAATTGGATACCGTCCTTTATTTCTTTTGTTAGCCACGGATGGCTATCTTTTACACCCTTTCCTCCTCACTAGAATATATTTTTCTTGAGAGTTGTGAAATATCTCCTTAAATGTATGCCACTGTTCATCAACCGTCCTACACGTTAATCTATTTTCCCAAGTCCATACTAGGCAATTCTGCCCTCATACCTTCATAGTCTCCTTTATTTAAGCTTAGTACGCTGGTTTGAGATCCAACTTTCTCACACTCCATCTGAATTGTAGACTTGCTGGGGTAGATTTTGGTCTGGGCTCATTTCTGTCCAGACTTGGTGCTGCGCAGCACATGCTCAGACCAAGAAAATCAAGGATCACCAGGAATTAACATATTCAAGGACCTAATGTCCGTCTTCCCGGGATGTCTAAAAAATGGGTTCAAGCTTGCGCACATGTTTGCTCCCATTTTACACCTGAAAAACAGATGCAACACATACCAATTTTTACCCTGATGTCCTACTACTTGCCAACTTATCAGACACTAGATAGATGATGATATAATAGCAAGACAGAATAGAGATACCTTAATACATCTGCAGAACAAAACAAATGTCAACTTCTGATGACATCCTCAGAAAGCTTTGAAGGTTAAATTGCAGTCGTAGGCTCAAAACTACTGTACAACACAACGGACCTGAATTTGCTGCCCCTGTGGGCGCATACAAGTGCGCATACGCCCGTAGGGGCCGCACAAGTTCTGGGTTTAGGTATGCGAAGCGCATTCGCCTAAACCTGGAACTTGCGATCTGTCAAGAATCTGCTTGACAGATCCACTGCATTCGAAAGTAAAGGGCCTCTGCGGGCAGAGAGTTGGGCTATTTGCCCAAATATGCTTTTATCAGCGTAAGACTTTTAAAGTACAGAAAAATACGTTAAAAAAAATAATTTGAACATTTAAAATCCTATTAAATAAGGTATGTTTATTTTTAGACCCACGTGATCCCAGCGATGCGTACAAAACCCATACGCTCCTAGGATACGTGCGCCTCTATGAAGGCCTTCGCGTAGACACCCAAGACTGCAAGCCTCCGAACCTCCGGCACCACTAGGTACTCTCGTAGAAATTTTTGCGGTCGGGGGCATCCACCTACGGGAAGCCTCGGATCGCAAATTCTGGGCCAATACTTTGGCCCAAGAATAAACAGGGAGAGAAAGGCAGTCAGACAGATAATGAAAATGTGAAGCGGAAACTGAGTTAGGAGACAAACAAGTAAAGAATTAGACAGCCAAAAATAGTAAGAGGAAGGCCACAAATATCTGAGATCAGCATGACTGGAAAACAATAAAAGGAAAAGACAAAGACTAGGAGGAATGCAACAGAAATGTATTGCAGCAGAGAGAAAATGTCTTTCATTAAACAGCCATATGATCCAAGCCCACTACTGTAGATTCCCATTGAACAAGGTAATAAACAGAATAAAATCTATACATATTAAAATCATATCAGTATTAGAAAGCAGAAAGAGCTTCTGAAATAATATAATTCCAAGAAGATGAGGGGTCTGAATTTGTTGGATGAAGAAAAGGTAACATAAATAACATTAACTTGTATTTTTTAGTTTTGCTTTAAAAAATAATGATCTGAGCAGTTCATCCTTGCAAATGGGATACAAGTAACATGTCTTTTTCTAATGCTTGATCTGAGCATATGCTGCAATATTTGATTTGGACATTATTGTCTGTATGTTCACAAAGCAGAAGCCAACACGTCAGAGTAATTTAAATGGAAAAACTGCTTTTAAGTGATTTCTGCCTTTCGGAATGTTGTTCCTTTTGAATTAGATGTAAGAGTTAACAGAAAATCTCCAGCAGAAATGCCTGCACAGGTAGAAGTGGAAGAGAGTTTGCTGCCGCTGTATTTGTCAGAACAGCATTGGTGCTTGTTGGAGAATCATGTATGGTTTTGTTTATCTTCCAAGTATACATTATTTGGGTCTCTCTTGCTCATCTTCCTACAAACTGGTTAAATAATTGTGTTTGTAAAAGAAAATGCAAACTAATTTCTTTTGCACTTCCAGTAATTATGCATTGGCAGAAGCTTAGGGGCAGGCCACCTGGGAATGGTATGTGATTTGGAAGAACTTATCCAAATATTTATATGCTGTTGATATTGTGATATTTCACAGTTCTTGAGTTGACTCCAATGTTAACCTTCAATACCACTTTATAGGTTTTGACATTCGAATCATTAGGAGAATGATTTCACAATGTTGCAGCAGTTTCTCGATACTGCTAATTACGCTTCATACATTTGGCATAAATGTGCCCAAGTATATGCACAATCTACAGGAAACTATTTTTCAGATGGGCCTCTGCGCACTGCTTAATTACTTTTAAACCTTAAAGTGAAGCACATGGCAATGCAACTGTTTCTCCGTTCCAACGAAAGGTCAAAATATAGGATTAAGGCATAAATTTTGTATACTAGCAGGCATAGCAATTATATAACGAACTATTTCAAAATGTATTAAAAAATGAAAATGCGGGGCTATTCATCTCATCACAGACTATGTTATTTGCATATGTTACAAGTCACCATCGTTAATGACCAGGCTCTTGCATGTGAGTCAGAAACTTGTAGGTTCAAGTCCCACTCCAGAGACCTGAGCACAAAGATCTACGCTGACACTCCAGTGCAGTATTGAGGGAGTGCTGCACTGTCGGAGGTGCTGTCTTTCGGATGAAATGTTAAATTGAGGCCCCACTTGCTCTCTCGGATGGACATAAAAGCTCCTATGGCACTCTTTTGAAGCGGAGCAGGGGAGTTTTTCCCGGTGTCCTAGCCAATATTTATCCCTCAATCAACATCACTAAAACAGATTATTTGGTCATTATCACATTGCTGTTTGTGGGAGCTTGGTGTGCGCAAATCGGCTGCTGCGCTTCCTACATTACAACAGTAAGTACACTTCAAAAAGTACTTCATTGGCTGTAAAGCACTTTGGGACGTCTGGTGGTCATGAAAGGCACTATATAAATGCAAATCTTTCTTTTTAAATGCCTGAGAAATATCGGGAGCTCCTGTTTTTAATTACTATCAATTTTATAGATCAAACAAGCATATCAATAAATATAATTGTGATTTAGTTAACTTCACCTTTTGAAATTTCATCTTGTTACATAAAAGCCTGTTACTTTTCCAAAATAACATAATCTGTTCTTGTTTGAAATGTCTAAATACTTAATCAGCGTGTAGTCGTGGTAAACAAAATGAGCCCCTAACATGAAATGAAATAAATGATGAAATACTTGCATTTTACTCCCTTAAGATTATAATGTTCAAATGTATTCAAAAGGCTACTTTTCAAATGTTAACAGCTTTCATTTCCATACATGCATTGCATAGTTTTATTTTAACTATGAAGTAAGTAGCATATCTGAAAGGTCGGAGATTTTAATTCACATTGTTGTGCTTTATAGTTTTACAGGCCAGATTATATTTCTTAACAAGTTATATTATGTTAAAACAAAGTTTTAGCCTTAAGCAGGTGCCGTACTCTTGATTATCACTTTTACAGTTGTGGAAAAAACATTTCCATTCAGCAGCATTCTACTTGTGACCACAAAATATCATAAGTAAATATCTGCAAAGCATAGTCATAAGAGTTCGTGCCATTTGCCTCCGATTATGCAATTGAATATTATTTATTCAGCATGTTATTGCCAGGCCTATTCTTGGTATTTAGATTGCCAGTTTAACCCAGTAATTGCCACATTTCTTTATGGTCAATTTTTGCAGAAAGGCTCTTTCTGCTGCATCTATTCCTAGCAACTTCAGTCATTTTCACATCATATCTATATCTCCCTTTTTAGTACATTTCTAAAATCATGCAGATCTAATGAGCATTTAAAGGTAACTAGTTTTAACAAGTTACTTTAAAATTTAAGGGCAAATATCCTCCACTCTTCTTCTCCATTTTTCTTCTTGATCTTCCAATATTACTCTGAGTCAGCAAGTGGGGCGTGCACAAAATAAGCCTGATGGTGACTTTCACGCTGATTTTCCTTGCTCTGTGCAGTGGCACAGTCATAGCACCATTCTTTGGTAAAAAACAGAACTTTCAATAGGAAACTTTCACTCGACGTTATTAGGAAAAGTTACTATTGCATAGGCACACGAATTATGGGGGAATTAAGATAATCACAGAGTTCAAACATGTTGTTCTAAACTGATCTCTCGAAAAAATTAAATGTCACGCAAGATGTCCTTAAAGACATCCCACTTGCAACATATTACAAAACAGTTTAAAGTTATCACATGTAACAGTACCGAATAAATAATAATGTTGATACTGGAAACAGAAGCTTCCAAAAGGCATAGCTACCATTTATAGTACAATGATTGCATTTGCTCCTGGGGTTAATGCCTCTCGTAAAGGCCAGACCAGGTAAGGACAGCAGATTTCCTTCCCTAAAGGACATTAGTTACTTATATGTATAAGCACCTACTCAATTTGGAAACACTGGCTTCCAATTAGTATTAGGTTCCTGACATCGTATGATAATCAAGATCTTATATTGTCATAGCTCCAGATATATAAGGCCACAAATTTGCTGGATCATACTGACACCTAACTTTATGCTGGTTTTATTGGTGGTAATGGCTTATGTCTAGTCCATAGAAACATAGAAACATAGAAAATAGGTGCAGGAGTAGGCCATTCGGCTCTTCGAGCCTGCGCTGCCATTCAATGAGTTCATGGCTGAACATGCAACTTCAGTACCCCATTCCATGGCGCCTCACTCTCACAGCCTCTTGTCACTGTTGCTTAACTTCTTCTTCCATTATTATGCAGAACAGGGGTATGCCCATTGGTAAGGCCAGTCCAGCTGTTTCATTCATTTGAATACATGGGAAGGGAGGGGCAGGTATCTGAAAAATTGTGGGTGCATTGAGATAGACAGCACTTTGATTAATCATAGTGGTGTAAAAACCTTTGTTAAAAAATTGCAAAGGACATCACTATCAAGTTACACCATTATCAGGTGACCTTGCGCCATCGTGCATCTGCATTGTTGGGCCTAAATCTACATCAGTGCATTGTTTGTGTAATTCTAGGAAACTCGCATAAGTGGTCTTTTGCATGGGGCGGTGTAATGTAAATGAACGGCAGATAGTTTTGGCAGTCGTATCTCAGAACAATCAAGAAACTTTGCATGTAGCAATCTTTTAGTGTAAACCCGGTGCCAATTATTTATGTGCAAATATTTTTGGAAGAAATTATGTAGCGTCGCTCTTACACTATAGTTATGCCAAAACTTCCCAGGAATTTCATAAACACAGTTCTATTTGGTTGTAAATTGCTGCGTATGTTGTCATTGCTGTGTGATTAACAAACAAAATACCAAGTAGTAACTGTGGACATCTCAATGTTTTTGTTGTCTTCCAGTCTGATGTGAATAGAAATAATTAGGCACTGAGTTTTCTTACTCCAGACACTGGGGCTAAGAATTTCCTCAGGGCTTCTCCCGTTCTGCGGCTGTAACTTTAGCGGAAATCCTGTTCATGTGCGTGAACATGGTTTCCATTGAACTTCGATTGAAGTTACGGCGGTGAAGCGGGAGAACTCCTGAGAATATTTGCAGTCAAGTGTAAATGATAGCCACATTTCTTCACACAGCTGGCTGTTGGAACATTAAATTCTCTGCCGCAGGAAGTGACTGAAGCAGAGACCATTGCATCTTTCAAGGGGAAACTGGATAAACTTTTGAAGCAGAATAAGATAAAGGGGTACGGGTAGAAAACAAGGCTCTGGGATTAGTTTTGGATTGCTCTAGAAAAGCATGGCACAGACACAGTAGGCAGGGTGGCTTCCTTCTGCTCTATAAACCTCTATGCTTCTATAATGCTAAACTGTGACATTATATATATAAAATAGGTAAGAAGTTCATGCTTTTCTTCTTGTCAGCATTCTTAAACATGCAACTCCTTCAGGTTGTTTCTGTCCACCATTTAGTATTTTTATTGACCACACCAAATTCAAATGAAGTTCATATGAAAAGGGCCATTGTCATTTTGACACTAAATAGTGAAGCCTGGATTCAGGATTTTGAACCTTTCTGTACTGAGTTTTAATTAGAGACTTTGCAGAATAAAGTATGCTGTTGAGTTGATGATTGCTTTTGTGAACTTAGATTTTTTGTTTTACTAATCTACCACATGGGAGTCTCTGGAATTTTTGAGCAAATAGCTTGCAGATGTTTTGCAAAACACTGATATTCGGAGATAAACTGTGGAGATACAGATTTTAGCTCAGCAAAAACTTTGTGAATATTGGACATACAGAATTCTTACAGCTGCGAATCAGGGAGTAGTTTATTTAAATCGGTCATCAGAAATTTCTTGCAGTAAAACTGAAAATTCCAGATTGCAAAAGTGCGCAAAAAATTCAGATGAGGGAAGCCATTCGGTCTAATTTGGCTTGTCTATTTGGGAAGAAAGAACTTACAATCTCCCATCACATCATCGAACTATATCTGGCATAAGTCTAAAGTTTTCTCCTCGGCTACACTATCTAAGGCTAAGATTAAACTGGTGAATGGATCATTTAGAACTGATGTCAGGAAGAATGTCCACACATCAAAAGTGCTCAACACTTCGACGCATTGCTCGCTGAATACATGCAGAAGTCCTTCCTGATATAATTGTTCCAAATTGTCCTTTCACTAACTTTCGTCTATTCCTTCTTACTATATTGTCTGGAAACAACCACCCACTTTGCAGTATCAAGAATTGCATCCATTGGGATCTTTTCAACAACGTTACTATGGAAGAGTTTAAAGACAGCACCTGGTACATGAAATACATATGAGACATGGAATTATTGAAAAGACTACTATGAACTCAGTGTTTGGCACATGGTTGCATTCCATTTTACTGGGTCCTACTGCCTCGCTATCTTTATTTCAATCTTTAGAACATTTCTCAAAACAAATTTCTTCAACCAAGCACTCGGTCGCCCCTCTGAACCACATCATTTCCTGGCTTGATGACTGTTCCCTTCAGCCTATTTGTGAAGCACCTTGGGGCAATTTTTACATTAAAGGTTTCATATAAATGCAAGTTGATATTTTTAGCAACTAAGCTCAGGCATAGTCCCCTCCTTGCCCTTTCCAGAAATAGAATAATACACTTTAATTATTTGAAGACTGAAATGGAATCTTATAACAAGCAAAAAGCATGAAAAGAGATTGAGGAATACAGTGTGAAGGTGGTTAGAGGGTATTGATCCCTGAATAATGGTCATATTTGCTGGGCTGAGTTTCTCATGAAGTATTATTATACTAAAATAAAAACAGAAAATGCTGGAAATACGCAGCAGGTCAGGCAGCACCTGTGAAGATAGAAACAGAGTTAATGTTTCAGGTCGATGACTTTTTGTCAAAATCTGATGAAAGATCATTAACCTGAAATGTTGGAGGGAATTTTAATCCCCAGAAAACGAGCAGGTTTGGGTTGGGTGGGAGATGAAAGTATTCGAAATATGAATGCCGACCCCAACCTGCCTCTAACCCACTGATTTCTGGTTTTAATGGACGCGGGACGGGGGCAGACGACCAATCCGCTCCCAGTAGGCGGTTTGACACTTTAAATATTATAATGAGGCTGCGTACCTCATTTTGAAGCACCATTTTAAATTTAACTCTGGGCGGCCGGATTTCCAGCATTCCTGCCTCGTCAACTGGACACCCCGCCCTGACCCTTCCAATCTCCCTTCACCCTCCCCCATAAGGCTACTGATGTCCCCTGCCCGCAGCTATCGGTCTCTCCCCTACCCCAGGCCTCCGAACTCCCGCTTCCCCAGCCTCTATCCTTACCCTAAGGCTTCCGATGCCCCTTCTGGCCTTCTGACCTCCTAGCCTTCGATCTCCAGCCCCTAATCTCCGACCTCCCCTCCTCTGGCCTCCAACATCTCCCTCCCTCCTCTCTGCTCCCCGGCTGTGATCTAGTACCACAGGCCTACCCACCTGACAGCCAGCCAGCCAGGCTCACAATCTGGCTGGCTGCGGATGGGAAACAGAGAGAATAAAAAAGGTAAACAGGCACTGTCGTTAAGTTTGGCCTGAGGGATACCTGTTCTCCCGGGTTTCGCACAGCAATCCAGGCCCTTCGTTTCCTCCCAACCTCCGAGTTAAAATACTGCCCGTTAACTCGGTTTCTCTCTCCGCAGATGCTGCCTGACCTGCAGTGCCTTTCTAACATTTTCTGTTTTTATTTCAGATTTTCAGCATCCACTGTATTTTGATTTTGCATTATTATACTATTGTGTTCCTAACACAGATGAGGCTGCACACAGGGAGGATAAAGTAACAGTGACCTCAGTCTTTAATAAGACACTCCAGAGTGAGGAACAGGCCTTAGGGGCCGGCTTATATACAGTGCTCTGGGACTTCAGGAGATGAGTTCCCTGGTGGCGGAACATGGGAGTGCATGCTTTACAGATACACAACATCACTCCCCCCTGCAAAGTCAAAGTGAAAACTATTTACAAGGTGAGGCAGTCGGGAGCCCGTCTTTCCCTGGTGAACCGCTTCGATACAAATGTCTGTTCTGGTGTGTTAGCTGTGCCCTCGCTGGGCTGGCGTGTTGTTGGCCCTGCAGGGCGGCTAGGTGAGCCTGGCCTTGCTGGGCTGTTGGGCATGATGGGTTCGATTTCCTGGTCCGGCGTGGTGTCGTTGATCCTTTGGGTGTGTGTTGTGGGCTCGAAAAAGGTGGTGTCTGCTGTGGGTTGTTCAGGGCAGTCTGTGAACCGCAGCCTCGTTTGGTCCAGGTGCTTTCTGCAAATTTGTCCATTGTCTAGTTTGACTACAAACACCCTATTCCCTTCTTTAGCTATCACGTGACCCGGGATCCACTTGGGACCATGTCCATAGTTTAGCACATACACAGGGTCATTCAGATAAATTTCAAGTGACACAGTGGCGAGACCATCGTTTACATTTTGTTGCTGCCGCCTGCACTCTACCTGATCATGCAGGTTGGGGTGAACCAGCGAGAGTCTGGTTTTAAGTGTCCTTTTCATGAGTAGCTCAGTCGGGGGCACCCCGTGAGCGAGTGCGGTCTCGTGCGATAGCTGAGCAGTACTCGGGACAGGCGGGTTTGGAGTGAGCCTTCTGTGACTTGTTTAAGGCTCTGTTTGATGGTTTGTACTGCCCGCTCTGCCTGCCCATTGGAGGCTGGTTTAAACGGGGTCGAGGTGACATGTTTGATCCCATTGCGGGTCATGAATTCTTTAAATTCGGCACTGGTGAAACATGGCCCGTTATCACCGACCAGTATATCAGACAGGCCGTGGGTGGCAAACATGGCCCTCAGGCTTTCAATGGTGGTGGTGGCGGTGCTTCCCGACATTATTTCACATTCAATCCATTTTGAAAAAGCATCCACCACCACCAGGAACATTTTACCGAGAAACGGGTCCGCATAGTCGACATGGATCCTTGACCATGGTCTGGAGGGCCAGGACCACAAACTTAGTGGTGCCTCTCTGGGCACGTTGCTCAACTAAGCACATACGCTGCATTGCCGTACACAGGACTTGAAGTCAGAGTCGATACCGGGCCACCGCACGTGGGATCTGGCTATCACTTTCATCATTACTATACCTGGGTGTGTGCTGTGGAGATACGAGATGAACCTTTGTGGGGTACCCGTGTAGCCCTTTTTTGGTAGCGCTACACGGTTACCCCACAACAGGCAGTCTGCCTGAATGGACAGTTCGTCCTTTCACCGCTGGAACGGCTTGATTGGCTCTTTCATTTCAACAGGGATGCTGGCCCAGCTCCCATGCAGTACACAGTTTTTTTACTAGGGACAGCAGAGGATCTTGGCTGGTCCAAGTCCTAATCTGGCGGGCCGTGACAGGTGATTTATCATTTTCAAATGCTTCCATGACCATCAACAAGTCTGCGGGCTGCGCCACCATCAACAAGTTTGCAGGCTGCGCCATTTCCACCCCTGTGGTGGGCAACGGTAGCTGACTGAGAGCATCCGCACAGTTCTCGGTGCCTGGTCTGTGGCGGATAGTATAATTATACGCTGATATCGCAAGTGCCCACCTTTGTATGCGGACTGAGGCATTGGTATTTATCCCCTTGTGATCGGTTTCCAGCTCAAATTTGAGGCCAAACAGCTACTGATGCATTTTCTTTACCCCGAACACACATGCTAATGCCTCTTTCTCAAACATGCTGTAGGCCCTCTCGGCCTTAGACAAGCTCCTGGAAACATAGGCGACAGGTTGCAACTTCCCCGCAATGTTAGCTTGTTGTAATACACACCCGACTCCGTACGACGATGTATCACATGCTAGCACAAGTCTTTTACACGGGTTATACAATACAAGCAGCTTGTTGGAGCATAAAATGTTTCTGGCTTTCTCAAAAGCAATTACTTGGTTTTTCCCCCATACCCAGTTCTCACCTTTGCGCAATAACACATGTAGGGGCTCTAAAAGGGTGCTTAATCCCAGTAGGAAGTTACCAAAATAGTTGAGGAGTCCCAGGAACGACCACAGCTCCGTGACGTTCTGTGGCCTGGGCACGTTCCTGATAGCCTCTGTCTTGGCATCTGTGGGCCGAATGCCATCCGCCACGATCTTTCTCCCCAAAAACTCCACTTCTGTTGTCATGAAGATGCATTTCGACCTCTTCAGCCGCAGCCCGACGCAATCCAATTCCTGGAAGACCTCCTCCAGGTTTTGTAGGTGCTTGGCGCTGTCCCGACCGTGACCAATATATCATCCTGAAAGACCACCATGTGTGGTACTGACTTGAGTAGGCTCTCCATGTTTCTCTGGAAGATCGCTGCAGCTGACCGAATTCCAAACGGGCATCTGTTGTAGATGAACAGTCCCTTGTGCATGTTGATGCAGGTGAGGCCCTTCGAAGACTCCTCCAGCTCCTGCGTCATGTAGACCGAAGTCAGGTCGAGCTTGGTGAATGTCTTGCCTCCTGCCAGCGTCGCAAATAGGTCGTCTGCCTTAGGTAGCGGGTATTGATCCTGTAATGAGAAATGATTAATAGTTCCTTTATAATCGCCGCAAATCCTGACCGTGCCATCACTTTTGAGTACTGGAACAATTGGGCTGGCCCACTCGCTGAATTCCACTGCGGAGATGATGCCCTCGCGTTGCAGCCTGTCCAGCTCGATTTCCACTCTCTCCCTCATCATGTGAGGTACCGCTCGCGCCTTGTGGTGAATGGGTCATGCCTCTGGGACCAAGAAGATCCGCACCTTCACCCCCGAAAAGTTTCCAATGCCTGGCTCAAAAAGGGAAGGAAATTTGTTAAGAACCTGGGTACATGAGGCCTCATCGACATGTGATAGCGCTCGGATGTCATCCCAGTTCCAGCGGATTTTGCCCAGCCAGCTCCTTCCAACAGTGTGGGGCCATCGACCGGGACAATCCAGAGTGGCAGTTCGTGCACTGTGCCCTCGTAGGTGACCTTGACCATGGCGCTGCACAGGACAGTGATGACCTCTTTGGTGTACGTTCTCAGTTTCGTGTGGATGGGGCTCAGGGCTGGTCCGAGTGCCTTGTTGCACCACAGTCTCTCAAACATCTTTTTACTCATGATGGATTGGCTAGCGCCAGTGTCCAGTTCCATGGCTTCGGGTAAGCCATTCAATTTTATATTTAGCATTATAGGTGGACATTTCGTCAAAAATGTGTGCACCCCGTGTACCTCAGCATCTGCCTCCTCTCTCTGAGGCTCGAAATTGCTTTGATCCACCATGGACCAATCTTCCTCTGCCACGTGGTGGTTAGCAGGTTTTGCAGAGCTTGCAGCTCGTCTGCAAGCTCGTTGGAGGTGCCCCATTGTTCCACAGCTCTTGCAAACATACCCTTTGAAGTTGCATGAATAGGCTGAATGGAAGGCTCCACAACGCCAACAAGGTGTGAATTCCCTTGCATTCATCCTTTGTTGCGGACTCTGAGTCATATGGGTCACCTGAGGCCTGCTGGCAGTTGCAGACTCGTGGGTTCTGCCCTGAATATTTCTGCTCGCAAACACAGTTCCTATTAATTTATGAACATTGCTAGCACTTGTGTGCTGAGAGATTTGTTTGGTGTTATCACTGGTGGACATAAACATCTGTGCTATCGCAATGGCCTTACTGAGGGTTGGTGTCTTTACAGTCAAAAGTTTTCGTAGGATGGTCTCGTGGCCAATGCCCAGTACAAAGAAGTCTCTGAGCATTTGCTCCAGGTAGCCATCAAACTCACATTGTCCTGCAAGTCGCCTTAGCTCGGCGACGTAGCTCGCCACTTCCTGACCTTCAGATCGCTGGCAAGTGTAGAACCGATACCTCGCCATCAGCACGCTCTCCTTCGGGTTAAGATGCTCCCGAATCAGTGTACACAGCTCCTCATATGACTTATCTGTGGGTTTCACCAGAGCCAGAAGATTCTTCATGAGGCTGTAGGTTGGTGACCCGCAGACCATGAGGAGGACTGCTCTCTTTTTTGCAGCGCTTCCTTCTCCGTCCAGCTCGTTGGCTACAAAGTACTGGTCTAGCCGTTCGACATAGGCTTCCCAGTCCTCACCCTCCGAGAATTTCTCCAGGATGCCCACAGTTTGCTGCATCTTTGCGTGGGTTTTGTTTTCTCGTCGCCAGTTATTGTGTTCCTAACACAGATGAGGCTGCACACAGGGAGGTTAAAGTAACAGTGACCTCAGTCTTTAATAAGACACTCCAGCGTGAGGAACAGGCCTTAGGGGCCAGCTTATATACAGTGCTCCCAAAGGATGCTGGGATCCCTTGGGACTTCAGAAAATGAGCTCCCTGGTGGCGGAACATGAGAGTGCATGCTTTACAGATACACAACATATACTAAACTTGATTAGTGTTTGACAATATTATTTTGCAAAAGTCAGGCCTAAACTCAGCATATGAAAATAAAAAATTATTATTATACTTGAAAAGATTTGTCTTTTCTCTTCGCAGAAGGAACCAAAGAGCATTCGTCCCATCATGTCCTGCTAGCTCTTTGCTACAGCAATCTGAAACTAATCCCACTGCCGTGGTCTTTTCCTATGGCCCCGTATCTTCTAATGATTTGAATATTTAAAGATGGAATTCAAACCCAGGTCTTTCAGTTCCTCCACACACTTTAGTGTCTTTCTATTGAGTGTGTACTCCCATTCCTTGGGGCCAAATTTTACTCATTAAAATTGATGTTCAGAGCAAGGTAATGGACTCAAAATAGTGTCAGTAAATTACTACCCCATTAGCATTAATGTTCTGGCAAGCACTATTTTTAAAATAAGAACAGGAGCAGGCCATACGGCCCCTCGAGCCTCCTCTGCCTTTCAATATGATCATGGCTGATCCGATCATGGACTCAGGTCCACTTCCCTGCCCGCTCCCCATATGAGTTCTCCATGGTCGAATGGAGTGTCCACCTGTTTCAGGTGATGGGCCTCTTTACTGTGCAAGTCGGATTCCTATGACATAGTTAGGACCCAATTGCAATTTTAAGGGACAAATGAGTGGAGCAGGCACTGTACATTCTCTACCCGTGTCTTGGTATTAAACGACCCTGAAAAGTCTGTTGCTTGCTGCTCCAAAAACAAATTTCTTGTAAGTTATATTTTTGTCGAGCCAGTGGACCCTGTACCTACATTCAGGAATTCAGCTATAAACCTAGCTGCCTTGTTTATACATTTCCCACATTCCGAAGCCTCCTTGAAACCTATCTCTTTAATGGTATCCTTGGCCAGTTTCTCATCACTTGCCCCTTACTGTTTCTCAAGTTTAACCCGTCCCCCACCCCCACCCATTGCCGGAATATTAAAATTGGCCAGGTCTCATTCTTCGAGTGGCCGGGAAATGAACTTGGCACTGCGCTTTCCCGCCAGACCAAAGTTATGCTCCAAACCAATTAATATCAGACTATAGAACAACCCAAAATGAACTAATTCCCTGTCGCCAAAGTTACCAAAGACAAAGTCAGACACAGACATCATAATTATACTCGATTTGATACACATCTGCGTTAACACTTTCTGATACGGTAAAGTATTGATAATGCAGCCGGTGCTTAGTTAATCCCGTGTCTCCCTCCTGTGGCATTGCTCACAGTAAGATTTGCTGTTTAATAACAGTGGGAGCTTTTATGCCTTGTGAGACATAACATCAGGGCCAATTATTTACAGCAACTAAATAAGTCAAATTAGATTTTTATTAAATTATATTCTGTGATTTCTCCTGGTGCTTGGGGATTGAATTGACAATACTTGCCCATTATTCTGTGAAAACTATAAAAGGGTAGCGTTTATTTTATTTTATTCCTTTACCTATGTACTCAGCTTCTTTCCTATACCATTTGTAAAGCTGAGAATACACAGCAAAATGATATGCAAAATACACCAACTGGAGTAAAGGTCTAGTGGTCAAACTACAACGGGCCCACCAGCACAAATCAGATCAGAATCCACAGCTCTTAAATGTTTTATATGAGCCTTTCTGGCTTGAATTGACTCTCTCGATTGAACTTGGTCTGTTCCAGCCTTCTCTGCCCCTGCTACCTTTGTGTGACCTGGCCTGACTCTTTTCGTATATTGGTGAAGAAGGATACAAGGCACTGCTTCTGTTCCTGGTCTGAACTGGGCTGAGCTGACTGAAGCCAACTGCCTGCACTCACTTTGAAAGGGATAAAGGATGGCCTCTTTTATATCTTAATTCTCATAAAGACAACGCCCCTTCTAGGTTTATGTGTCAATGGGTAGTTAAGAAGGATCAATTGGGTCATGAGAATCTTTTTCAATGTGACAATCAATTTTGACGGGATATGTCAAGAAATTATGGATGTCGAACTTCCACATGCTCTGATGAGATGAGACATTTCTGGTCTATTGTCTTAACATTCCAAAGCATGTTAAATACAGCTAAAACCATAAATCCTGGGCTTTAGTGATTTCCCAAGAGCCATTTCTTCTGGTTGCTTAACCAAGTCCCAAACAAAATATCTTAGCTGTCAACTTCCAGGTTGACGAAAGACAGTTCTACAATACTTGGAGTGCCAGTTTTATCAGTCATTTCCAGCTGTTTGGTGCCTGTCAGAGTTTGTTGCCCCCAGCTTTTTCATGCAGTTTCTCTTCCAGAATTTATTGTTAACCATTCAAGTTACCCGCAGTTATGTACTATAGTTCAGGGTGTCCACTGTGCTACAATTTCCTCCCTAAACCCTTGTGCCTCTTCACCTCTCTCCTTTAAAAATCTTTGTGAAACCCATCTTTATGACAAAACCTTTGGTCACCATCCTAATCCAACCCACCCTCAAAGCCTCCTTGGTAAAGCGCAACATCCCAAGCAGCACCTGGGAATCCTTGGCCCAAGACCGTGCAAAGTGGAGGAAGAGCATCCAGGAGGGCGCTGAGCACCTCGAGTCTCGTCGCTGAGAGCATGCTGAAATCAAGCGCAGACAGAGAAAGGAGCGTGCGGCAAACCAGGCTCCCCACCCACCCTTTCCCTCAACCGCTATCTGCCCCACCTGTTACAGTGACTGTAATTCCCACATTGGACTTTATAGCCACCTGAGAACTCACTTTTAGAGTGGAAGCAAGCCTTCGAGGGACTGCCTATGATGATGATGAATTCATGGCTCAGTGCCCATTCCTCTCCCCTCTTTCCATTTGTGAAGCACCTTGCAATTTCTTTTTACATGTAAGGCCCTATATAATTGGAAGTTATTAAACCTTATATACACCTCATTTGACTGTGACAAAGGGGAACTTTTTTGCTATTGCATTACTGGATATAACTTGAGTACTGTGACTTTAAAAACAATTTTTAATCAGATGAAGCCAAGCTATCATGTTTTCATAACCTGATTTACAAAAAGACAACTGCACACCCTCTGCTCACTTGATATAAAATTATTTTCTGAGATGGGCAATTTATTGTTTGTTCATTCATTTTTTGTCATTGGATGTGTTATCATCCACCAAGTGCACACAATTTTAATGGCACTGAATTCACTTAGTGGCAGCAAATAAGGTTTGTTTTACCCGCCACAGATGTGTGCCGGCAATCGGGCTCAGTGTATTTGTTATGGATAGAGTTGTACCAAAATATTTCAGTTCCAGTATGATCCAATATTATATTATAAAATTAATTATCGAATCTGGAAACTGTGAGACAATGCAACCTCTAGATTAGAATTGCAGTGGGCTTACCCTGTGTAGACATAGGGAGCGATTTTCAAGTAGCGCCCAAAATGGGTGTGAAGTCAGTGGAACGGCCGCTCTGCCAAATGGGAGCCCCACTGCAGCTCACTGATTTCTGGGAAGGCAGGAACTTGGCCAGTATCCGTGTGGAATGGGTGGCCGGCAGATCAGACTGGGTGAACGGGGAAAAGGAGATTCTGGGGATGGCCTCAAATGGACCAGCAGTTTTTTTTTTTGGAGTGCTCTCGCTCTTCCTAGATCCATTAAATAAAAATTGAAAGTTTCCTTGTCCGTATTATGAGCGCCCTCCAGCAGTCCCTGCTTGGCCTAATCGATGCCTGATACAACTACTTGCATAGCACACACTCTGCCAAGTTGTAAAGTGTAGCAGGCCCTACCACTGATGTCAAACCCCAATTTGCGTATTTAAGCAACCTGTTTTAGGCAGGCGGCCTGCTCACCCATTTATACACTTGCCAAAAAATTGCATCAAGTGGGTCTTAGGCATTAATGTTTTTCAGGTGAGAAACGAGTGGCTGGCTGTTAAAACCACCCCCTGTGCCTTTTGTTCAAGTTTTAATGCATTTGAATTTCAACAATTTTGAGGATGTTTCCAGTAAAGTGGACAAGGGAGAACCAGTTGATGTGGTATATTTGGACTTTCAGAAGGCTTTCGACAAGGTCCCACACAAGAGATTAATGGGCAAAGTTAAAGCACATGGGATTGGGGGTAGTGTGATGACGTGGATTGAGAACTGGTTGTCAGACAGGAAGCAAAGAGTAGGAGTAAATGGGTACTTTTCAGAATGGCAGGCAGTGACTAGTGGGGTACCGCAAGGTTCTGTGCTGGGGCCCCAGCTGTTTACATTGTACATTAATGATTTAGACGAGGGGATTAAATGTAGTATCTCCAAATTTGCAGATGACACTAAGTTGGGTGGCAGTGTGAGCTGCGAGGAGGATGCTATGAGGCTGCAGAGTGACTTGGATAGGTTAGGTGAGTGGGCAAATGCATGGCAGATGAAGTATAATGTGGATAAATGTGAGGTTATCCACTTTGGTGGTAAAAACAGAGAGACAGACTATTATCTGAATGGTGACAGATTAGGAAAAGGGGAGGTGCAACGAGACCTGGGTGTCATGGTACATCAGTCATTGAAGGTTGTCATGCAGGTACAGCAGGCGGTTAAGAAAGCAAATGGCATGTTGGCCTTCATAGCGAGGGGATTTGAGTACAGGGGCAGGGAGGTGTTGCTACAGTTGTACAGGGCCTTGGTGAGGCCACACCTGGAGTATAGTGTACAGTTTTGGTCTCCTAACTTGAGGAAGGACATTCTTGCTATTGAGGGAGTGCAGCGAAGATTCACCAGACGATTCCCGGGATGGTGGGACTGACCTATCAAGAAAGACTGGATCAACTGGGCTTGTATTCACTGGAGTTCAGAAGAATGAGAGGGGACCTCATAGAAACGTTTAAAATTCTGACGGGTTTAGACAGGTTAGATGCAGGAAGAATGTTCCCAATGTTGGGGAAGTCCAGAACCAGGGGTCACAGTCTAAGGATAAGAGGTAAGCCATTTAGGACCGAGATGAGGAGAAACTTCTTCACCCAGAGAGAGGTGAACCTGTGGAATTCTCTACCACAGAAAGTAGTTGAGGCCAATTCACTAAATATATTCAAAAGGGAGTTAGATGAAGTCCTTACTACTAGGGGGATCAAGGGGTATGGCGAGAAAGCAGGAAGGGGGTACTAAAGTTGCATGTTCAGCCATGAACTCATTGAATGGCGGTGCAGGCTAGAAGGGCTGAATGGCCTACTCCTGCACCTATTTTCTATGTTTCTATGTCTATGTTTCTAACAAAGACTGATGTAGAATTTCTGTCCCTCAAGCTGCGGAGAGAAACACAAAATTATTATCTCAATACTATCTGCTCTGTTATAGTACTAACTGGGCTTCTGCTGCATGGGTAGTCACTGGGGTGTGATCACTGGAGCACAGTAAGGTTTATAGTGATTCAAACACACTTTATCTGTATTTATTTGGGGCCAGAAGAGGTGTGGGCCCAGGGGCAGCACGGGCCAGCCCACACTGCGATATGCGTGCGCGCTGGGTCCATGCAGCAGAGCTAGTCTCCAGTCGTATTGGTTAATCCTTACCACTGGACCAAGACCGAGCTCTGTCAAGCCCGTGTGGTGGCTGGTGTACAACAGCCACCAAACGTTAAAAAAATCCACACACAGGCATCTTCCACCCTTCGGGATGTAGTTCGGGACCTGCATATTTGGTCCTTCATTGAAACACCTGTGAACTCATAACTTTTTGGTGGAAGAAAGTCATCCTCGATACGAGGGACCGCTTAATATGATCCGTATTTATCTGTATGCAACCTTTACAAAAACATACAAGTACAATCTTGAAATAGCTCTGCTCTTTAAAAAGATAAATAAGAAAATGCACCCGATGATTATATGAACTAAGTTAAGCTCTAGTTGGTTACTTAGCTCTTTTCTTGAACAGGTCTTTTTGTTTCTCGAAAGACAATAAATTGAAATTAAAAAAATAGTCGTCCTATAGCTAAGTTATACTACGCAGCTGTTTGCGCGATGCAAAGTAGTTTGGGTTTACCATTGACAAATACTACAAGGCAATTCAGATATGAAGTTAATTGACTTGCAGCTCGGGATGAAGTACAAGGACAGGTGCAGGACTTTGTTGTCATGAATGTGTTATTTTGATGCTCAAATTTGAAAATATTCTGTGTGGGATTTGTCAGGGCTAGGGGTGTTTCTTTCAAAATTATTTTCTTCCCTTTCTTTGGACCCCGCATGTCATACACTAGTCATGACAGAAAAGACAGGCAGGTGACCTACTTTCAGCCTTTGCTGGTGCTCCTGTGAGCTGCCCACATGGAGCTGTAAAAAAGGTCACTGGAAATTATTTTCTTGCATGTTTCCGACTGGCAACTCAGTGTGAGAGAAATTATGGGCACAACGCATCTTGCACCATCACACTGTGGGACAATGAATTGAAGGTGCAATGTAATAACTTGTAACCATGTCAGTATTGTTTTTAGTTTTAGAACCATCTACAGAACGTAAAAAGAAACGAATTGCAGAGCGCTGTCATTCTATGGCTCCACCGTTCCTGGTGTTGGAGATGATGAAAATTCAGATTCGCCCGTGGGGGTTAGGAATATGGCGAAGAACATGGTTATGCCCTCTGCCTACTGGCCCCTGTTCCCCCCACCCCCAACACCTTGTGTCCTGGAGGAGGAGCTTCGTTTAGAGTCAAAGGGTTGAAAGAAACATTTTCTTTTCGGCCCTGTTGAGCCTTACCATACTTGCCCCAGTGAGTGGACCACCAGGAATTTGGGTGCCGAGATATTTTACAAGCTAAATTTACCATTAATACCAATAGATCATCCTAATTCATTGCAAAAACCCTGATGTTTGCATGTGAGTGCAAATGACAAAGGCTGAAGCATTTGCAACCATCTTCAGCCAGAAGTGCTGAGTGGATGATCCATATCGGTCTCCTCCTGAGGTCCTCGCCATCACAGAAACCAATCTTCAGCCAATTCAATTCACTCCACGTGATATCAAGAAACGACTGAGTGCACTGGATACAGAAAAGGCTATGGGCCCTGACAACATCCCGGCTGTCGTGCTGAAGACTTGTGCTCCAGAACTAGCCATGCCTCAAGCCAAGCTATTCCAGTACAGCTACAATACTGGCAACGATCCAACAATGTGGAAAATTGTCCAGATATGTCCTATCCACAAAAAGCAGGACAAATCCAATCCAGCCAATTACTGCCCCATCAGTCTACTCTCAATCATCAACAGTGCTATCAAACAGCACTTACTCACCAATAACCTGCTCACCGATGCTCAGTTTGGGTTCCGTCAGCACCACTCGGCTCCAGACCTCATTACATCATCATCATCATCCCTCGAAATCAAGGAAGACTTGCTTCCACTCTAAAAGTGAGTTCTCAGGTGGCTGTACAGTCCAATGCGGGAATTATAGGCTCTGTAACAGATGGGGCAGAGAGTGGTTGTAGGAAAGGGTGGGTGGGTGGGGAGCCTGATTTGCCGCACGCTCCTTCCTCTGTCAGCGCTTGATTTCTGCATGCTCTCAGCGACGAGACTCAAGGTGCTCAGCGCCCTCCCGAATGCATTTTATCAAGGAGGGTTTTAGGGTGTCCTTGAAAAGTTTCCTCTGCCCACCTCATTACAGCCTTGGTCCAAACATGGACAAAAGAGCTGAATTCTAAAGCTGAGCTGAGAGTGACTGCCCTTGACATCAAGGCAGCATTTGACCGAGTTTGGTACCTCCCAAACCCACGACCTCTACGACCTAGAAGGACGAGGGCAGCAGTCGCATGGGGACACCATCGTCTGCAAGTTCCCCTCTAAGTTACACACCATCCTGACTTGGAAATATATCGCTGTTCCTTCATTGTCGCTGGGCCAAAGTCCTGGATCTCCCTGCCTAACAGCATGTGGGAGTACCCTCACCTCAGGGTCTGCAGCGGTTCACCATCACCTTCTCAAGGGCAACTAGGGATGGGCAATAAATGCTGGCCTTGCCAGCGATGCCCACATCCCATGAACAAATTTAAAAAAAGATCCTAATGGTCTTCTCTGTCAGGGCAAGAGCAATGTAGTGGAACTTCTGGCTGCCCTAGTCCCAGGGTAGAGGCACCATCCCAAATCCTAGGGATATGGGGCCCAAATTTCCCCAGGAGTTGTTTTTTTTTGAGCAACTTAATTTTCTGGAGTA
This sequence comes from Pristiophorus japonicus, assembly GCF_044704955.1. Taxonomy (NCBI): domain Eukaryota; kingdom Metazoa; phylum Chordata; class Chondrichthyes; family Pristiophoridae; genus Pristiophorus; species Pristiophorus japonicus. Next base: position 31,599,859 of record NC_091994.1, on the reverse strand, counting down.
TCTTTTTAGTTGCAATTCTGGCCATTTAATTTGCGGCAGTGTAAGTGAGTTCGTTAGGTTTTTTTTTAAGTTTTGTTTTTTTTTCAAAAGGGGGCGTTACCAGCCATTTATGCCAGTTTTGGCCATTTAAGCACATTTAGCCAGCTAAAAGTTACTCCAAACTAGCTTAGGCCAGCGTAAGTGGGCACTCTTGTACGTTCAGAAAAACCTTGCGGTGACTTAAGAAATCAGCGCAGGCAGCCAGAGATGGGGCGAGGGGGGACGGGGGAGGAGGCCATGCTAAGCACTAAACACCTTCACAACAACATTAAAGAAGCATGAATACATTTAAAGTACCAAGCACTAAACAAAGCAGTACATTTGCACCAAGCACTAAACAAAGCACAAAAAGTAATAAGCAATTAATTAACAAATAAAAAATAGAAGGAACTCTGCACCTAAAGCACCAAAGTAATAAGCAATCAATCAGTCAGTAAATAACAAATACAAAATAGAAGTCCTACCTTAGGGAACACAGCAGGCGCCGATGAGGGAGTCCATTCAGCCAGGGCTAGGGGTGGCATGCTTCGGGCCTCTCCCACATAGCCTGCAGCACGCACTCACAGATTCGGCCTGCCAGGGGCTACTGCAGACTCTAGCGCGCATGTGCAGCGGTCCTGGCACTGTTTTCAGCGCCAGGACCTGGCTCCGCCCCCAATCCACTGGGCCACACTATGCCACCACTGAGGAGTGGCTGGGGAGTGGCCAGAATCGGGAGGAAGATTTTCGTCGCGCTTGGAGGCGGACAAAAGCGGCGCACCTCGGGTGAAGGCGCCAGAAAGACAGGCTGGGAAATTTGAGCCTATAGTCATTGACATGGCCAGACAGGCCACCAGTGCCTGCAAGAATGCATCAGTGCCACTCACTCTGACCCAACATTCCCGCTAAACTGCACGGCTGCACAGTTGTCTGGTGGTCCTGCACAGGCAGTTTATCGGCTTCTCAATGGGTGTTTTCGCGAAATTTTGAATGGGCTGTGCAGCCCGTTAAAAGGACCATGCACCCTAAAGAAAAATTAGGGGGAACATTGCTCTGACCCACCTTTGTAAAGCAAACAGGATCATAGAGAAAAAAGAAATGTTTCAAGTCTTTGACATCAAAAGGAGCCATTTCACTTCCAGACAAGGTAATTGATCCTCTCCCAGTCACAGCTAGAGAACTGCATACAGTTCTGGTCACCACATTACAGGAAAGATGCGATTGCACTTGAGAGGGTACAGAGGATATTTATGAGGATGTTGCCAGGATTGGGGAATTTTAGATATGAGGAAAGATTGGATCGGCTGGGATTGTTTTCTTTGAAACAGAGGAGGCTGAGGGGAGATTTAATTGAGGTGCATAAAATTATGAGGGGTCTAAATAGAATGGATAGGAAGGACCTATTTCCCGTAGCAGAGAGATAAATAACCAGGGGCTTAAAGTAATTGGTAGAAGGATTAGAGGGGAGTTGAGAACTTTTTTCACCCAGAGGGTGGTGGGGGTCTGGAACTCACTGCCGAAAGGGTGGTAGAGGCAGAAACACTCACGCATTTTAAAAAGTACTTGGATATGCACTTGAAGTACCGCCTCATACAAAGCTGCAGACCAAGAGCTGGACAGTGGGATTAGGCTGGGTAACTCTTTTTCGGTCGGCACAGATACAAAGGGCTGAATGGCCTCCTTCTGTGCCATAAACATCAATGATTCTAATCTATGATTACCTTAATCAAGTAAAGCTTTGGAGCATTTTGGAAAGCCTCAAAGGGGCTTAACCAGCTGCGAACCAGTGTAAGTTTCATTCAGGTTTTTTAAGGGTACAAATAGTGAAACTTCCAGAGCAAGACTGGGAACTCCCTGACACACCCACTTGATGTAAGGGGAAGGTTTAAGATCCATCCATGCACCCACCTCCCCTCCCTCCCACCGGAACTTAAAGGGCCAGTCTAAGTAGGCTCCCCGCAAGCGAAAATCAGACTTTGTGCCCACTTCAGCCTCAAGAAATTCACAATAATTTCTCAACTCGTCTCTCTTAAGAACAATCTCGAACTCGATCAAGCACAAGGTTAAAATCTGAACTACGATTAAGAAAATTTGGAGTTGTTCTCCAACCTTATTCAAAGCCATTTCCAAGAATTGTACTGATTAACTGGTGGCGTATATGTTGACCACTACGATTCTGTCAAAGAAATCTATAACTATAATTTATTCCCCTCTGTGTCTTTTGCATTGTGTCTCATTATGAATGGAACAGATTTATGTATTGATAAATACTGAATATTTTCTTGACGTAAATAGAGGATATATCCAAAGTGTACTAAACTTTAATTTGGGTGATTATAAAAATAGTACTTAAACTGCAAGTAATATTATGTTCAAGAACATTTCTTGTTCACTTACTGAATATATAGTAGAATTAAATAAAGACAGTTTTGCTCAAAATGATTACATTGTGTGTAAAAAAAAAAGTCTCAAGTTCATTTTGTAGTGCAAGATGAGATATAAGGCACACAAACAATACGCAGGAAACCAAAAGACAGGAAGTAACACGACGCGTCCCTGCCTAATTAACGTGTGGTTGAACTAACTTAAGCAGGCGAAATGCAGGTGCAGCACAAGTAGTTACTGTGTTTTAACAGAAATCTTTAACATGTAAGAAAATGTTCACATATCATAATACGAAAAGATTGGATTTACTAGTGGCATCTGTGGAGAGAGAAACAGTTAGCGTTTCAGGTCGATGACCCTTCGTCAGAACTCATCAACCTGAAACATTAACTCTGTTTCTCCCTCCACAGATGCTGCCTGACCTGCTGAGATTTCCAGCATTTTCTGTTTTTATTTCCGATTCCAGCATCCGCAGTATTTTGTTTTTGTATTGGATGTTCTAGTATTCATTAAGGAACAAAAATCATTGCAAATAAACAAGAAACATAGAAATACACAGCGCGGAAGGAGGCCATTTCGGCCCATCGTGTCCGCGCCGGCCGACAAAGAGCCACACGGCCCTCGGTCAGTAACCCTGAAGGTTACATATAAACCTATGAACAATGAACAATAGCGGAAAGGTAAAGAGCATCCGGCCCAACCAATCCATCCCACACAACTGCGACACCTCTTACACTAAAACATTCTACATTCCACCCCAACCAGAGCCATGTGATCTCCTGGGAGAGGCAAAAAACAGATAAAAACCCAGGCCAATTGGGGAAAAAGAAAATCTGGGAAAGTTCCTCTCCGACCCATCCAGGCGATCGAAACTATTCCAAGAGATCACCCTGGCCGTATTCGATTCCCTGCAGTACTTACCATCGTATCTGCGCCAGCCAACAAAAGGTTATCCAGTCTAATCCCAATTACCAGTTCTAGGTCTGAAACCCTGCAGGTTACAGCACAGTAAGTGCCCAAGCAAGCACCTTTTAAATGTGGTGAGGGTTTTTGCATCCACCACCCTTCCAGGCAGTGAGTTCCAGACTGCCACAACCCTCTGTGTGAAGAAGCCCCCCCTCAAATCCCCTCTGAACCTTCCACCAACCACCTTAAAACTATGCACCCTTGTAATTGACCCCTCCACCAATAGAAATAGGCCCTTGCTATCCACTATATCCAGACCCCTCAAAATTTAGTGCACCTCAATGAGGTCTCTTCTCAACCTCCTCTGTTCCAAGGAGAACAAACCCAGCCTATCCAATCTGTCCTCATAGCTAAGATTCTCCATTCCAGGCAGCATCCTAGTAAATCTCCTCTGCACCCTCTCCAGTGCAATCACGCCCTTCCTATAATACGGCGACCAGAACTGCATGCAGTACTCCAGCTGTGGCCTAACCAGCGTATTATACAATTTAAACATAACCTCCCTGCTCTTGTATTCTATGCCTCGGCCAATAAAGGCAAGCATTCCGTATGCCTTCTTAACCATCTTATCCACCTGGCCTGCTACTTTCAGGGATCTGTGGACAAGCACGCTAAGGTCCCTTTGTTCATCGACACTATTAAGTGGCCTACCGCTTAATGTGTATACCCTTTCCTTATTAGCCCTCCCAAAGTGCATCACCTCACACTTCTCCGAATTAAATTCCATTTGCCACTGCTCTGCCCACCTGACCAGTAGATCGATATCCTCCTGCAGTCCATGACTTTCCTCTTCATTATCAACCACCCAGCCAATCTGCAAACTTCTTAATCATACTCCCTATATTCAATCTAAATCATTGATATACACCGCAAAAAGCAAGGGACCCAGTACCGAGCCCTGCGGAATCCGACTGGAAACATCCTTCCAGTCACAAAAACATCCATCAACCATTAATTACCCTTTGCTTCCTACCCCCATGCCAACTTTGGATCCAACTAGCCACTTTGCCCTGGATCCCATGGGCTTTAACCTTCGTGACCAGTCTACCGTGTGGGACCTTATCAAAAGCTTTGCTAAAGTCCATATACACAATATCGTACGCACTACCATCATCGACCCTCTTGGTTACCTTCTCAAAAAATTCAATCAGGTTAGTCGAACGCAATCTTCCCTTAACAAATCCGTGCTGACTGTCCCTAATTAATCCTTGCCTTTCCAAATGTAGATTTATCCCGTCTTTCAGGAATTTTTCCAATAATTTTCCCACCACTGAGCTTAGGCTGTCAGGCCTGTAATTATCCAGCCTATCCATTTCTCCCTTCTTAATCAAGGGTACCACATTAGCAGTCCTCCAGTCCTCCGGCACCATGCCCAACTCCAAAGAGGACTGGAAAATGATGGTCAAGGCCTCTGCTATTTCCTCTTTTACTTCGCTCAGCAGCCTGGGATGCATTTCATCTGGGCCTGGGGACTTATCTACTTTCAAAGCTGCTAAACCCCTTCCTCTCTCACTATGTTTATTTCATCCTGAATTTCACACTCCTCCTCGATAGCAGAATCTTCATTGCCCCTTTCCTTTGTGAAAACAGATGCAAAGTATTCATTAAGAACCATACCAACATCTTCTGCCTCCACACACAGATTACCCTCATGGTCTCTAATAAGCTCTACCCTTTCTTTAGTTACCCTCTTGCTCTTAATATATTTATAGGGCATCTTTGGGTTTTCCTTAATTTTACTAGCCAAGAATTTTTCATGCTCTCTCTTAGCATTCCTAATATCCTTTTTAATTTTACCACTTAACCTTCTATATTCGTCCAAAGGTACTTTAGTATTTAGCCATCAGTATATGACATAAGCTTCCTTTTTTCTTTATCCTCCCCTGTAAGTCCCGAGACATCCAAGGGGCCCTTGAATTATTATTCCCACGCTTTTTCTTTAAGGGCACATGTTTGGCCTTGAATGCCTCCCACTGTTCCGAAACTTATTTACCCATAAGTAGCTGTTTCCAGTCCACTGTGGCCAAATTACTCCTTAACTTAGCAAAGTTAGCTTTTCCACAATTTGGGACTATTATTCCAGGCCTATCCTTGTCCTTACACATAACTAACTTGAATCTGACTGAATTATGGTCACTGGCACCCAAGTGCTCTCCCATTAATACCCCTTCCACCTGCCCAGCTTCATTCTCCAAAACTAAATCCAAAACCGCCCTCTCTCGTGTTGGGCTTGTTACATGCTGACTAAAAAAGTTCTCTTGAATGCATTTTAAGAATTCCGCACCCTCTAAACCCTTCAAACTATATTTGTCCTAATCCATATAGGATAGATTAAATCCTTTACTATTATTAGCCTATGGTTTTCGGACTTCAAAGCAATTTGCCTACATATTTGCTCCTCTATCTCCCTCTCACTGTTTGGGGGTCTATAATACACGCCCAGCAGTGTGATGTCCCTTTTTTATTTTTCAATTCGACCCATATGGCCTCATTTGATGATCCCTCTAACATATCATCCCTTCTCACCACTGTAATAGTTTCTTTATTCAATACTGTGACCCCCCCCCTTTTTTACCCCCCTCTCTGTCTTGTCTAAAAATCCTGTAACCAGGAATATTGATCTGCCAAGCCTGCCCTCTTTCAGCCATGTCTCTGTAATGGCTGTAATGTCATACTCCCAGGTATCTACCTGTGCTCTTAGCTCATCCGCCTTATTCACTATACTCCTTGATTACTACTTACTAACCCTTGTTTCCTCTGTCTTACAGATTCGCTTTCTAAATTCTTGCTATCCAATTTCTGCTTTACTTCCTTCCCTATTCAACCTATTCTCAGTTCCCATCCCCCTGCCAAGCTAGTTTAAAACTCTCCCCAACAGCACTAGCAAAACTCCCCATGAGGATATTGGCCCTGGCGCTGTTGAGGTGCAACCCGTACGGTTTGTACAGGTCCCATCTCCCCCAGAAGCGGTCCCAATGCCTCAAGAATTTGAAGCCCTCCCTCCTACACCAACTCTCCAGCCACGCGTTCACCCTCTCTATCCTTCTATTCTTGTACTCATTAGCACATGGCACCAGTAGTAACTGGAGATTACTACCTTTGAGGTCCTACCCTTTAATTTTTTTCATAGCTCCCTAAATTCTGTCTGTAGGACCTCATTCCTCTTTCTATCTATGTTGTTTATCCTGATATGGACAACGACCTCTAGCTGTTTACCCTCTCCCCCAGAATGCCGTGCGTCCGCTCTGTGACATCCTTGACTCTGGCACCAGGGAGGCACCATACCATTCTGGAGTCACATCTGCAGCCGCAGAAACGCCTCTTTGTTCCCCTAATTATAGAATCCCCTATCACTAGAGCTCTTTTATTGTTTGTCCCTCCCCCCTGTGCAGCTGAGCCACTCATGGTGTCTTGGAATTGGCTCTGGCTGCACACCCCAGAGGCACCATCGCCTTCACCGTTACTCAGAAGTGAATATCGGTTTGAAAGTGAGATGAACTCACGGGGGATCTCTTGCATTATCTGCCAAGCAGTCTTACTTCGTCTGGTGGTCACCCACTTCCCCTTTGCCAGAATGTTTTAAGCTGTGGGGTGACAACCTCCTGCAACGTGCTATCCACGTAGCTCTCAGCCTCGCAGATGCACCATAGTGACTCCAGCCGCTGCTCAAGCTCCAAAACGCGGAGCTCGAGTAGTTGAAGCTGGAGACACCTCCTGCGCACATGGTTGTCTGGGCCGCACGAAGCGTCCAGGACTTCATAGAATAAAAGTAAAACAGACATACATATGAACATACAATCAAGAAAGACAGGAAAAAACTAACTGGGCCATCAAGCCTAGGTATGGTGAAGCCTAAAAAAAAACATTAACACTCTCCAAGTCTCACATTCTTCTGGAAGAGGTAAAAAGAATTCAGAGGCAAATTTAGCAAAAGAAAAACTCTGGTAAATTCCTCTCTGATCCTGAAAGCAATCAAGGAAGCCATTGAAAGGATACAGAAGAGGGCGACCAGAATGATTGCGGATGGAGGGATTGGATTATGATGAATGATTACAATGTTCTTACTGGAAAATGAAGGGTTCAGAGGTGATATGATTGCTGTTTTTAGAATTCTGAAGGGACTTGATATTGAGGATCACGATAAGCTGCCTCACCTTGTCCAGAACAGTAGAACCAGAGACCATGGCCTGTGCTTGAAGGGGGGTTAATTCAAAACTAATCTGCAGAAATATTTCACTGAGCAAGTAGTCAATCTGTGGAACAAGCTCCCTAAGGAGACGGTGGAAGCAAATAGTGTTGATTGATTCAGATGCAAATTAGATCAATATTTGGGGATACACTATTTGAGTAACTTGAGCCAAGACATATGCTTGGGAGGAACAGGGGACTTTGGACCTATGGTTACCAAAGCTTCCCACCACTGTGTGTTTTCCTCACCTCATGTCTGGTTCTATTGTAGACTAATTGATGGAGATTGATTGCCATGATTAGTCAACAGCTCAATTACTGTTATATCATGTGATTACCAGGAATTAGATGGAATTTGGTCTTTTTTCATCTAGTAATTCCAATGTTTCTATGAGTGCAGTAACTCATATCAGTAATCCCTGCTACCCTTCACTTGCCTGACTTTCCTCCCATATCCTCGATGCTGTCAACAGAGCCCTGCTATTTTAATTTGAGGTCTGAGCAGGTGTCTTTCCTGCCAGGCCAAACCTGCTTGGAACAGGAGCCAGGTCCAGAAGAGGTCCAGTAAGATGAGTTTTTAAAAATCTTTTGAAGTTTCCTTGTGGGCAGCAGGAGTGCTCCTTCAAACCCCACAAGGAAACCATGGGCCTCTTCTGTCCCACGCTTTCCTGCCCTGATTGGAATTCCTCTTAGCTGCTTTCTGTTGCTGGGGACGGTGGTGGTCTCCAAGCTGCACAATTTTAATGGCAGGCCTGTTTGGGCAGGATGCACCATACTAATGATGCCCAGTAATTAAACATCAGCCAAATCTTCCCACTGCCGTTCTCAGGTGAGCCGGCCGTTCATTGGCTGTGTTCCTGTCAGGGGGATAAAGGCCGCGTGGCCCTGGACACTGTGGACTACTTCCCATATCTCGGAAGCCTCCTATCAACAAGAGCCGGCATCGACGACAAGATCCAACACCGTCTCCAGTGCACCAGTGCAGCCTTCAGCCGCCTAAGGAAAAGAGTGTTTGAAGACCAAGCCCTCAGAACTGCCATCAAGCTCATGGTCTACAGGGCTGTAGTAATACCTGTCCTCCTGTATGGCTCAGAGACATGGACCATGTACAGTAGACAACTCAAGTTGCTGGAGAATTATCACCAACGATGTCTCCGCAAGATCCTACAAATCCCCTGGGAAGACAGGCGCACCAACATCAGCATCCTCATTCAGGCTAACATCCCCAGCATTGAAGCACTGACCACACTCGATCAGCTCCGCTGGGCAGGCCACATAGTCCGCATGCCAGACTTGAGACTCCCAAAGCAAGTGCTCTACACGGAGCTCCTTCATGGCAAACGAGCCAAAGGTGGGCAGCGGAAATGCTACAAGGACACCCTCAAAGCCTCCCTGATAAAGTGCAACATCCCCACTGACACCTGGGAGTCCCTGGTCCAAGACCGCCCTAAGTGGAGGAAGTGCATCCGAGAGGGCGCTGAGCACCTCGAGTCTCAACGCCGAGAGCATGCAGAAATCAAGCGCAGACAACGGAAAGAACGTGTGGCAAACCAATTCCACCCACCCCTTCCCTCAATGACTATCTGTCCCACCTGTGACAGAGTCTGTGGCTCTCGTATTGGACTGTTCATCCACCAAAAAACTCACTTCAGGAGTGGAAGCAAGTCTTCCTCGATTCCGAGGGACTCCTATGAGGATGCTGATGAAAGGCCGACTGGGCAACCTTCATCCACCAAACTCATCATATCTTCAAATAATTCAACCAAGGTAGGGAGACAGAAGCTACATTTCCTAAAGCCCTGCTGGGATTCCTATTTACTGCCATACTCTTCAGTGTATCTCTAATAATGTCTTCCAACAATGTACCTACATCTGAAGTCAAACTAACTGGCCTATAATTCCCAGGGTCTGGTTTACTCCCCTTTTTAAATATTTGCACCGCATAAGCCTCTCAATAGGAAAATCTCAGACCTAACAAGTTATTAAATATATGAGCTAATGGCTCGGATAATACACTCCACACTTCTTTTAGTACTCTACGGTGAAGGCCATCAGGATCAGCAGCACAATCTGTCCCCTACTTCTCTGGCTCCTTCTCCTCCTTTGAGCATCTCATCTTGTTTCACTCCTCTCATCTCTCCTTTTAAATCCTCATACTCGACCGCTAACCCTAGTACCATGCCAAGCTTCTCACCGAGATATCTGCACTGCTTTCCTTCCTCAGCCTCTGTACCGAGCGACTTCTCAACCACGGTGATTTCAACGCCCAGCTCAACTCATCATGCCCTCTACCCTCTGAGTTCCCTACCCTCCTATCCTCCATTAATCTCTCCCTCCCTATAAACTCCCCTAACTAAATTCACGGCCACCCCCTCGACCTTGCCATCTCACGTAGCCTCTCTACTCCCATTGTGTCAATCACAGATAAGGCCATCTGATTACTTCCTTGTATCCCTCATCACTCACATCCCTTCCCCCTCCGAGCCCCACTTCATTTTGTGTCTGCCCCAAGCCCCAGGAATTCTCCACCAATTCACTTACAATGGCACTTTCACATTCCCAACTGTCTAGCCTTTGACCCTCCATTCACCATGACATGTCTGCAGTTATCAATCTGCCCTTGTCTCCCACTAAAATCATTACTCTCTCTCACCCTGATTGTTCCCTCTGGTAGAGCCCTCATCTCCACTCACCTAAGTCTATGTGATGCAGACTTGAATGTTTATGGCGGACAACTGGTTTAGCCATTCATCACTAGATCTGATTGGACCATATCAAACAGTATCAGGTTCTGCTGTTCTTGGCCAAAACTGTTCACTATTCCAAGATCATCCTGGAATATAAAGAAAACCCCCAGCTTCTCTTCTCCATCTTCTTAAACCTATCTCCCCTGTCTCCTCCACCCTCAGCTCCAACAACAAACGTGAGGAGCTCATGAACTTCTTGGCCACTAAGATTGAGATCATCCATTCAACTGCATCTGCTGATCCCCTCCCTTCCCCTAGCCCACAAAGCCAAATTTCCCGTAAAGTTCCCCCTGCCCTAACCCTGAACTCACATATTTTTCTAGTATCGCTCCTATCTCCCCTCGTGCCCTCTTTGCCTACTTCGTAATATTGCCAACTCCGCCCCTGTCTTAGCTCATCTGCTGCTGAGACCCTCATCCATGCCTTTGTTACCTCTAGACTTGATGCTCTCCAATGCTCTCCTGACCAATTTCTAATTTTCCACCCTCCATAAACTTGAATTCATCCAAAACTCTACTGGCAGTGTCCTAACTCTGGGGAGGTACCAGCAGATTGGAAAGCAGCTAATGTAACACCTCTGTTTAAAAAGGGGGCAGACAAAAGGCAGGTAACAACTATAGGCCGGTTAGTTTAACATCTGTAGTGGGGAAAATGCTTGAAGCTATCATTAAGGAAGAAATAGCGGGACATCTAGATAGGAATAGTGCAATCAAGCAGACGCAACATGGATTCATGAAGGGGAAATCATGTTTAACTAATTTACTGGAATTCTTTGAGGATATAACGAGCATGGTGTATAGAGGTGTACCGATGGATGTGGTGTATTTAGATTTCCAAAAAGCATTCGATAAGGTGCCACACAAAAGGTTACTGCAGAAGATAAAGGTACGCTGAGTCAGAGGAAATGTATTAGCATGGATAGAGAATTGGCTGGCCAACAGAAAGCAGAGAGTCGGGATAAATGGGTCCTTTTCGGGTTGGAAATCAGTGGTTAGTGGTGTGCCACAGGGATCGGTGCTGGGACCACAACTGTTTACAATATACATAGATGACCTGGAAGAGGGGACAGAGTGTTGTGCAACAAAATTTGCAGATGGCACAGAGATTAGTGGGAAAGCGGGTTGTGTAGAGGACACAGAGAGGCTGCAAAGAGATTTAGATAGGTTAAGCGAATGGGCTAAGGTTTGGCAGATGGAATACAAGGTCGGAAAGTGTGAGGTCATCCACTTTGGAAAAAAAAACAGTAAAAGGGAATATTATTTGAATGGGGAGAAATTACAACATGGTGTGGTGCAGAGGGACCTGGGGGTCCTTGTGCATGAATCCCAAAAAGTTAGTTTGCAGGTGCAGCAGGTAATCAGGAAGGCGAATGGAATGTTGGCCTTCATTGCGAGAGGGATGGAGTACAAAAGCAGGGAGGTCCTGCTGCAACTGTATAGGGTATTGGTGAGGCTGCACCTGGAGTACTGCGTGCAGTTTTGGTCACCTTACTTAAGGAAGGATATACTAGCTTTGGAGGGGATACAGAGACGATTCACGAGGCTGATTCCGGAGATGAGGGGGTTACCTTATGATGATAGATTGAGTAGACTGGGTCTTTACTCGTTGGAGTTCAGAAGGATGAGGGATGATCTTATAGAAACATTTAAAATAATGAAAGGGATAGACAAGATAGAGGCAGAGAGGTTGTTTCCACTGGTTGGGGAGACTAGAACTAGGGGGCACTGCCTCAAAATACGGGGGAGCCAATTTAAAACTGAGTTGAGAAGGAATTTCTTCTCCCAGAGGGTTGTGAATCTGTGGAATTCTCTGCCCATGTTAGCAGTTGAGGCTAGCTCATTGAATGTATTCAAATCACAGATAGATAGATTTTTAACCAATAAGGGAATTAAGGGTTATGGGGAGTGGGCGGGTAAGTGGAGCTGAGTCCATGGCCAGATCAGCCATGATCTTGTTGAATGGCGGAGAAGGTTCGAGGGGCTAGATGGCCTACACCTGTTCCAAATTCTTATGTTCTTATGTTCTTATGTTCTAACTCGCTTGCGGTCCAGCAACACCTCGATTTTAAAATTCTCATCCTTGTTTTCAAATCCCTCCATTGTCTCGACCCATCCTATCTTTGTAATCTCCCTCAGCCGTAAAACTCTCCGAGCTCTCTATGCTCCCCCAATTCTGGCCTCTTCCGAATCCCCAATTTTAATCGCTCCACCATTGGCAGCTGGTACTTCAGCTGCCTGGGCCGAAGTCTCTGGAATTCCCTTCCTAAACCTCTCCGCCTCTCTGCCTCTCTCTCCTCCTTTAAGATGCTCCTTTAACCTAACTCTTTAACCTGTCCTAATATTTTCTTATGTGGCTCGGTATCAAATGTTGTTTGATAGTGCTCCTGTGAAACGCATTAGGATGTTTTACTACGTTAAGGACCTTATATTATTGCAAATTGTTGCTGCTACTGTTGTAAGAAGCTTAATCCTAGCTGGGATTATTTCTGCATTAAGTTGAAGGATTCAATTTTGACAGCTCCTCTATCTGTCACCTTTCACCAGGTGCAAAGCATCCATATACCACTGCAGTCATATTTTGGTTCCCAGTCAGACCTGCCCTGCAGAATCTCTCAAAGGCCCTGTGTGGTATTTGATCTCTCTCTGACTCCTGACATAACTGAAAGACACCTTACTATCCTACTGCATCGATCCACAATTTTGGAAGGAAGTGGCCATTAAAAGGGCATTCGATGCCAGCAGAACAGGGAACTAGGTGAGAGGTTGGCCAGTGCCGCATTACCCGGGTCTCCTCCTCTGGCAGATGTTAACATATGTAGAAATACATAGGGCTAGAACCTCATTTTTTTTGCATGCTTAACGCCCACGTAATGCCCATTTTACCGCTGAAACGATGTATAAAGCCCATATATCGCCCATTTTGGCACAAAATGGAAACTGACGGGCATTTTTAGGAAACTTATCGCTGAGCGTTACTTTCCCCATGTGCTTAACGTCGAGAAAAATTATTACCGCCTGTCCACTTTTTTAGGGCGGGATCATCAGAATGGGCGAAATCAACGCCCATAATATCGCCCAGCGTTACTTTCCACACGGAATTAACGGCGAGATTCAATAATACTGCCCGCTCATTTTTTTTTGTCGTAAAGAGCACATTTGGCGAAACTAATGCCAAGGAGTTCGCCCCCCACCGTCATTTTCATCACTTAGCACACATATCGCCTATAATATCGCTCGCCCAAAAAAAAGCTCAGAAAATGTGGAACTGTTCTGATCTAAAGCCAGCAGTGTGGCTGCCATTTTTAAAAATCACAGGTCGCTTCATTCAAAAGGCTGCTTCAACTTCGGGGGAGTTTGCATTGACTCTGGAGTTCTTCTCAGGTGAAGTGACCATCTCAACAGACATATTTTCAGACTCTGGACTATTGGGGTTTACTCTAGGTGTATTTTAGTGAGAAAATTAGTGCTTCTGATCAATCGCTATTATACTTTCATTGCAATGGGGCCAGCCATTTCTCAGCCTGCATCGATTAATATGCAGATGCTGCAGAGTGCAGATAGCTCAATGTGTGATGCACATCATTATGTCCCCAATGTAAGACATGCAAGAGTGAGGAAGAGGGTCAGACCATGCACACCCCGCACATACAGGGAACAGAGGTCTTACCTCGACATGTCCGACCACACCTGTCTTCGGAGACTGTGCTTCCACAAGGTGGTGATCAATGAAATATGTGAGCTCATCAGGCCACATATGCAGCCTGCCATCAGGACATCAGTGTCGGTCTAGGTCAAGGTCACCGCGGCACTGTCTTTCTACGCGTCCGGTTCCTTTCGGTCCTCCGCAGTCGAGATTTGCCCCGTCTCACTATGCAACCCATCGCTGCATTAGACAGGTCATGGAAGCCCTGTACGTGAGAAGGATGGACTTAATCAGCTTCCCCATGACCATGGAGGCTCAGACTGACAGGGCTGGAGCATTCTACTGCATTGTTAAGTTCCCCAGGGTGCAGGGAGCTATACAGTGCACTCACATCACCATGCGGCCACCTTCTCAGGACCTGGAGCGTTTTCATAACAGAAAAGGATTTCATTCCCTGAAGGTCCAACTAGTTGTCGACCACAACCAGATCATACTGGCAGTGAATGCCAAATGTCCGGGCACCTTCGATGAGGCTCACATCCTGTGTGAGAACGCTGCCTCTGACATCTTTAAGAGTCAGTCACAAGGACAATTCTGGATGCTTGGTGATAACCGATATGGCCTAGCCACCTGGCTGATGATCCCCCCTGCGTGACACCCACACCGAGGCCGAGAAGCGATATAACTAGTGCCACAAAGACACACGCAATGTGGTCCAGAAAACAATAACTGTGCTTAAGCAGCACTTCAGATGTCTGGACCACTCAGGAGGAGAGCTACAATACAACCCTGAGCAAGTAGGTAAATTTGTGATCGCGTGCTCCATGCTGCACAATCTGGCTTTCAGGAGGGGCCAAGAATTGCCAGAAGGGACTGATGGTCCACCTCAGGAGCGAGAGGAAGAGGACAACGAGGGGCTGGACGCTGACCTAGGGCCAGACAATCAGGCTGGCTATGCAACCATGCCCACGACCCCCTCCAGACCGCAGGAAAAGGCCCGTGGTGGCTACATAAATGCAAGACTCTGACGTGAGGAGCTGATATCTGAACGATTTGCCTGAAAGAACGTTGATGTGAGTGACAATGCTGAAACACTGTTGTGTGTGTGCAGCTCAGACATCAATGGTGCCCATCATCTTGGTGCCAGTTAAGGTTTACGTTGATTGAAGTTAAGTTTTATTTAACCCTTTCATGTTAAGGAATCACCAGTGTGTAACATAGAAACATAGAAAATAGGTGCAGGAGTAGACCAATCGGCCCTTCGAGCCTGCACCACCATTCAATAAGATCATGGCTGATCATTCCCTCAGTACCCCTTTCCTGCTTTCTCTCCATACCCCTTGATCCCTTTAGCCGTAAGGGCCATATCTAACTCCCTCTTGAATATATCCAACGAACTGGCATCAACAACTCTCTGCGGTAGGGAATTCCACAGGTTAACAACTCTCTGAGTGAAGAAGTTTCTCCTCATCTTAGTCCTAAATGGCTTACCCCTTATCCTTAGACTTTGTCCCCTGGTTCTGGACTTCGCCAACATCGGGAACATTCTTCCTGCATCTAACCTGTCCAGTCCCGTCGGAATTTTATATGTTTCTATGAGATCCCCTCTCATCCTTCTAAACTCCAGTGTATAAAGGCCCAGTTGATCCAGTCTCCCCTCATATGTCAGTCCAGCCATCCCGGGAATCAGTCTGGTGAACCTTCGCTGCACTCCCTCAATAGCAAGAAAGTCCTTCCTCAGATTAGGAGACCAAAACTGAACACAATATTCCAGGTGAGGCCTCACCAAGGCCCTGTACAACTGCAGTAAGACCTCCCTGCTGCTATACTCAAAACCCCTAGCTTGTGGGGCCAACATACCACTTGCCTTCTTCACCGCCTGCTGTACCTGATTGCCAACTTTCAATGACTGATGTACCATGACACCCAGGTCTCGTTGCACCTCCCCTTTCCCTAATCTGCTGCCATTCAGATAATATTCTGCCTTCATGTTTTTGCCCCCAAAGAGGATAACCTCACATTTATCCATATTATACTGCATCTGCCATACATTTGCCCACTCTCCTAACCTGTCCAAGTCACCCTGCAGCCTCTTAACGTCCTCCTCACAGCTCACACCACCACCCAGTTTAGTGTCATCTGCAAACTTGGAGATATTACACTCAATTCCTTCATTCAAATCATTAATGTATATTGTAAATAGCTGGGGTCCAAGCACTGAGCCCTGCGGCACCCCACTAGTCACTGCGTGCCATTCTGAAAAGGACCCGTTTATCCCGACTCTCTGCTTCCTATCTGCCAACCAGTTCTCTATTCATGTCAGTACATTACCCCCAATACCATGTGCTTTAATTTTGCATACCAATCTCTTGTGTGGGACCTTGTCAAAAGCCTTTTGAAAGTCCAAATACGCTACATCCACTGGTTCTCCCTTGTCCACTCTACTAGTTACATCCTCAAAAAATTCCAGAAGATTTGTCAAGCATGATTTCCCTTTCATAAATCCATGCTGACTCAGACCGATCCTGTCACTGCTTTCCAAATGAGCTGTTATTTCATCTTTAATAATTGATTCCAACATTTTCCCCACTACTGATGTCAGGCTAATTACCCGTTTTCTCTCTCTCTCTCCTTTTTTAAAAAGTGGTGTTACATTGGCTACCCTCCAGTCGAAAGGAACTGATCCAGAGTTGATAGACTGTTGGAAAATGATCACTAATGCATTCACTATTTCTATGGCCACTTCCTTAAGTACTCTGGAATGCAGACTATCAGGCCCCGGGGATTTATCGGCCTTCAATCCCATCAATTTCCCTAACACAATTTCCCACCTAATAAGGATATCCTTCAGTTCCTCCTTCTCACTAGACCCTTGGTCCCCTAATATTTCCGGAAGGTTATTTGTGTCTTCCTTATTGAAGATAGATCCAAAGTATTTGTTCAACTGGTCTGCCATTTCTTTGTTCCCCATTATAAATTCACCTGAATCTGACTGTAAGGGACCTATGTTTGTCTTCACTAATCTTTTTCTCTTCACTTATGTATGGAAGCTTTTGCAGTCAGTTTTTATATTCCCGGCAAGCTTCCTTTCATACTCTATTTTCCCCCTCCTAATTAAACCCTTTGTCCTCCTCTGCTGAATTCTAAATTTCTCCCAGTCCTCAGGTTTGCTGCTTTTTCTAGCCAATTTATATGCCTCCTCCTTTGATTTAACACTATCCTTAATTTCCCTTGGTAGCCACAGTTGAGCCACCTTCTCCGTCTTATTTTTACTCCAGACAGGGATGTACAATTGTTGAAGTTCATCCCTGTGATCTTTAAATGTTTGCCATTGTCTATCCATCTTCAACCCTTTAAGTATTATTTGCCAGTCAATTCTAGCCAATTCATGTCTCATACCATCGAAGTTACCTTTCCTTAAGTTCAGGACCCTAGTCTCACAATTAACTGTGTCACTCTCCATCTTAATAAAGAAATCTACCATATTATGGTCACTCTTCCCCAAGGGGCCTCACAGAACAAGATTGCTAATTAGTCGTTTCTCATTACACATCACCCAGTCGGGGATGGCCAGCCCTCTTGTTGGTTCCTCGACATATTGGTCCAGAAAACCATCCCTAATACACTCCAGGAAATCCTCCTCCATCTTATTGTTACCAGTTGCTAACCTCACCTCACCACAGGGAATCTCATTTGTCCCCAGGACGGCGCCGATGCCGCGGAGGCCTCGTGGATGTGGCAGGTCTGTTGCTCGAGCGCCACATGAGAGCGGAGGGATGGTACAATTGTGTTAGATGGTACAGATGTTAGAACAGGCTTATGTTCAATATAAAAAATGTTATACTAACATTGGTCTGAATTCATAAGTATCACAGGCAATAACACCCAACCCCCGCCCACATCCCACTTTTTCCACCATTGACATCAATCAACTGTTCAACATGTCCAGCAACACGGAACACAAAGGCAAAGCAGGAGGGTGGTCCCCTGCCCCCATACATTACAACAAATTGGATACACCCAGATGGAGATATAACACAGCCATCACCTGCGGACATGCACCTCACTTTCCTTCCCCTTTCCCCTTCTGCTCCCCACCTCTACCCCTTCCTCTCCTCGCTCCATGGCACCTGGCCGAGGAGCTCCTCAGGCAGTGCCTGATTGGGGGGGATGAAGGCAGAGGCGGTGGTTGCATGGTTACGGGAGCGAGGGCAGCTGAGGGGGCAATATTCTCTGATGAAGAAGCAGGATCTTGGTCCTTGCTTTCATCTGTCGTTTGCAATAATGGTGCGGAACCTAGGGGTGGAGTACCGCACTTTGGGACCACTGGGAGGCCTGTGCTAGCAGTGTTCCTGTCTATCGCCTCCAGGGACTCCGCCATCCGCGGAATGTATTCAGCCATGGTGGCCAGCTGTCGGGATAGGCCCCCCAATTCTTCGACGAGCTGGTCACCAATGTCTACAGTCCTCCTGGATAATTGTACCATCCCTCCGCTCTCATGTGGCGCTCGAGCAACAGACCTGCCACATCCACGTGGCCTCCGCGGCATCGGCGCTCTCCTGGGGACAAATGGGATGCCCTGTGGTGAGGTGCTTGGGGCCGATACCTCTAGAGTGGAGGTGGGAATCACCGGAGGACCACTAGATGGCCTTGGGGTGGAATGACTTCTGGAGCGTGGTGATGCAGGTTCTTCGAAGTCCGCGCACTCATCCGTAGAGAACAGACCCAGCGGATTGACGGGCGAGATTCGGAGCTCCTCAGCAGCAGATGGAGGATCGTCCGGAGAGTCGGGCCCCGCGCCCCCACCTTCTGACCTCTGTGATGCTTCCAGGGGCCATGCTGCTGGCTGAGCTGCAAAACACAAATTAGGTTATTAGAGAAGAAAGGGGTGTTAGAAACATAGAAACATAGAAACATAGAAACATAGAAACATAGAAACATAGAAAATAGGTGCAGGAGTAGGCCATTCGGCCCTTCTAGCCTGCACCGCCATTCAATGAGTTCATGGCTGAACATGCAACTTCAGTACCCCATTCCTGCTTTCTCACCATACCCCTTGATTCCCCTAGTAGTAAGGGTCACAAGGTGAGTCCAGCGCCACACACAGCATATGCACGACAAAAGCATCACCGCTCTCAAAATCATCACAGACATCACATTTCATGACCATCAACACATTTGCATTGCAATGATTTTATTAGGCCAGCATTATTTCTGGGACAATTTTAGAAATCATCTATCATATATGAATGTTTGGATATGAGTGGGTGTGGCATCTATTGACTTTACATCACGCAATGGTGTAAGCTTTACTCAAGTGGCATCACTTCAGGGTCTGCAGATGCTTCCGTGGCTGTCCGGGTGTGCTTCCCCATGAGTGCTAGCACTCGCTCCTCCATCTCAGTGATGTCGCTGGGGACTGCTGGCCCCCCCCACCCATTCGCCTCTGCACGGACCTCATTGTCGATAGCTTCTTCTGTAAAAGATGACAGGACGACATGGCATGAGATCATTGTGTGATATCATTGCTAGGTACTGTCACAGAGACTGGTACAAAATATAACCGACAGATGTAATCATGATTTTTATGAAAATTATCATTCTTTACCTAAAGACATGCACCGTGACCGCAGTCTTTGAGTAAAACATTTCCGGTAAAAGTGAAAGACATCACATCTGCTGATAGTCACTCATGGCTGTTACAAATCTAAGTATGTAAATACATAAGTACATGTAAATCAATGTAATACTTACTCTTGCGGATCCCACAAGGTCGTTCCATCGTTTGTGGCATTGGTTGCCCTCACGCACCTCGTTGGTCGCTGATGAGACCACCTCTGCTATCTCGGTCCATATCTTCTGGTAGGCCTTTGGGGTGGGCTTCCCACACCCTCCCTGTGCCAAATCACCCCAGTGTAACTCGACCTCCTGCAGGAGGGAGGCATTTGCCTCGTCCGAGAACCTCCTGGCTCTTTTGCGCCCTCCAATGTGCTCCTCTCCCACCTCACTGCTCTTGCCACGTCAGTCTCCACAGCGTACTGTGATGGCTCTTCCTCTCCCTCCATTATAGGCCAAATTCGGGCAAATATGTGGCTGGTAACAGCTAATTGTTCTTTCCCTACTTGATGTGAAGCTCTAAAGTCTCCCTCCTTCCTCCCAAAGCAGCCACACTACACCCAGACATGCCTTCAGTCCCTCTGAGCTCCCTCTCTCTCTGTCTCCTCTTCTGCGCATGTCATGGTGACCCTTGACCTCCTGAATCGCGGGAATCGAGCATTGCCATGCCATTGCTAAGGACGACGACACTTTACGGCAGAAGGTCAGCAAGAGTGAACGCTACCGCCCATTTCATATCACTCGCGGTAACGCCCATTTTCAAAAATGGAGACTAGTTGCTTTGAGAATGGCCGAGAAGCCGGCAATCTAAAAATCCTTTTTTACCGCCCATGCCGGAAATAACACCGATTTTTGGGCGATAAGCACAAAAGTGGAAAATCTAGCCCATAGATATTATAACATGGAAACAGGCCATTGAGCCCAATCAGTCTGTGTCAACATTTAATCTCTATGCGAGCAGAAGCACCCACTAGTAATATTGATATGAGGGAATCTTCCCCAGCCCTGGAAACTCCAGCAAGGTCAGCGGCATGGGCCGTTTCAGCAAGTTAATCTCAGCATAACATACACAGGAAAATCTATCCACTGTGACATTTTCATGAAAGAAAATCATTTTTAGATTAATTTTGAAACTTATCTCACCAATTGTTTCCATTGTTTATAGGTGTTTGGCAGCTTTATTTGATTTTGAAAGATACTTTTTTTGGAATAAGCATTTTATTGCGTTAGCGAAAACATACATTTACAATTTATGACACATTATACATTATTACATATATTTTATGGTGCCGTTGTATAATTAAGGGTGGATTCAGAAATATATTTAATGAGCTCATTATATATTTAGGTGCACAATCACATACAGGCCCCATGTGGAGTACTGCATTCAATTTTGGGCATTGAATCTCAGGAAAGGTCTTCGAGGAGATACAGCATAGATTCACCCAAATTATGCCAAGGCTTAAAGCGTTAAATTATGATGACAGGTTGCATAAAGTTGGCTTGTACTCCCTTGAGTTTAGAAGTATGAGGGGATGATCTAATTGAGGTGTATAAAAGGGATTCGATCGGATCCATACGGAGAAACAATTTCTTCTGGAACAAGAAGGCATACTCGTAAAATTAGAGCTAAGCCATTTAATAGTGAAATTAGGGAGCACCTTTTCACACAAAGTGTCGTGAAAATTTGGAATTCCCTTCCCCAAAAAACTGTGGATGCTGGGTCTCTTCAAATTGTCAAGACTGATAACAATAGATATTTGTTAGATAAGGGTATCAAGAAATATGGAGAAAAGGTGGGCAAACAGAGTTGGGGTACAGAACAGTTCATCATCATAGGCAGTCCCTTGAAACGAGGATGACTTGCTTTCATGCCAAAAAGAGTATGAGTTCACAGGTGTTTCAATGAAGGACCCGAACTACATCCTCAAGGGTGAAGATGC
This sequence comes from Pristiophorus japonicus, assembly GCF_044704955.1. Taxonomy (NCBI): domain Eukaryota; kingdom Metazoa; phylum Chordata; class Chondrichthyes; family Pristiophoridae; genus Pristiophorus; species Pristiophorus japonicus. The sequence continues at coordinate 31,578,354 of NC_091994.1, read as the reverse complement.
CAGTGGGTGGATTTTTTTAACGTGAGGTGGCCGTTGCACACCAGCCACCACACGGGCTTGACAGAGCTAGGTCTTGGTCCAGTGGCAAGGATTACCCAAGACGACTGGAGACCTGCTCTGCTGCACGGACCCAGTGCGCACACGTATCGCAGTGTGGGCTGGCCCGTGCTGCCCCTGGCCCCCTGGCCCCGAACTCACACTTCCCCTGGGCCCCAATCACGTCCCTCTACAGTCTCTTGCCGCTCCTTCGCCCCAACTCGCCGCTCCTGCTGTGTCTGTCCACGCTCCAGTCACTGACCTGGATCTTCATGACGTCCCTCTTCGCTGCTGTCACCCTCCTGCACCAGCTCGCACTGCTCCCTGACGTGGTATGTTGCCAAGCCTCCCATGGCTGCCGCTCCTTTTATGGTCCCAACCTGCCGCTGCGAGAGACAGAACAGCTATGATCTACTTGAATGGTGAAACAGACTCAAGGCACTGAATGGCCTATTTGACCTATAAACTGGGGTGTGCTTTTATACACCCAATATTAGGGAATATAAATATAACTGTTCACTAGCACTCTTGATAATATTATAGCTGGAATATCGTTACTTAACATAATCGTTACTTATCGTTTCTTATTTATTCCCCATGGAACATCCTGCCTTTCTCGTGATGGCCTTGGGAGAATTGGTAAATTTGGAGTGCATCCCGTACTTGTTGAAGATTGAGCAAAGGAAATCAAAATTGCATCTCGTTGGGGGTGATAGATATATTTCTCTCACAGACACCACGCAGTCAGGGTGCACAGGAGTACACATTTATTTAAGGGCACATTTACATTACAACTGCAGCATTAATGCAAAGTGGTTCGCTTTGCACTGGTATTGCAGTAGTGTAAATGCAGCCTGAATCCAGCGTCATTGCCCTCCCTGACATCAGCACACAGTGGAGTGAAGCTCTTTGGAGGAGGAAATTACAATCCACTTCACTTTGGAATCATTCACACCCAATTTACACTTCACAAGTTTATAGCATTGTTGCAATGATGAATCTGCTTCACAGAGACACTAAACCAGGCTGTAATTCCGTGAGACCCATCCTAGAGGTGGATTTTATGCAGGTGGAACTTGCCCCTGCCTCTTGTTTACATCCCTGAATCTAGCCCATTTCCCAAGGTCAGGAACACTTAAATACCTTTGGTGTGCTCTGACACCAGTTGTGGCACAGCTGGACTGCCTGGGGCCTAAATTGCCCCTTTCCTTAAGGCATCTTAACACCAGAAATCGGCAGCCACGCTGCAGAGTGCAATGACCACCGACTTTTCATGTTAGGGCCGCCAGTATCAAAATTCCGCTCCTGCGGTATCCCACCGGTGACCCGCTCCCCCCTACCACTCCGCTGCTGCCGATCCATCCTAAGTGCGTCATCACAGTGCACACCGCCAATGTACCCCCCGCCAGTGGCAAAATTCCGCTGTGAAAATCCTTGCCCGCTGGGCGGTGCCAAAACAAGCCTTTTCAGGGTGGTGCAGTGAGGCTGAGGCCTTCTGCAATGGTGGTGCGGCTCCCCTTAAAGGGGAGGGCCCACTGCTGCTGCCGCCATGTTTTTTTTTGGTCGGCTGACTGCCATGTCAGCCCGACAATTATGCCCCCGGGTTCATCCGGGCCGCCAGCAGGCAGCCTGGCACCCTCGAAACCCTACCTTGTGGCCCAGTGGAACGAAGTTAAAACATTGCGGAGGCTCGTCCCAGTGAAGGGGAGAGCTGTGGTGACGCGGCGCCGTGATGATGTCATTGCGGCAGTCACTACCCTCCCCCCGCCCCAACTTCCGCCCTTATTAAGAGAGACTTCCGGTCTGCCTGAAAAAAACCCAAAGAGCGGAATTTTGCTCAAGAGGGCACCTCAACCACAGCAACGGTAAAAACCATAGAAACGGGGTGTGTTTTGGGTGGGGGCCAATGTCGGCCCCCCTGTTTCACCTGTGGGAGAGGAAAATCCAATTGAAGGACTCAAGATGAGGACGTGTTTAATTCAGTATGACACAAATTCTGCTGGGTGCCTGAGCCAGATATATGCTTGGGGATGTACTCAGTCATGTTCCCGTATCCTCTTTTTCTGAAGGGTAGGTCTGGCAATATAAAATCTCCCCAGAAATTTGTAGGTGGGTGCATCAGATGAGAATGAGGCAAACATGGCCTTCACCGTGTATCTGCCATATGCCCAGTTTGAATGCTTTATAGTGAGTCCGCCTGTTATACCCTGGCATCCGGTATTCAGTGGTTGGCGGAAGGGGCCAGCCTGTGCAAGCACTATCAAAGCGTAGACCCCTGGCGCACCAGGGGAATTTTTCTACATTAAAAATAATATTCTGTAGGCAGCTCAGCTGCTGCCTTCTTCCCCCTAATGCTGTAGCAGCCCACCTCCCCCCACCTCACCCACCCGAATCCGGTTCTAGACACACGCAGCCCCCAGCTTCCTGCCCAAGGTGGATGCATGCAAATTCTCCTTGGGCAGGAAAATCACCCAGGTCATGTAAATGCCCACTAATCAGAAAGGCTAGCCCATGATCCAAAAAACTGTCAGGCGGAATTTTCTCCAGGTATGCAGATCGAGGGCGGGAGGAGGCGGGACTCAGAAGCGGGACACACAGACCCTGCCAACTTTAACGGCAGTGCCTAATTTGCATGTGAGGCCTCGGATTCCAGCTCGCAACCAGCCAGATTGGATTAAAATTCTTGAAAATTAAGTCTAGAAATAATATGAATATCAGTGGGGTTGATATTTAGCAGCTGATTTTCCTCTGATAACTGCAAAGGGAATGCTCAGCTCATAGTACTAAACAGAGAAAATATGGTGGAGATCCATGACAATGTGCCTCTATTTCTTTGTGTTGCTTGAGGATTTCTTGGGTGCGTTGAAGTGTTTGCACCCAGAGCAGGTGCAAGTATGGGATCGCTGTGCAAAGGAGGCACGTTCTGTTTATTTTCCTGCCGGTCAGCTGGACATGTGCCCAACTGCAAGGTTGCTCCGGTGAAGTTGGAGTCAGAAATTGATGTTTGGCCTTGTGCCCAACTCTGCTCGGATTGGAGGATCTGAGGAGGGCAGGTAGCAAGGCCATGAAGGTTCTGAAAGAGTTTGACTTATTTTTTTCAGGTCCTCCATCGATATTTGGGCCTGCAGTTGATGACATCGATGGCCTTCAGGAGCAGTTGGATTTCTGTACCTGATTCTGGGCGGCCCTGGGGAATGATGGTAAAGGTAATGGTCTGAACCCAGCAATCCAGGCAGATTCAGGTCATGTCAGGTGCTGCGAACTTAGATGCTCTCTGTCTGACAAGCATCAGGCAAAAAGAGGAGGAGGGGACGAGAAGAAAAATCAGCCTCTTAATTATGGCATCTAATAGCCACTGATGAAATCTTCCGTGCCTAATTTTGCTTTTTAATTATGTGAGATTTATTCTCACTGCTGCCACTGTTTCACTGTGATACAATGAAAAGGTGTCAAAAGCTAGCTATCTAGTAGAAATCTAATTTTTGTTAATCTAAACACTTTCGCTGTAAACTGATCCTTTTGTTTTTCTTTAGGTACAAGAAGGCCAGAGATAAAGAACTGCTGATCTAAAGCAAGAAAACTTCAAGTAACCATGCGTGATATTGCTTACAACCTGCCATTTTTTTACGGCAGCATATCCCGTTCCGAAGCAGATGACTACCTAAGGTTGGGAGGGATGTCTGATGGACTTTTCCTGTTGCGCTTATGCCTGCGTAACCTTGGAGGTTATGTTTTATCAGTTGTCTATGAACTAAAGATCTACCATTACCCAATTGAGCGTCAGTTGAATGGGACTTATGCCATTGCTGGTGGTAAGGCTCACTGTGGGCCCGAAGAGCTCTGTGAATATTACTCTCGAGATGCTGATGGACTTTGCTCTGTACTTCGCAAACCTTGCCTTCGAGCAGCTGGAGTTGAACCCAAGCCTGGAGTATTTGACAGTATTAGGGAACACATGTTACGAGAATATGCTCGCCAGACCTGGAACCTTGAGGTAATTATTAAACTAATACTTACGGATCAGTGCATACCGTATATACTCGCGTATCATGCGACTTTTGAAGACCTAAATTGTAACCTAAATTTGGGGGGTCGCATGATACGCGAGATACAAAATTTGCGGGTGTGAAGTGCTGGCCAAGATTAGGCTGTTAGGCTGTTAAGCAGACCGTATCCACGCTGAATCTCGGCAGGTATCTCCTGGGCTGGATTGCAGCCTCTATTGTCACTTGTACTGTATCTTTGCTGTGGTCTAGAGATCGCCACCCACAACTCCCTCTGAAGTTTGCTGCATTATTAGAGGCTCCATCTATCTCAGCCCATGCTTCTTTTACCCGCAAACACAGTAGAGGCTGTGGCTGAACGACGCTAGTCAAGCCAGCTGGAACGATTGCTGTATCGGTGTTCGATCCACGAACAGCTTTCACAGCAGAATCCACTCGATGTTTCATGTTAAGGTCTGTATTCGATCTCAAAAAAGTGACTCGCATGATACATGAGATATATGGTGAAATCATGTTTGGGGACGAAAATTTAGGGGTCGCATGATACGTGAGATCGCAGGATACGCGAGTATATACGGTAGGTTAAAAAAGAAAATCGGTACATGAAAATCCCAAAATTATTTAAAATAAAATCAGATGCTGATAGTAAACTACAGTTGGGTTGAATCTGGAAAATAATCAGTAAAACACGAATCTTATTTTTTAAATTTCTAAAATGGAATTTAAAAAATAAGCGACAGTTCAAATTTTAAGCCCCGATTTTAGCTCAGGGCATGAGTGCACCAAGGCGTGGGCGGGGCTAGCAATAAAATCACATGGCTGCACAGTGGGATTACAATATTGCTGGGCCGACTCCTGCCAGGAGCGATTGTTGTGGAGGCTGGCTGGGAGCTAGAAATTGCGTGGCAGAGGGCAGTCACTGGGCCCACAAAGAAACAGTCAGCAGGTAAGTGCATCGAGGAGGGAAGAGAGAGGAGCAGAGAGGAGAGGGGAGGGGGAGGAGGGAGGGGGAGGATGGAGGGGACGGGGAGGAGGGAGGGAGAGGGGAGAGGAGATGAGGGGGAGGAGGGAGGGAGAGGGGAGGGGGAGGAGGAGGGAGGGAGAAGGGAGAGGAAGGAGGGAGGGGAGGGGAGAGGAGAGGGGAAGGAGGGAGGGGAGAGGAGAGGGGAAGGAGGGAGGGGAGGAGGGAGGGGAGGGGGAGGAGAGCTGGGAGGGGAGGGGGAGGAGAGCTGGGATGAAAGGGGGAGGGGAAGGGAAGGAGGGAAGGGGAGGAAAGGGGAGGTGGTGGAGGGAGGGGGAGGAAGGAGGAGGGAGGAGAGTGGAGGGAAAGAGGGAGGAGGGAAGGAGAGGGGAGGAAGGAGGCGGGAAGGGAAGGGAGGGGAGGAGCGGAGGGGAAGAGGGAGGGGAGGAAGGTGGAGGGGTGTGAAGGAGAAGAGGGAGGAGGGAAGGGGAGGGGAAGAAAGAAGGAGGAGGGGGTAGAGAGGGGGGAGGAGGGAGGAGACGGGAGGGGAGGAGGGGAGGGGAGGAGGGGAGGGGGAGGAGGGAGGGGAGGGGCAAGAGGGAGGGGAGGGAAAGGGAGCAGGAGGAGAGGGGAGCGGAAGGGAGCAGGAGGAGAGGGGAGGGGGAGGGAAGGTCCGCAGATGATGGCGGTTTAAGGGAGAGGGGGTTTCTCAGGCGATCGAGGTCAGGGAGTGAGGGTGTCCTGAGCAGAGGAGATCTAAGGTTTCCGAGTGGTGCCTGGTGAAGCACTCTTGCTGCTCCTGGCCAAGAAAGAAACCATAAAAAATATATATTTACTTAACTTTTCAGCCCTCTTCTGGGCCTGCTCCTGCGCGGTGCCAGGCTTCCCTGGCAAGGCCAACATAATTGCTGAATACGCAGGCGTCCATCAAAATCTCATTGGGGTCTGAATGGCACCATCAGACCCTGATGTTTGCATTTCAATAAGGCTCTTGTCAGCAGGGGCAAAGGCCTTGCAGGCTGACCAAAACGCACCAGTAAAAATGGTGAGGGGTGCTCAGTGGAAATGGATCCGGTGAGTAACATAATTTTCTGATTTTAACCCCTTACCTGCCCCATTTTCGCAGGGCACTAAAGAACACTTAAAATCAGGCCTTTAGTGTTTATTACACACTACTAAAATGTATTAGCCATACTTCATAAACACTCACCTGTGGCTGGCTCAATTTACAATCAGTTTCATTTTATTAGTCTGTGTATGGAACAACATGAAATACAACAAACTTATTTTTTGCACAACTTAATGGGTTTATTTAAGTTGAGATGCACAGTGTTTCATAGTGCTTAACTTTTTGCATTATTGCAAGAACTGCATACATGTGCAGTGTCGGGCTGGTATTGTACGCTGTCACAGAGCCTTTTCACTTCTGGGATCTAGGTGAAAAAGGAACTCTCTGTATGTTGGCTGGATGCTTCCTCTGTCAAATAAGCATGGACATTTTCAATCCAGCTTATAGTGAGTGATGGTCCATTGCAAAAGGACTACTGTTTATAATTTGGCGCTAATTCGCACTGCTTCAGCAGTATGTCAGGTGTGGGATAAGGATACAAAATAAAATAGAGAAATTCACACTTGCCAAATAAGTCCATAAATGCTGTAGAGAAAATGACCATTGGCTTGTAGCTGACCCTACTTAGGTGAACTGGCACTGGATGGTAAAAATATTGAATATATTTAATTTAATGCATTGAATGTTGCTATATAGGATGAGGAAAGAAAATAAATTCTGCTTTAAAAAGGAGAATGACAGCAAGATCTAGCCCATAGTGCTTAAATAAGAAGTTAGAATGAAATCTAATAAAAGCAGAAACTGCCAAGAGGAAAGTGCAAATCCACTGCCCTGAAATCAATTGCCTTCCATGGGTTGGGCTTTTGAATTTTTGAAAGGTCTTCACCCTAGCAATACTGGATGATAGTGGTACGCTCATAATTAAGGATGAAACTGAGTACTGTGTACAATGAGCAAGTGTGACCTTAGCTCCTTTAATAAGACTCCAAAGTGCAGGTACCTCATGGGTGGCCTCCTTATATACCGTGCTCCCAAGGGATACTGGGATCCCTTGGGACTCCAACAGGTAGGCCCTCTGGTGGTGGTGTGATACAGGTTACAAGAGGTTAAATACATAACAGATAGTATCATGGTGACCTTTATAGAGCCCACTTTGCTATGGCAGTAGTGGAAAATTTGACGTATGATGTTACCCCATCATCACTACCTTGTTTGGTTAGACCCGCTCATTTTCTAAAAGTGAAGACATGTTCTATATTCCAAACCTCAGTGATATCACTTATCTTGATCAGCACAAAATATCACTAAAAAGTAGAATATAGTTAATCCTGTCCAAAAATGTGCATATGATGTATTTTTTTTAACTTGAATTTGAAACAGTGAATATACTGTTTATTTACATTTCAGCTGGGAAATTACTCCAGATCATGAATCGACTATCTCACTATCACTATTTATTCTGACCACAGCATAAAACTGCCCCTAGTTCCGTACTAATTGAAACTCAATTGGCAATCTCACTTAGAGAAGCTACAGGAATATTGATGTTGCAAATGGAAAATATTACAATGGGGCATTAGGAGTTGCTCTTCACGGGTTAGATTTTGAGGTACATTGTTGGCATAGAGTGAATAGAGTTTTGCTGTGCTTCTAATCGCTGTATAGCTGACCTTGAAGGGTTTGATACTGGTACAGCGAGGCGGGGTGCAGAGAAGACGGGAGAGAGGGAGGCTAATTGTCCTTTTCCCACTCACCCCAGCAAAAGTCCAGCAATACAGTTGTCATGTGCACATGTTTGATCCCGGCTGAAACTGGATGATTTTCAGTGTTCAGCCATTTTGTATTTATTGGATAAATGTCAGGCAGGAATCAGCACATGTTTCAAATGGGTAGAGAGAGAAAAATAGCATGCTGCTGTGAAGCATTAGAGGCCTATAGCAATGTGAATATAGACCTGGTAGCTACTGTCAGGAAGAGAAATCAAATGGCCATGACTCTCAAGATGCTGCACTGAGGGGTACTGAAATACGCTTTCCTGAACATGGAGGAAGTTGCTGGCTGCACATCTGGCCCAGTTTGCATAACTGCTTTCCAGGTGGCTGACCTGGGGAATCCCCACACAATTATATGGGATGTGCTATGACATCACTCCTGCATCACTTACATTCCATTTGTTTCAGGCATGAGCTTCCTGCATCTGCCCAGTAGGTCCCAGGAAATGTGCAGCAAGCACAAAAAGAGCAAGGGTTCAGCAATACAGATCTCCGCTCTCATTTCTTCTCCCTAACTCGCTGGGAACTGCCACATATGGGCCATTAGTCAGAGGAAAATCAGCCCTGGATTTGCACAACCTTGACGATAACAAAATTCACAAAATAAATGTAAAATGAATAATCTTTTATAGGAAGATCTCCCTTTTATAACTCTGAAAATTGCCATCATATTTGCATTGCCAGTCTCTTACTTTAACAATGTAAACTATTCTGTTATTGTCGTTTCCTCTGAAAAGTTGGATTTTAAAATGACCAAAGTAAAAATATCGTGACAAGTCTGGATTAAAACCTGGACACTGGTGTGACACTGCGGAATACTAGCATACACATTCATCAAACCTTCCTTTCTCTGCTATTTTATCCTGCTTAAAATGAATGGATTAAAATAACAGAGGAAAGAATTTCAGATGAACTTGTAACACTTGTATACATGGGTTTCCCACATTATAATTCCAAAGCTATGTTATTCTTGACAAGTTAGCTGAACGCCTCTTGGGATTTAGTGAAACAAATATTATGAGCCAGAGAATCAGTCCCTGGGCTCCTCGTGAAGGTGCATACCTGAAAGGCCATTACCTGTCTTTTTCTTCACCTATAGTGAACTTCCAGCATTTGCATTTTTATTTCAGATCTCCAGTATCTGCCATTCTTATGATAAATCTTAATTATTGTGCAACATGTGAACCATAGACAGGGAGCATTTGAGTCTATTTTACTTTAATGAAAGCCTACTTGGCATCAAAATTCAAGTGCTTATTTGGAGGGAGGAGTTTGAGATGGTGGATAATGTTGGAGAAAGCATTGATAAAGAGATAAAGCTGTTCAATATTTATAGAATATTCGAGTTGAGTTCCTCCAGGCTGACAGCTTTGGGCTAGAACTTTAATCTGCTATGCACAAGGCAAAACAGAAACTATGTCAGAGACATAGGGGGAGACTTTCAACTCATCGTTGCCCGATTCTCATCTTTTCAAAATGGCGGGACAGAAGCTGAAAACCTCGGCCATTGCAATGAAGTCCAAGGCCCACCTAATGCATTTTTAGATGTTGCCAATGATAAACAAGCCTTTTTAGTGCAGGCCACCTAACTTTTTCTGTATTGTTCACAATAGCAGCCTCCATGCTTTCTTTTCCTCTTCATAATAATTCACCCTGGCACTGAATTGTTGATACACTATAACAACAATAATTTGTATTTATATAGCGCCTTTAACGTAATGAAACATCCCAAGGTGCTTCACAGGTGTATTATGAGATAGAAATTTGAAACCAAGCCGCATAAGTAGAAACTAGCCTGATAAAAATAATTTAATTCAACTTGCTCATTTTAATTAACAGATCTTTGTACATTATTCTAAAACTGGAGATCTTTTAATAACACTTTTCACTTTCTATTTATTTTTCTCAATATGCTTACAAGCTTACAAATTATGTCTGAGAATAACAGCATTTTCTCTGCTGACATAGCCATTGTGCACCACTGTGAGGAAGGCAGAATCTTGTAATTATCTTACATTGGGCGTCCCCTGGAGGATCATTCTGGCAACGACGTAGATGTAAAAAGAAAGGGGTCATTGTGGATAAAAGTAAAGCTTGCTTGTCTAATCTTAGCTTTGCAGTAGTCGCTTTAACAGTTATGTCGCTGGTCTCCCAAGCTTGAGGGAGGAGCCAAGCCACATTCAAATAAATACATACTGAATTATTTGCACAGAGGGTGTTAAGACTTGCACTTACTTTTGAATCAGAGAATTGTGTTTCAAATTTAACAGGCTCGAGAAACAGTTAAGATTTGTTTAAGTAGGTTCAATAGTTCAAATCTTTGAGTTAAGTTGAAGTGAGTTGAGCCAGTTAGAATCTTCGGGCAATGAAAGGTTAGACTAGCTATCTCCACCAGTTGGAAAAGGCAACATGAAGAAGAGAATATTCCCTATAAAAATACCACTGTTAATTACAAATTAGTAGCTTAGTGTATAGATTGTGACCATTTATTGTTTTCATTTGATCACTGGTTAGTATTTTTTAAATTTGTTCTCAGGATTTATTGCATTTATTGTCCATCCCTAGTTACCCCGAGAAGATAGTGGTGGGTCCTGTCCTTGAATAGCAGCAGAGCTTGTGGTGATGGCGTTAGGTAGGAAATTCCAGGATATTGACCAATGGCAATAAAGGAATTACAAAATATGTCCAAATCTGAAAGATGTGTGACTTGGAGTGGTGGGGGTGTGGGGGGGCTTGAAGGTGCTGGCACTCTCTGATATTGCTGCTGCTGTCTTTCTTGATGGTAGAGGGTGCAGGGGTGTGAGGTACTGTTGAAGTAACCTTGCTGAGTTGCTGCAGTACATCCTGTAGATCATAGATAGTCCAGTCACTGTGCACTGGTGATGGAAGGGATGGATATTGAGTCCAGCAGCATTAACACCGATCAAGCACTATTCCCTGTCCCTGGATGGTGTTGAGTTTCTTAATTGTTGTTGTAATCTCACCAATCCAGGCAAGTAGTGAGTATTCCATCACATTCTGACTTGAGCCTTGTAGATGGAAAAGAGGCTTTGAAGAATCAGGAGATGAACCAATCATCACAAAGTATTCAATCTCTCCCTGCTCATAGCCACAGTGTTGATATGTTGGTCCAGTTCAGTTTCTGATAAATGGTGATCTCCAAGATGTTGATGGGGGTCTCAGTGATGGTAGTGCTTACATAGAATGTACAATACAGGAGCAGGCCATTTGGCCCAACAGGTCCATGCTCCAAACAAGCCTCCTCCCATCCCTCTTCATTTGACCCAATCAGCATAACCTTCTATTCATTTCTCCCTCATGAGTTTATCTAGCTTCCCCTTAAATGTATCTATGCCATTTGCCTCAACTACTGCTTGTGGGACCAAGTTCCACATTCTTACCACTCCCTGGGTAAAGAAGTTTCTCCTGAATTCCCTATTGAATTTATTAGTGACCGTCTTATTTTTATGGTCCCCTAGTTCTGGTCTCCCCCATAAGTATAAACATCTTCTCTACATCTACCCTTTCAAAACCTTTTTATAATCTTAAAAACCTCTATGAGGTCACCCCTCAGCCTTCTCATTTCGAGAGAAAAGAGTTCCAGCTTGTTCAATCTTTCCTGATAGGTATAATCTCTCAGTTCAGGTGTTATCCTTATAAATCTTTTGTGCACCTTCTCCAGTATCTCTACATTCTTTTTATAATATGAAGACAAGAACATAAGTTTAACATAGCTTCTCTGCTTTTCAGCTCCATGAGCATGAAATTGCGCACTTCCCCGGTTGGGGGCGGTAACAGCTGTGAGGCAGGACTTCCTACGCCAGGCGCAGAAGTCCCGCCCCGCCAGCTAAATTGGACTTACTGCCCCTGAGAAGAAATGGAGCACAAAGTCTCGCTTTCCACATCCTCTCAGGGTGGGACTGGGGCGCTAATCATCGCGACTTTTCCAGCGCGACGCGGAGAGGTGAGTCGCGTTGGTGGGAACACAGGGTCCTCCCCTTCCATTAAAGGGGAGAGCACACCGCGGACTCTGCATTAGGGAAATGGGGCCACCGCTAGACTACTGGGGAGAGGGTGCCATGGCTGCAGCCCGGCACAGAAGCGGAGTGCCAGGCTGCAACATTGTGGCATGGACCCTGCGATATGAAGATGAGAAGACCTTAACTGGTAAGTCGGCCATTTAAAAAAAATCTCAGTGCCACACCTCCCCTTTAATTTTCGCCCCGCAAGCGGTCTAAAGCCCGCAAAGCTGTAACGGGCATTGCCCATGGTAGCCATGGGGCATTACCGAATTTTTGCTCTGGGCGAAAACGGGTTGCTGCGCATGGTGATGACATTGTCATTGCCAGTGCAGCAGCCCAGGGGCGCTACTGGCAGGAGCGGGTGCTACTGGTTAGCACCGCCGCTAAACTCCTGTGGAATTTCACGGGAGTAGGCAGTGGTGCCACGCCCAGGCGAAAAGTGATTTGCGCCCCGAATGGCAGATGCAAACGACCCGAATTTTTCGCCCTATACCTCTAGAAATGAACCCCATTGCTATGGTTGCTTTTTTAATGGCCTTATTAACTTGCGTCACTACTTTTAGTGATTTGTGTATTTGTATCGCTGGAGTCCTTTGCTCCTCTATCTTTTTTAGGCTCACTTTCCAAGGATTATGTGGCCTCCTTATTGTTCATACCAAACACAACACCTCACAATTATCAACAACAACAACAACTTGTATTTATATAGCGCCTTTAACATAGTGAAACGTCCCAAGGCACTTCACAGGAGTATTATGCGATAAAAATTTGACACCGAGTGGCATAAATAGAAATTAGGGCAGAAGAAGCTTGGTCAAAGAGTTATGTTTTAAGGAGTGTCTTGTAGGAGGAAAGAGAGGTAGAGAGGCAGGGAGGTTTAGGCATGGAATTCTAGAGCTTGGGACCGAGGCAACAGAAGGCACGGCCACCAATGGTTGAGCGATTATAATCAGTGATGCTCAGGAGGGCAGAATTAGAGGAGCGCAGACATCTCGGGGTGTTTTTGGGGCTGGAAGAGATTACAGAGATAGGGAGGGGCAAGGCCATGGAGGGATTTGAAAATAAGGATGAGAATTTTGAAATCGAGGCGTTGCTTACCCAGGAGCCAATGTAGGTCGGCGAGCACAGGGGTGATGGGTGAACGGGACTTGGTGCGAGTTAGGACATGGGCAGCTGGGTTTTGGATCACCTCTAGTTTCTGGAGGGTAGAATATGGGAGGCCAGCCAGGAGTGCATTGGAATAGTCAAGTCTAGAGGTAACAAAGGCATGGATGAGGGCTTCAGCTGCGGATGAGCTGAGGCAATGGCGGAGACGGGCAATGTTACAAAGTTGGAAATAGTCGGTCTTAGTTAGCTGCAGATATATGGTTGAAAGCTCATTTCAGGGTCAAATATGACACCAAGGTGGCGAACAGTCTGGTTCAGCCTCAGACAGGAGTTGGTGAGAGGGATGGAGTCATTGGCTAGGGAACGGAGTTTGTGGTGGAGTCCAAAAACAATGGCTTCAGTCTTCCCAATATTCAATTGGAGAAAATTGAAATTCATATTTAATATTGAAATTCATTTGCCAATTACATGTCCATTCTGCAGGTTCATCAATGTCTTCTTGCATTTTATCGCAGTCCTCCTCAGTATTAACTAAACCTCCCAATTTGATGTCAGCTACAAATGTAGAAATTGTACTTCTGATTCCCGAGACCAAATCATTTATGTAAATGGTGAATAGCAGTGGCCCCAGCACCAATCCTTGTGGAACACAATTTCCTACCTTTTGCCAGTCTGAGTTACTATCCTTAACACCTAGTCTCTGTTTCCTGTTTTGTAGCCAGTTTTCTATTCATTGTGCTACTTTTCCCCTGACTCCACATGCGCTGACCTTAGTCATTAATCTATTATGTGGTAACTTATCAAAGGGCTTTTGAAAATCCAAATATATTACATCTACTGCGTTATCCTTGTCTACTCTTGCTGTTACTTCTTCAAAGAATTCAGTGCTGTTGAAGGTCAAGAAGACGGCTGGGCTTTCTCTTGTTTGAGATTTGTGTATCTGTATCTCTATGTGGCGTGGATATTATCTGCCACTTGCCAGCCCAAATCTGAAAGTTATCCAATCTTGGTCTAAGCTGGCATTATTGGTGCAGTTGTGAATGGAGCTGAACACTGTGGAACCATCAGCGAACAGTCCCGATCCTGACCGTATGACAGAGGGAAGGTCTTTGCTGAAGTGGCTGAAGATGGTTGGACTGAGGTTGCTTCCCTGCAGTTATGTCCTGGGGCTGTGATGAATGGCCTCCAACAACCGCAACTATCTTCCTTTGCATTAGATATGATTCCAGCCACTGGAGCATTTTCCCTTTTTCTTTATTGCAGGATGCAACGTGTGACAACTGGACTGGAATCTGCAACAGATCCCACAACTCAGAAGTGGCCAGGATCTGTCAGTGCCTCCTCCTTCATGGAAGCACAGACTGCTGCTATAGAGGCAGGAGTAGGCAGGTTAGACAGCACCTTTCATACCAATCTTCAGATTCTGGCAGCTGAGATGTAGGCTGCTGTGTCTCAGAGCTTTCAGGATCTGATAGCTCCCATTAGACCAGCCAGCTCGCTAATCAGTGTGGATACAGATCCAGGGCCCAGTGGAATGACAGTGTCCTGTATAAGGCCACCATTCCTCAGTACAGTAGCACATGCAAAGAATTCGGCCTTGCCCGTCAGAGAATCTTGTATGTAGGATGTGACATCACACTGATTAGACACAAACTCCAGAGTTGCAGACATCAGCGGTTCCCTCCCAGAAGCAAACCACCTCAGTGCATGGAGCAGCTGAACACCGCTTGCGATACAAGCCCTCAGATCGCACCTAAGAAAAGCTCTCCTCCATGTTATACTTCCTCCAAAGCAATTCGGGCCACCTCCCAAAAATATCCATGCCCAGGCCTTTTTGATTGCATGGGGTACAGCAGGCTAGAACAATAAGGGACACCCGTTCTGGAGAACATTACAGAGCTTCTCCTGACCTATCAAGGCAGTGAAAGTGCCTCTTTAAGACCTCTGCAGTCCTTTCAATGACCACTATGGTAGAGGCATGTGCCTTGCTGTAACGCTCTTCTGCTGCTGTTTGTGCAACTGTTAAAAGGATTATTTCATTATTCATGGCAGCAGGGTGGCACACAAGCCATTCATTCACAATGGCCTGGATTTTGCAGCCTGCAGCGAAGAAACGGCATTCGCCATTCATCACGCTGGCAGCTGCCCACAGACATTTCACGAGCTTTTGAGTGGCAATTTATGGTAAAAGGAAAAAGAAAGACTTGTATTTATATAGCGCCTTTCATGACCACCGGATGTCTCAAAGCACTTTACAGCCAATGAAGTATTTTTGGAGTGTAGTCACTGTTGTAATGTGGGTATTTAGAGATCAGTTCCAGTGCGGCGCCCTCTATGGGGATTCTGTGGTGTGTGTGAGCAGGATAATCAACAGCCTCGGTCTTCAAGAATCCTCACTGAGCCATGCAGAGTCGATACCAGGAAGTATAAACCAGGAAGCGTAAATTAGATGTAATTCATTGTAAAATCATATAATGAAAGCAAAATAAAGAGGGAAATAAAGATGGGATTAAGAGAATGAGATAAAAAAGTCAGGAAAAAAGTGGCAAAGCAACGTGTTTTAATTTTTCTTTAAATCTCCAACACTTATTAAATTCTGAAGGAATTGGACTCCATACTTGTAAAATTAAATTTTCGGTGCCAGAGAGATTTTTTGGCAACAATTATGACTTATTACGCCGTTAAAGGCACGAGCCCTAACTTTTTCTGGCATGTTTAATGGGTAACTATTGGGTAAGTACACAACTTCACCCCTTTACATGGATTTCAATCCCAAGTGTATCGGCGAGGCACCTGCAGAGGAGTAGGGTAACTTGGACAGCAATTTCCGATTTCTGTGTTTAACTGTGCATATGCGGACTATGGAAGTTGCTTTCTGATTTATTCCATAATAACGGTGAGCGCTGTTAACCTCACCATTACTCTCAATGCAAAATCTGGGACATATTGGCCTGGAAATCCCGGCCTCCCTCGGTCCATACTGAGTGTTTATAGACCCGGGAAGGCATCGCAAAAGCCGGTTTTCAGCGCACAATGCGTATGCCTGGAATTCAACACCTATCAAGAGCGAGAACATTTGCAAAGGCAAGATTGTGGGATTTGCCCATATCTTGGCCAGCAAATGTCCTCAAATTTTTGATCCTGATAAAAGCATAGCCTACTTTTACAGGCGTAAGAGTTTTAAAACATACAAAAATATAATAAAATAACATTTAAAAAAAACACATTTTATTGTTAAAAATCCTGCCCACTAAGGTAAGTTTGTTTTTAACCCTAATTACAAAACTTTAAAAAAATCAGAAAAATATTTTTTCTAAGGTATTTATTAACTTTAATTTCAATTAATTTTAATTATGTGAGGTGTGTTTTTTATTTTTTATTATGGTGTTTAGTGCGTTTTTTTCTCATTAATAGCAATGAGAACTCGTAGATACGGAGTTCTCATTGCTATTAATGAGAATGCTGTGGAATACTGTACCTGATTGGTTGTGCAGTCACACGTGACTGCACCTTCTGCATGGGAACCTGGAGGACGGGAGCGCACTTCGCAGCGTGGGAAGAGAAGGCCTTCCCAACGGAATCCCACGCTCCACCGGGACTACCAGGTACTTTTGTTGAAATTTTTACGGCCGGAAGCCTCTGACCGCGGGAAGCCTCCGATTGCAATTTCTGGGCCTATATCTTTCCTTGAAGAGCTCAAGCATAACTTCCCAGATTTTGTCACAACAATGTGAATAGTCTTCATTTAAATATATTTAAATTTGCTCCATGGGCTCTCAGTGAATGAATTGTGGGGAGATCAAAATAAGGATCATAAATTGGTGCACATCGAAAACTGCCAGAAATGGCTTCTGTCCCACATTGTAGGTAAGTATATTGGATAGACTGAATTCTACGCCCCAGAAATGCCAAAAACGATGCGACGTTTCAGGGCCAAGGATTATTTGGTCCATTTTTCAAACTGAGGGTAGTGGAGCCACATGCATAATGTGTCATCTGTACCCAATAGTGCATGAGCAAGATAGGCCCGTCAATTTTAGAGATTAATGCTCGTATCTCTGATTTGAGTACTTCCATCTCTGACTTTCATAATGTGATCGCTTCTCGGCCTTTTGGCTAAGATCATGCATAACTGACCTGACAGGGGAGTAACCATGACCCCAACGTGGTTCTCCCTGGATCAGGAAGGTGATTCTCCTATGCTTTTTGGAAATAGGAGGTGGGTGGGGTGGCTTGACCCATCCACCTCCACGGAGGTGTGTGGGGGGCCTGACCCATCCACCTCCATGGCACGAACCTGGTATTGCAGTACTTCCAGGAACGGTGCAGTGGCTCTAGGCCTTTTGGCTAAGAGCATTGGCGCAGAGTGATCCTTGATGTGTGCAAGGTGACCTCTGGCGTTTGTGATTTGACAAAGAATTGGAAAGATTGGCAACGAATTAAAAAAAAAAATGTGATGGATGAGCAATTGACTGCAGTGGAAACCTTGTTGACTAAGCAATGTAAGGTGTCAGCTGTGGCTCAGTGGGTAGCACACTCACCTCTAAGTCAGAAGGTTGTGGGTTCAATTCCCACTCCAGGGACTTGAGCACATGAATCTACGCTGACACTCCAGCGCAGTGTGGAGGGAATGCTACACTGTTGGAGGTGCTGTCTTTCAGATGAGACATTAACCTGAGGCCCTGTCTGCTCTCTCAGGTGGATGTAAAAGATGCCATGGCACTATTTCAAAGAAAAGCAGGGGAGTTATCCCTGGTGTCCTGGCCAATATTTATCCCTCAATCAACATAACAAAAACAATTTATCTGGTCATGATCACATTGTTATTTGTGGGAGCTTTCTGTGTGCAGATTGGCTGCCACGTTTCCCGCATTACAACAGTGACTACACTCAAAAAATACTTGATTGGCTGTAAAGCGCTTTGAAACATTCGGTGGGTTTGAATGTCAGTCTTTCTTTCTTTCTATGCAAGTAAAATGCAGTCAGGTCTGTTAACCATGGAGAAAGAATATTGTTAGCCATATGGGAGGGTTTGCTCTCCATATAGATGCACATTTTCCTGCCCACAGACAGAGCAAGGGCAGTCATTCATCCAAGTAGCTAAAGGTAGGATTTTGGCAAACAAGACTGTCCCTGATATCGTATAGTCCTGGCCATATTATTTTGAGTGTTCTGGTAGAAGGCTAGGAATCCACCGTGGTGACAGTTCTAAGACTTCCAAATACTCCACCATCAGAAATGTCTCTCATTCCTTCCATCATTTCCTATCAACATCCTGAAGTTCGTTAGCTTTCATAACCCAAATGGTTGTTCATGGTGTGAGATTTAGACCCCAGTGTTTTCAATAATCCCTTCAGAATAGTAGGTACGGCTTTCTAATAGCAAGCCTCCTAGGATAGTGGCGTGAAAACTGTTAAATACCTTTTCCAAAACATGAGCTGCAGCCTATTGGATACCTTCCCTCTGCCTCCTCACATAAAACCTGGTCCTGCTTTCTTAATATCTGCAGACCACATTTATTCTAGTCGCCCAGACAAAGACCCTCCTACATTCTCCATGATCCACACTTCCAAGGGAAAAAAGATAAGGGCAAAATCTCTGCTGCATTGCCATTCACTGCATCAGGCTGGCTAGCAACAGTTCTGCAGGAGCTTGAGGTGAAAATGCAAACTCAGCAGTCCTGGAGGGGAAGTTTACCATTGGCTGTTGCCCAACTCATGTTTAAGGAATGGTACGATAAAAGCTATAGAATACATGGGTCCACGGGATGGGGCTAGTATTCTGTGTACATGGAAGAAGGGAAAGAAAGGAAGGAAGGAAGCACTGACTTAACAGCTGATTTTTGAAATGTAATCACTTTTGTAATGTAGGAAATGTGGCAGACAATTTGCACACAGCAAGTTCCCACAAACAGCAATAAAATAAATGACCCAATAGTGCAGCACTTTCTCAGTACTGCACTGAAGCGATAGCCTAGATTATGTGCTCAAGCCTCTGGAGTAGAACTTGAACCACCTTCTGACAGAGGCGAGAGTGCTTCCACTGAGCCAAGGTTGATCTGATGGGACGGAGGGGAAACAGCAGTGAATGTTGTGTTTTGGTCCATGGCTATTGCCTCACCGTGCTAGCTGTCTTTGTTACAAGGTAAGCTGTCTTTAAAGGCTGTGAAACTTGGTCCATCATAGCAGTGTTGGAAATGTCGGGGTATTGCTCTGATTCCTGCTACTGGCATCAGATAATTGGCAAGTGAATTGGTCAGTGGAAGGGTTGGTGGCAATGTGCAGTTTGATGGTGTAGTCTTTGTGGTGCGAGGTTTAGGCTGTAACTAGAGGAATTTTGCATTGAATCTGTCTGTCTTCTCGGGTTAGGAGTTGTTACTCCAAGCAGTATTTTGGATCCTGTCTTATCCGTCTATGTTTGGGAGGGAGTAGAGAACATGGTTGTAATCTCAGGCAGCAGACTACATAGTATTTGGTGATGTATCCATAGAGGTGGCACACTTCAGCATCAGTACTCATTTGTTTCCCTGAGGGATTCATTCTGTATCCAATTGAAAGTATTAGGAGGAGCTATAACAGGCAGAATGAGTACTTAAATCAGCCCTCTTCCTCTTAGAGTTGTCATATTTTGGACGGTTAATTTAAAGGGCTGGTAGCTAGGAAATAAGCTATAGTAGGCATGGTGATCTTGACTTTCCAAGCATTGTCCAACTCCCCCAGTTAGTGACTTTAACTAGTATTTTTCCAAAAGTTTCACTTCTGATGCTGAAAGTAAGTGTTGCATCTTCCATTTTTAATGAATGAACAAATTCACCCAGACAGCATTTATTTGCAGGTGTACTTTCTACTGTTGGGAAAAATTTAGACATAAGAACATAAGAAATAGGAGCAGGAGTAGGCCATACGGCCCCTCGAGCCTGCTCCGCCATTCAATACAATCATGGCTGATCCAATCATGGACTCAGGTTCACTTCCCTGCCCGCTCCTTGTAACTCCTTATTCCCTTATCGGTTAAAAAACTGTCTCTTTCTGTCGAAAATTTATTCCATGACCCAGCTTCCACAGCTCTCTGAGGCAGTGAATTCCACAGATTTACAACCCTCTGAGAAGAAATTACTCCTCATCTCAATTTTAAATGGGCAGTGGGAAGGGAGGACCTTGAGATAATCACTATCACTAGGGGGGTAGTGCTGGACAGGCTAATGGGACTCAAGGTAGACAAGTCGCCTGGTCCTGATGAAATGCATCCCAGGGTATTAAAAGAGATGGCGGAAGTTATAGCAGATGCATTCGTTATAATCTACCAAAATTCTCTGGACTCTGGGGAGGTACCAGCGGATTGGAAAGCAGCTAATGTAACGCCTCTGTTTAAAAAAGGGGGCAGACAAAATTCAGGTAACTATAGGCCGGTTAGTTTAACATCTGTAGTGGGGAAAATGCTTGAAGCTATCATTCAAGAAGAAATAGCGGGACATCTAGATAGGAATAGTGCAATCAAGCAGACGCAACATGGATTCATGAAGGGGAAATCATGGTTAACTAATTTACTGGAATTTTTTGAGGATATAACGAGCATGGTGGATAGAGGTGTACCGATGGATGTGGTGTATTTAGATTTCCAAAAGGCATTCAATAAGGTGCCACACAAAAGGTTACTCAAGAAGATAAAGGTACGCAGAGTCAGAGGAAATGTATTAGCATGGATGGAGAATTGGCTGGCTAACAGAAAGCAGAGAGTCGGGATAAATGGGTCCTTTTCGGGTTGGAAATCGGTGGTTAGTGGTGTGCCACAGGGATCGGTGCTGGGACCACAACTATTTACAATATACATAGATGACCTGGAAGAGGGGACAGAGTGTAATGTAACAAAATTTGCAGATGACACAAAGATTAGTGGGAAAGCGGGTTGTGTAGAGGACACAGAGAGGCTGCAAAGGGATTTAGATAGGTTAAGCGAATGGGCTAAGGTTTGGCAGATGGAATACAATGTCAGAAAATGCGAGGTCATCCATCTTGGAAAAAAAAACAGTAAAAGGGAATATTATTTGAATGGGGAGAAATTACAACATGTTGTGGTGCAGAGGGACCTGGGGGTCCTTGTGCATGAATCCCAAAAAGTTAGTTTGCAGGTGCAGCAGGTAATCAGGAAGGCGAATGGAATGTTGGCCTTCATTGTGAGAGGGATGGAGTACAAAAGCAGGGAGGTCCTGCTGCAACTGTACAGGGTATTGGTGAGGCCGCACCTGGAGTACTGCGTGCAGTTTTGGTCACCTTACTTAAGGAAGGATATACTAGCTTTGGAGGGGGTACAGAGATGATTCACGAGGCTGATTCCGGAGATGAGGGGGTTATCTTATGATGATAGATTGAGTAGACTGTGTCTTTACTCGTTGGAGTTCAGAAGGATGAGGGGTGATCTTATAGAAACATTTAAAATAATGAAAGGGATAGACAAGATAGAGGCAGAGAGGTTGTTTCCACTGGTCGGGGAGACTAGAACTAGGGGGCACAGCCTCAAAATACGGAGGAGCCAATTTAAAACCGAGTTGAGAAGGAGTTTCTTCTCCCAGAGGATTGTGAATCTGTGGAATTCTCTGCCCAAGGAAGCAGTTGAGGCTAGCTCATTGAATGTATTCAAATTACATATAGATAGATTTTTAACCAATAAGGGAATTAAGGGTTACCGGGGGTAAGTGGAGCTGAGTCCACGGCCAGATCAGCCATGATCTTGTTGAATGGCGGAGCAGGCTCGAGGGGCTAGATGGCCTACTCCTGTTCCTAATTCTTATGCTCTTATGTTCTTATTCTAAGATCATGCCCTCTAGTTCTAGTCTCCCCTATCAATGGAAACATCCTCTCTGCATCCACCTTGTCAAGACCCCTCATAATCTTATACATTTCGATAAGATCACCTCTCATTCTTCTGAATTCCAATGAGTAGAGGCCCAACCTACTCAACCTTTCCTCATAAGTCAACCCCCTCATTTTCAGAATCAACCTAGATGCTTGTCCCACAATGCTTAGGTAATACTGCTTTAATAGGATGACTAGGAGAAGACAATTTCCCCTGGTTGAGTAGTCAGAGACAAGGGTTCATTGGTTTAAAATTGTCACTAAGACATTGGGCTGGAAATTGCAGTCGGCAGCTTCCCGTGGGCAAATGCCTCCGAACTGCAAGTAAACACCGCACCTATCTGATGCCTCCGTACCTTCGAAGACCCGTGCTCCTGGGTCTGCAGATGTTCGCCTGCGTAAGGGCCAGGAACGCATGCGAACCAATCAAAAAGGGATTCCTATTATGCTTATGGGGATTCCATTTACATACGGAATCCCCATAAGCAAAATATGAATCCCCTAAAATACACACTTTATCACAGTACTGAAATAAAAATAAAATAAAATTCAATTAAACATTTAAAACAAAAATTGAATTTTTTGAAAAATTAATTTAAACATTTTTCAAGGAGCCACAAATAACCTAAACTAATTTTAAATCATGGTTAAATGTATAGTTAAATCATTAAAAAAAATTATTTTAATATTTATTTAAACCCTCACACTGGTAAAAGAAGGCCTTACATTTGCTTTTACCAGGCGCAAGCATTTCGTGGGAATTCACTGGGCAGTCGTTGGGCAAATAGTGAATGTCCATTTCCTGCGGATTCGTACGATCTGTCAAGCTGAAACTTGACAAATCGCAAGTTCCGGGTTTACGCGCATGCACATCTCATGCGGAAACCCGGAACGTGCGGAGCACTTACAACCGCGTATGCTGTGCGAATGCAGCCATAGGCCCCGGAAAATCAGAGCGAATGAGTGAGGTAAGGAGAATTTGTTTGTTGGTGCATGGAATGTTTTCCCGCATGGACCAGTTGAAGCAGAGACCATTGCATCTTTTAAGAGAAAACTGGATAAACACTTGAACCAGAGCAAGATAAAGCTATGAGGAGAGTGCACGGCAATGGGTTCGTTTTGGAGTGCTCTAGGAAACAGCTGGGAGAGACACAATCAGCTAAAGGAGTTCCTCAGGGCTGTAAATTTCTACGAGACTCCCAAAGCAAGTTCTCTACTCGGAACTCCTTCACGGCAAACGAGCCAAAGGTGGACAGAGGAAACGTTACAAGGACACCTTCAAAGCATCCCTGATAAAGTGCAACATCCCACTGACATCTGAGAGTCCTTGGCCAAAGACCGCTCTAAGTGGAGGAAGTGCATCCGGTAGGGCGCTGAGCACCTCGAGGCTCATCGCCGAGAACATGCAGAAACCAAGCACGGGCAGCGGAAAGAGCGTGTGGCAAACCAGTCCCACCCTCCCTTATCCTCAACGACTATCTGTCCCACCTGTGACAGAGACTGTGGTTCTCATATTGGACTGTTCAGCCACCTAAGGACTCATTTTAAGAGTGGAAGCAAGTCTTTCTCGATACCGAGGGACTGCCTATGATGATGATGAAGTTTATATGGTTTTAATTGTATCATCTTAGCCATTTCTATTTCCTACCACAAGAGGGAGCCATTGTTTCCTCTGAGAGCCTGCAGGAAGTTGATTTCAATAAGGTGCAGCATTCTATTATTTCTTTATTGAACCCCATTAGGGAGTTGTCAATCCAGCACAAAAGGCACGCTGTTTAACAAATAAATAAATCCCAATGTTCATATTAAGCCTCAGTTCTAAAAACAGTAGAAGTAAATATACATTTAATAATTTTACTGTCCAAAGGCAGGGCATGTAGGAATAAATGGACAGTTGTGTTCAAAGGCGCTTATTTCGTATTCTGAATTCCCAGTCTTGATTTCATAATGTGTTATTTAACTATTCAGGGGTCCACAATAGCTATAAAGAAGGCTTGCAATGGTAACGATAGATGCAGAGACGCTTTTGCCTATCAATGAATAAACTTAGAACGATTTAGTTCTCGAGCAAGGCACGGTGCTCTGCGTGTGGTTTTCCTGTGCACACCAATTCTCTCTTGTCTTGTGCAAAATAAAATAATATATCTTCCTGTCTTTCAGTCCCATGCCCTGAAGTAAAGCCTTCTAATTTGTCTTTGTTCTAGTCCTCGGAAGAACCAGGAAACGATTCACCCATTCCCCCAAATTTACTAGGCACGTACGGATCTATTTTGACTTCTGGGTGACTGACTGGCAGAGCGCGCTGGTTGGCCTCCCATTCCAGCGGCAGAAGCCCCAACCGTTGTGAGGTCCCGGTCTAATTTAAATCTTGCAGGAGAGCTGCAAGGCGCCAAACAAACGTGCCGGTGCAGCTCGCAAAATCGGTGAGTGAGGCCTCAAGATCAGGCCGGTGAGGCTGCCCAGAAGGTAAGTTGTGGTTGGGGGGGGGGAGGCTACCAACAACGGTTTGAGACTGTTACCACCCCATTAACGCCAGGCGAAGGCAGTCAAAATCAAGCCCATACAGTCTACTCTTTCAGGGCTGGCAGGGATTTTCCACACGGGAAAATAAAGAGAACGTGAGAGACAACAAGATTACAATAAAAGCTTAGCCATTTTCAATCAGAACATTAGAGCTCATTTGTGGGCTGTCAGATTGCATCCTTTCCATCACTTTGTCCTCTAACATGTTAAAGATATAGCAGAACAAATTCTGCAATCGCTACATTTCTGCTGCCACTTGGATTAAAGAACTGGGGGAGCATTGGTATTTTGTTAAAGAAAAACTCCACGATAATCTAATCAGAATCATCCAATTTTACTAAAGTGGTTGGCTTTCTGTATGTCAAGGTATACAGTACAACCTCTTGATTCAAGAGGGAAAGCAGAAGCACATCAGGTTACTCTGCAGGCAGACAAGAATCTTTCCATATCTTTCTCAATTATGACAGTTTTTGATTTCCACTTCTAGTTTCACCTTGCGGTTTCCCCCATCATTGTTACAGACCTCACTTCCATCAACTTGCTCATTTACCTAAGCTAGTTCCTGTCCTGAAGTAATGATCATTGTTCTAAAATATCTTTAACTGACCAAACAAGTTAATTCACCTTGTAGCAGTTAGACGTGTCTGTGGATGATTTACTGCATGGTGGAGTGGCAAGGGCAGGATGGTCAAAGAAGGAGAGGACAGTGTCTCTGTTCACACTAGTACTGTGGGTTGGATTGTGTACAGAGGTACAGCACAGATCCACCAGAGAGTTACCAGGGATTTAAAGTGTGAAATTGTGAGGACAGGTTGCATAAACTTTGCTTGTATTCCCTTGCGTTTAGAAGATTAAAGGATGATCTAATTGAGGTGTTTAAGATGATTAAAGGATTTGATAAAGTAGATAGAATGAAACTATTTCCTTTGGTTCAAAATGGATTTGATAGGTTCAATTCAAATAAGCTATTTCCTCTGCCGGGGAATTCAAAACAAGAGGGCGTAATCTTAAAATGAGAGCTAGGGCATTTAGAAATGATCTCAGGAAGCACTTTTTCACACAAAGGGTACTGGTAAAAGGGAACTCTCTCCCCCAAAAGTCTGTGAATGTTGGGTCAATTGAACATTTCAAGTCTAAGATCGATAGATTTTGGTTACAACTCACAGAGGCTCTCTCTTCCTGTATGACCTCCAGTTTGCAGAGGTACTTTGTCCCTCTACCTTTTAGTTCAGAGGCATTTTCCTGTCTATTCCCAGTTCAGAAGCACTCTCCCCCATCTAAACTCCCCCCCCCCCTTTTAATTCATAGTAACATTCAACTGTCTTCATGATCTTTTCACTGTTAGGTCCCAACACTGCGATTTCACCCTGGGAGCAGCTTCGGTGTTGCAAGTGTGAATTTGTGATCTATCGGGTACGGTAGCATGGTGGTTATGTTACTGGACTGGACTAATGATCTGGGGATATGAGTTCAAATTTCACCACTGCAGCTGGGGAAATTAAATTCAGTTAATTAAATAGAAAAATCTGGAATTTAAAGCTAGTATCAGCAATGGTGACCATGAAAATACTGACTTGTTTTAAAAACCTATCTGGTTCACTAATGTCCTTTAGGGAAGGGAAATCTGCCATCCTTACCCAGTCTGGCCTATATGTGACTCCAGACTCCAGACCCACAGCACTGTGGTTGACTCGTAATGAAATGGCCTAGCAAGTCACCCAGTTTTATTAGGCGGTTCACCACCACCTCAAGGGTAATTAGGGATGGGCAATAAATTCTGGCCTTGTCAGCGGCGCCCACATCCAATGACTAAGTAAAATTAAAAATTCAAGAAAGAAAGATTTACATTTATGTAGCGCCTTTCATGACCACCAGATGTCTCAAAGTACTTTACAGCCAATGAAATAGGTTTCTTTTGGCGCGTAGTCACTGTTGTAATGTGGGAAACGTGGCAGGCAATTTGCACACAGCAAGGTCCCACAAACGACTTTGTGATAATGACCAGATAATCTGTTTTTTGTTATGTTGATTGGGGGATAAAAATTGGCCAGGTAACTCTCCTGCTCTTCTTCGAAATAGTGCCATGGGATATTTTACATCCACCTGAGAAAGCAAGCGAGGTCTCGGTTTAATGTCTCATCCGAAAGACGGCACCTCCAACAGTGTAGCGCTCCCTCAGCACTGCACTGGAAAGTCAGCCTAGATTTATGTGCTCAAGTCCCTGGAGAGGGACCTAAACACACAACCTTCTGACTCAGAGGCGAGTGTGCTGCCCTCTGAGCCACAGAGCCCTGGGATTTCCACTTGCAGCATGGACTGTGCAGTACTTTTGCTCTAACTATATTGAAAATGAAATTCAGTTGTAGACAGTAAATTAGTAAAGGAGAATCCACCGATGTTGACCCCATTCCATCGCTGAGGTGCTCAGGAAGCAGAGTGCCAGCAATCTCCCAGCCACATCCTTTGGTGCAGCTAATCAGCTGTGACTGGCTATAGCTGAGTACATTGTTCATGGGCAAAGTTTCATATCATTTCTAAAGCTTACAGAAAGGGTCAGGCAAACCATCAAATACCATAAAAACTAGGAGTCGTAGAGAGTTCCAAAAGGAATTCTGATTCAATTAAAGAAATTAAGGATCACATTTAATGCTGAATTAATTAATAATTTTCTTTCAAACCTGTTCCAACAGAAATGTGTTTCAATTTAAAGTAGATGTACAGGGGTGATTTCAGTGAAGAAATACTTACTGGCTTCCAGAACAGCCTGCATCAATACTATCAATAGGGCAAAATTTCCTCAGCTGTTCCGCTGGACTTTCATAACTCTGCAAGGAGTCTGGTGAAACAGCTCAGAAAGAGGCTGAGACTTGGATATGTTGAATTTTGATCTGATTTGGGAATTCCCACTTGGAAGCAGCCTGGATGTCCGAAGATGGCCCAAATATATATTTTTAAGGTTTTAACATCAGCCCCTTTACACAGGTAGCCAATGGGGCAGTAAATGGGCCCAGGATATTCCCCCGACCGATAATTGGCAGGCTCTGGAGTTTACCATATCTTGGGGCAGGTGGGTGCTCAAATGTGCCTGCCAGCCCCAGGCACGTGCCCTCCCACTGCCCCTGCAAACTCTGGTGGGCACTGGCATGCACGATAATGACTTAGCAACTGAGGCTGTGGCCTACCTATTTTAGGCCTACAAATGTTTTGCAGTGAGCTTATTTTTGGCTAGGCTCCTGTGGCTTTATGGAAAACCACCCTTCACTTATAACTGAGTGCAGAGGTTGTCCAGTATTCTACACTGTATAGTAACATTCAAAAACCTCATATTTATTGATAAAGAAGTTGGCTTCATGTATTTTGATAAAGGAAGTGGTGCTAATCTTTCTGTTGAGAACCAAGTTGCTATAATGTGTGGCTTCTGATTTTGTCCTGACCTGTGTTAGCTGTGGTTGTTCAATCCTATCATAGGTCTCAATTTTAACTGAGGGCATGGTTGGTGTGTGAGTTTTGATGTCAATTTAAAACTTACCTACTGTACCAAGAATGAGGCCAGGGTTTTTTAACTACATTTAAATGTCATCGGTCGATTTCCCAACTGTTTGGGACAGGAAGTCAGTGGGAAGTGGTGCAAATTCACATGGCCCAGAGGCCGCCCCTCAAGAGCAGGTAAGTCAGCTGCTACTCCTGACCCTAGAAGGAAATTAAAAAAAATAAATGACCTAAGTTTTTGGGGCCCGTTTTACCCCATTGTGGTTGCTTAGTGGGTAGATCTGTCAGGACACTCAGTGCATTAACGCTCATGGCTGTTAGTATTAAATGGTGATAACAACTTCGGGACCCGACATGCATATGCTAAAAAAAAGCCCACCAAATTTGGGCAGTGAAATTTTAGGCAGATCAGCACCTGGTGGCTCCGGGGCAGGTTAAGTGACTTGTAGGATTTTAATTGTCCACCTGCACGGCTCTAGACCTCATTACAGCCTTGGTCCAAACATGGACAAAAGAGCTGAATTACAGAGGTGAGGTGAGAGCCACTGCTCTTGACAAGAAGACAGCATTTGACCGAGTGGGGCATCAAGGAGCCCTAATAAAATTGTAGTCAATGGGAATCAGGGGAATACTCTCCACTGGCTAGAAGTATAACTAGCACAAAGGAAGATGGTTGTGGTGGTTGGAGGCCAATCATGTTAGCTCCAGAACACCATGCAGGAGTTTGTCAGGGCAGTGTCCTAGGCCCAACCATCTTCAGCTACTTCATCAATGACCTTCCCTCTATCATAAGGTTAGAAGTTGGAATGCTCACTGATGATTGCAGTGTTCAATTCCTTCCACATCTCCTCAGATAATGAAGCAGTCCATGCCCGCATGCAGCAAAAATGAGATAAAATTCAGACTTGGGCTGATAAGTGGCAAGTAACATTTGTACCACAAAAGTGACAGGCAATGGCCATCTCTAACAAGTGAAAGTCTAACCGGCTCCTCTTGACATTCATTGCCGAACCCCCCACCATCAACATCCTGGGGGGCCGCCATTGACCAGAAACCCATGACCTCCGTTGCTACAGCTGCCTCCAAAAGGTTTGTGTTGCTCTTTTGTGCAAAATTCTTAACTTTCTGCAAAATCTAAGTCTGTCGAAGACTTAAAAATAACTCACATATGAGGTGGGGGAGGGGGGCTTATCTAACATCTTCTGC
Organism: Pristiophorus japonicus; assembly: GCF_044704955.1. Classification (NCBI taxonomy): domain Eukaryota; kingdom Metazoa; phylum Chordata; class Chondrichthyes; family Pristiophoridae; genus Pristiophorus; species Pristiophorus japonicus. The sequence goes on along the minus strand of NC_091994.1, from coordinate 31,549,313 downwards.
ATACTTGATTCATCATTTGATATGTGATCATTCTTTTATCTTTTGCCTACATCCTCTCTCTGATTAACTTTATCGCCTTGATTTTAACCATAAATCGAGTTAGGTTCAATTTGGGGCTCATGTCTTTGTTCAGATATGTGAACTATATTTAAGCCTTTGACTGACTTAGATTTTGCAGAAAGTTAAGAATTACTGAAGAGAAAGAACTTTGTTTTATAGTTACTAGTTAAAGCATGCTTAGGACTTGGATCGCCACAGTCTGCACTCTTGACACAAGCTTGGCCTAGATTTTAGCCCGGAGGTGAGTTCCGTGTGGGAGGAGGGGTTGTTGTGAGGTTAGGAAAGCCAGAAGAACGGGTTTCGCGAATGTCTGTAGTTTTTAACTGCAGGGCTCCTTTACTTTATTTTCTGTTGGGTTTCCGCCCTCAGGCAGCTTGATTGACAAGCTGGAGGCCTTTTGGGTGGGACGCCTGCTTCACAAGGCCGCAACCTACGAGAGCAGATGGATGTAGCAGGGGAGTGATCCCGTTCACGGGGTGGGGGAATGTCCCGATCGCGGGCAGTGGGGTGGGGGGTGGGGGGAAGAGGGGGAGGGTGTCCCGATCCCCATCCCTAGGTCTGGAAAACCCGGCCAGCATGTTAAACATAGAATAACTATTAAAATGAAGGCGGGCAGCCTCATTATAATATTTAATTGACCAAACCCTTTCCCATGAGCAGATTGGTCACCCGCCCATCATCCCGCCTCTGTTAAAACCAGAAGTGGGTGAGATCAAGGTGGGTTCTTGTTTCAGGTTATTTGCATTTTAACTTTTGACACAACCCCAACCCACATGTTTCTGGGAGTTAAGATTCAGCCCAAGATCATTGTTTATGCCTGTCTTGCTCTCATCCTCACCCGGACCTCTGTGTTATCTCCTACATTCTACTCTTTCTTCTGTGATCATCGGGCTCTTACAACCCAATCTTGGTATCATTGAACCATTAGTTCTTAATTTATCTCATCTTCTGTCCTATTGTCAACAATGGTTGTGTTCTGCATCATGGTCTGGGGCCTGGTCCTTTATCTATGTTCCTTAAAAAAAGGAACCTACCAGAGTCTTTAAGACAAGTGGGGTAATTTTGGGTGACAAATTTGTGATCCGAGCGCCGCTCTGAAGCGCCATTAAATGGCGCGAAAACAGCACCTGCTGCTCTTTCGCCGGCTGATGGCAGTTCCCGTGGTGGCCACTGCTTTCGTCCTTACCTTTGCGCTGTCGTTAAATGGCAGAGCCATGCTGGATAAAATGGCGGCGTTGTGACGTAAATCATCGTGCAACGGCTGACTTTACGTCACAAACGCGAACTTCGACCCCAGCACTTAATTCAGTGATGTCGGCACCTCTTAAAGGGACGCACAAATCGTTGAGGTAAGTTTGGATTTAAAGTTTTGGACTGGGATTTTTTGATTTTATTGAAGTGGTGGCTTGCTGCAATAGATGTCAAAAGTTTTTTAAGTGTGTAGGGAGTGCTGCTGGATGCTTGCAATGGCTCGGATGCTGAACGAAGGCCTTTGAGAAGACAGAACATGCTGCAAATACTCAGCAGGTCACGCAACATCCATGGAGAGAAAAACAGAGTTCACATCTCAGGTCGAGATGCTGCCTGACCAACTGAGTATTTCCAGCATTTTATGCTGTCATTTCACATTTACAGCACCTGCTTGCAGAGGGAAGAGGAAGACACAGAAGAGGAAGCCGCAGAGGAGGAAGCCAAAGAGAGGATGCTAATGAAAGGATCTCAGGCAGCCCCTTTGTGGCTGGGATATCCGGGATGGAATCATCTGCCTCCGGTCCCCGTGACCGCAATCCCAATTCCCCTTTCAACATTTGTCCCACACCTTACCTTCCATCTGTTACTGACCAACACGTCTTCTGGGTCACGTTGCTGAAATAAAAGCCACCACAAACCAAACTTTCCAATCCACTTATATATGTCTATCCATCCAATGTGACAACAAGAAATCAACTCATCTCAAATCAACTCACCCGTATGCATTCTCTTAGTGGATGTCTTGTGTGTGCCTTTGCCTATCCTGCTGATGTCACGCAGTGCTACCCCAATGGCTGTAGCATGACAGGTGGAAGGCTGCTGACTTTCAGTGGGGGACACTGAAAATGGCCTTGCTGATCGATCTTGAGGAGCTGGTGGCTGGGAGCTTCAAATCAATCTTCGTATTAGTCTTCTTATTCTTCTTCACTCTCCTCTCGCTCTTCTTGGTCACCCACTGGCTGGGCAGGCTGCATTTCTTGGGTGTGTGAAATGAGGAAGGCACAAGGGTGGAGTTGGGAGGGTGGGAAGGCATGAGGTGCATGCCAGAAGGAGGATAATGTGTGAGGATACCAGCATCTTTTATACTTTCTGCCCTGCCGCTGACCAAGGGCTCAGCCATACGCCTGCCAAGAGTGGCCTGCACCGTCTTCTCCAAGACGGTGAGGTCAGGCTAGGAATGGGAGATGCACCTCATGATTGGTGCAGATTGTTGGTAGGTGAATGATTGGAGGTGAGGGCCATGCATTGAGCAGTGTGCAAGGCTAATGATGCAGTTGGTAGGAGATGGTTTTTGAAGATGCATTCACTGACCTTGGCCAGTGGTCTGAGGTCATGAAGTTTCTTTGGGCACTGGAGACAGTTGGTGGGGCGACACTACTGGCAGTGACATTCTCGGTGATGTACTCACAAATCCTTCATTCTGGAGGGCCCTGTGGGTAGAGGCCGCTCTTGCAGTGTTGACCCCCTTGTACAAAATTGGAGTGTTGTGTGTGAGGCCCTCGGTGCCCCTTCCCCAACTTCCTGAGCCATTTTGTGTTAGTGCCGAGACAGTTTTCCCATTTTTTAGGTTAGTAAGGGAATGCAGCTTAAAGAGACTTTTTAATGTTAAATATTTAATTCTTAGACCTCTTCATTGCTCACAATTCCTTGCTTCCAGAGGCTGCAGTGCCGCATCTGCTCACAAAGTCCGGGTTGGATGCCTCCAGCAACGTCACTCTTTCTCTTTGCACAGTACTGATTGAGAATCATTCTTCACTGAGTCAAAATCTAAATGTAATATTGAGATAAATTTTCCAGTTCGCTACTTTGCTTCTTTAGTTTCAGAATGCTTCCCTACTGAATGAGGAAAACTGCATTTTCTTCCAAAACCTCTCATGCTCCCATCTACTTTGTACTGATATTGGACAGAAGCTGAGGGATGAAGATTGCGAGTGGGAGGGGAAATCACAGGGATAATGATACTGTGCAAGTTACTATCTGCAGTGTTGAGTAGAAATCACAAACCATTGTACTTAACAATAGCGCAGCTTCGGTAGAGACAAGATCAGGGGAGAAATTCACGATCGCCTCATTTGGGAAGCTCATTTTTAAAAGTTTAAAATTTTTTTTAAGGGTTTGAAAAAATTCGCCGTTTGCACTCCAAGAAGGAAGTGGAGCGCAATCAAGCGCTCCAGTTCCTTCCTGGAGCAGTAGGCGGGGCAAAGACCTCAGCAGCACTGTACACTGGGCCGTGCAGCGCTGCCACATTCAATTACTCCTTCCCTGCTTTAAAGGGCAAGGTCATCGCTGCAGGCGCTGCAATAAAAACCTGGACCACCAAGGAAGCGGCGATCCCGTGCAATCGCCTTGGATGAGAAAAATAAGTTGCAGGAGGATTCGGATACAATGGGAGAATGGCCCATAGTCCTCTTAATATACACAAGTGCAGAATTTAGACAGGGGCATCTCAAGCATGAAAAATCCATGCAGGGTCCCATGCTTAAGACAGCTAATGAGAAAAGGACATGGGGGTTATAGTTTGTGAGTCATTAAAGGAAGCAACACCTTCAAGGAGTGCTTGTAATGTGCGTGAGTAAAAGCGTGTGCATGAGTAGAGGAGAAGACATTTCTACCGTATATTTATACAATTGTAGGGGGTTTTTGCTCTGCCCAATTACGGGGGTCTTTGGTGGCTGTTGGTGTATTGGGCCTCTCTGTCCCTTCCAGGGGACGGTCCAGCAGCTTATGGCTCGCTGACCACTAAACTGGCGGTTTCGAAGCGCCCTAGCACCCCTATCTGGTTCTAAGCTCAGAATTTTGGTGGATTATGAGCTTCCACAAGGGAAAACAAAACACTCAGAGACAAGTGGTACTTGGAACAAAAATAAAACGGGTAAGTCCAATTTATTAACCATGGTAAGTTTCCAACAAAGTCAAACTTCATCAAAACACAGATCTGACACACACTTATAAACTATGAAAATCTATGGGAAGAAACGGACACAACGAAAACCTTATACAATTTTATCTTTACAAGACAGTTCCAACACCACCCCCACCTCCCTTTTTACCTGACTGACCTAGGCTGACAGTTGGGAAAAGAAAACCCCAGGATAATACTTATGATCCCTTTTGACAGTTATCTTTTTAGCCTTAGGATGGTTGGTTTACGGGGTAGCTGGAGTGAATGTTGCCTCTCCTAGTTACTTCGGTCTCCGGTTCTTCAGCTGATTGACCTCGGAGCGTTGTTCGGTGTGTGGCTTGGCTGCTTGAGACGATGTTGGGCCTTTCAGTAGTTGGGTTGTATATTCTGCACACAAGTCGAGTCCAGGGCCCGTACGATGGTATGTTGCTTCCTCTCTGTTGTTGTCTGTGGTTCTGTGGGTCCTACTCCTCCAGCTGCTTTTTCTACTATATTCAAACTGGATAGGGTAGTGCCCATTGGTTGAGGATTTCCCCGCTTCAGGCCCGACTTGACCCCTGATTGGCCTGCCAGAATGCACTTTTCCCCCATTGGCCAGTGCCCCTGTCTCACTTTTGAGCCAAACTCCACAATGTAATGAGAAGATGTCACAGGTAGGTGTGAGGACTGGGGTATTGTTTCAGTGCACATTGGTGCCTCAACGTCTGTTGGTCCATTGTAATGTCCCGGGAGTCAATTACCACAGTGATCTCCGGGCTATTGTCCATTGTCCATATTAATTAGGTAGATAATGGTCCACATTCATAATTTGATTATGGGTGAGTCATATTTTCAAACTGGGCCAGGTAGTCCCATTGGTTGAGGATCTCCCCGCTTCAGGCCCGACTCGACCCCTGATTGGCCTGCCAGAATGCACTTTTCCCCCATTGGCCAGTGCCTCTGTCTCGCTTGTGAGCCAGACTCCACAATGTAATGAGAAGATGTCACAGGTAGGTGTGAGGACCGGGGTATTGTTTCAGTGCACATTGGTGCCTCAACGTCTGTTGGTCCATTGTAATGTCCCGGGAGTCAATTACCACAGTGATCTCTGGGCTATTGTCCATTGTCCATATTAATTAGGTAGATAATGGTCCACATTCATAATTTGATTATGGGTGAGTCATATTTTCAAACTGGGCCGGGTAGTCCCCTTTGGTTGAGGATTTCCCCGCTTCAGGCCCGACTCGACCCCTGATTGACCTGCCAGAATGCACTTTTCCCCCATTGGCCAGTGCCTCTGTCTCGCTTGTGAGCCAGACTCCACAATGTCTGTATCCGCCCACACGTTTCCCAGCCTGCCTGGTCTGAGGGTTTGACTTGGCCAAAAATGTTCATTTAAAATACATAGAGTTAAAACAACAGTGCACTACTTGGCCAAAAATGTTCATTTTAAAATGTATAGGACGATCCCTTTTAGTTTTCTTGTCCTTAGGGTGTTCCAATAAAATGCGGCTGTGGATTTTCGAACCTTACATATAGAGGTAATCCTGCCATCTAAGAAAGTGGAAAGTAAACATTGTAGATCAAGTATAATGTATATATATTCATGTCTTTCTTCATTAAATGCTATGGGTTAATAAGGTTTATCCATTTATTGACAGAGTTTTACGAATTTGCTGCTAGTGTGGGACTGAATTTTATGTAGTTGTATTTTATTTTCCTTTGCAGGGTGAGGCATTGGAACAAGCAATTATCTCTCAAGCTCCACAGTTACAGAAACTGATTGCAACCACTGCACACGAGAAAATGGTCTGGTACCATGGTCCCATATCACGTGAAGACGCAGAGCGGCGACTATACTCTGGTGCACAGCCAGATGGGAAATTTCTGTAAGTTTTGGCATTTTTTTTCTTATATTTATGGAGGAGTGCACATACGCTTTCAATGACAGAATTAAATATGTGATGGGTTAGATTCTGGGGGACCAGCGCTGCCCCTGTTGCTGTACTATTGACCCTTCTGCATGAATGGCACACTGATCAGTACAGTGCTTCTGGCATCTGGACATATCAGATGGAAATGTACCAAAGTCTCTTGTACCATTGTCATGTGCTACATGCTGCACAACCTGGCTATCAGTGGAGATATGGGGCTGGATTTCGGCGACGTTGCGACCGGGTTTTCGCCGCGATTTGACCCTCGGCGGTGAAAATCCAGTTGGCGGGATCCTCGGGCATTTCTTTGCGGCGGCACTTCCACATACTGCCGGGGAGAGGATCGCCAACGTGCAACGACACAGATTGAGTTTGCATCATACTTTCGGCACTCTCCCGCCCCTTACGCCACGCCCAGAATACCAACAGGGTCAAACCTGTTGGTGCAGCCCTGCCAGCAGCGGTAAATATGAAGACCTGCAAAAAGGTAAGTTAAAGTTTTTATTTTTAAATTATTTTTCAGCGATGTAGTAGGTAAGGGTTTTTTGAATATTTTGTGAATGTTTTTTGCAATTTTTTCCCCCCCTCCCAAGGCCTCTCTCGCAGCGCTACCGACCCCGGACTAAAGTTTCCGAAACTCGTGGTTTGCGCCGTGAATCCTCATGCAATGCCAACTTTACCAAGGCCGAAGGTTAGGCCTAAAAACGGTAGCACAGCAAAAACCGTAATTTTGGTGTAAAATTACTGTTTTCGCCAAAAACCAAAAATCTAGCCCATGGACTTGGAGGAACCACATCAAGAGTCCTCAGAAGGGAAAACGGAGGACAGCCATGGATAGCCAAAAAGGCAGTTTAACCATCACCAATACGGTCTATGCACCCTCTGCATTGCTGCCAGTCTCTAAACTTTAAGCCCTTTTAACAGACCATAGGTCATAAAGGCCTGCATACATGAGTTTTTCTTCTCCTGAAAAAGGCATGTTTTCAATAAGAGCCACAGCTCATGCTGGGTGCACAGCCACTGTGCTCAAATGAGACTGCAAAAGAAAATCATGTGCGGCTAGTCACTTCCAGCATACAGCACACCGAATGTGCATGGATTCACCATGCAGAATACTGGGGCCGGTACCTCCAAGCTCTTTCAGGTCAGATGGTGATACAAAAAGGAAGCCAGGAGGGAACTTTGTGAGGTTTAACTCTAAAGAATGGGGAAGATTACAGTAAACATTCCAACATTCTTCCTCATTCAATGAGCTTCCACAAATGGGAAGTAAACTAAAGTAGAAAATTGCCAGTGAGGTTGTTTTAAGAACATAAGAAATAGGAACAGGAGTAGGCCATACAACCTCTCAAGCCTGCTCCGCCATTTAATAAGATCATGGCTGATCTGATCATGGACTCAGCTCCACTTCCCCGCCCGCTCCCCATTCCCCATATCGTTTAAGAAACTGTCTATTTCTGTCTTAAATTTATTCAATGACCCACCTTCCACAGCTCTCTGAGGCAGGGAATTCCACAGATTAACAACCCTCTGTGAGAAGAAATTTCTCCTCATCTCTTTTTAAATGGGCGGCCCCTTATTCTAAGATCATGTCTTCTAGTTCTAGTCTCCCCCATCAGTGGAAACATCCTCTCTGCATCCACCTTGTCAAGCCCCCTCATAATCTTATACATTTCGAAAAGATCACCTCTCATTCTTCTGAATTCCAATGAGTAGAGGCCCAACCTAATCAACCTTTCCTCATAAGTCAACCCCCTCATCCCTGGAATCAACCTAGTGAACCTTCTCTGAACTACCTCCAACACAAGTATATCCTTTCGTAAATATGGAAACCAAAACTGCACGCAGTATTCCAGGTGTGGTCTCACCAATACCCTGTATAACTGTAGCAAGACTTCCCTGCTTTTATACTCTATCCCCTTTGCAATAAAGGCCAAGATACCATTGGCCTTCCTGATCACTTGCTGTACCTGAATACTATCCTTTTGTGTTTCATGCACAAGTACCCCCAGGTCCCGCTGTACTGTGGCACTTTGTAATCTTCCTCCATTTAAATAATAACTTGCTCTTTGATTTTTTTTTCTGCCAAAGTGCATGACCTCACACTTTCCAACATTATACTCCATCTGCCAAATTATTGCTCACTCACTTAGCCTGTCTATATCCGTTTGCAGAATTTTTGTGTCCTCCTCACATTTTGCTTTTCCTCCCATCTTTGTATCGTTAGCAAACTTGGCTAAGTTACACTCAGTCCCTTCTTCCAAGTTGTTTATATAGATTGTAAATAGTTGGGGTCCCAACACTGATCCCAACTTGTAATGATGAATCAAAGCAGAGCCAGCAGAAGTGCAATGTCAGGACACTCCGAGAGAAGCTTAGAGATGGTACACACCTTTTCAGACAGATGTCTTTGTGGAGTATGGGGAAACAAAAGTGGAAAAATTCTTTCATGGAAATAAGTTATAAATTGGCAACAGCAAAGAAAAAGAGAAATTAAGAAAGTAGCCATAATCCATAGGAAGAAAGAGTCCTAGCTGTGAGGGACTGAAAGAAGAATGCAATAACCATTATTGAATGTTTAAAAGAAAAAAATCTAGACATTCTATCTCAAACATTGAGAATCGGAGTGAAACATTGAGTGTACCGTCATCCAAATATTGAAAGATCCAGCACATCATCCAAATATTGCGAGATCCAGCCTAGATTAATATAACTCAGTTTACACTCTTCCATATTTTTATGAAAAAGCTAGCATCCTATGCACATCAGATAGGCACCAGGCTCAGATAGCTTGCATCCTAGGAATGCTGACAGAAGTCAGAGAGAAAATATCAGAGACTCTGACCACAATCTTTGAAACATCTCTAGTTATAGAAGTCCTCTCCGAGAATCGGAGGGTTTCCAATGTAGTCGCTCTGCTCAAAATATGAGAAAGGGATAAGCCAGCTAACTATAGACAAGCCATCCTCACATCATTTTCTAGAAGCCATAATATGAGATAAAATTAATACTCACATAGAAAGACAAAGGCCAGTAAAGGACAACTAACATGGATCTGCCAAATTTAGCAGATTTCTTTGAGGGAATAATGAAATACATTGATAAAGGAAATGACGTGAACATTACCCTATATGGATTTTCAGAAGGCATTTAATAAGGTGATAGATAAGAGTCTTGTGTAATAACATTAAGGCACAAAGGGAATATCTCCAATCTCCAAAAAAACAGTGCTAGTTTGAATCGAAGACTGGGGGAGATTTAAGGATTGGAGCAGTATGAAGGCTTCATGATTACTGCCAGGAAACCGAGTAAGACCTGTATTATTTGCTGTCTGTGGTCAAAGGCCAGTTGTTATAAAACATAGCTGGTTCTTGAAGGAGATGATTAGGGCAACATTTGTGCAGTCAATTACACTTGGGGAAATCCAGCGATGTGGGCAAGTTCAGGTACTCTCTCCTAATCAGCAGTTTGCATTGAGAAGGTGATGTCATTCATAAGGTAATGTGTGATTTCAGGGCCCATTTTATTCCAACACTAGATGAGGCATCCAGTATTCTAATAACCAATTATATCATGGATAATGAGTTTTTCGGGGTGTTTTGCTCTTTCATGGTAATTTTACACAACTTTTAAGAACATAAGAAATAGGAGCAGGAGTAGGCCATTTGGCCCTTAGAGCCAACTCCGCCATTCATGGCTGATCTGATCTTGGGCTCAGCTCCACTTCCCCGCCCACTCCCCATAACCCTTCACATCTTATCGCTCAAAAATCTGTCTATCTCTACCTTAAATATAGTCAATGCCCAGCTTCCACAGCTCGGGGGCAGAGAATTCCACAGATTTACAACCCTCTGAGAGACGAAATTCCTCCTCATCTCAGTTTTAAATGGGCCACCGCTTATGCTGAAACTATGCCCCCTAGTTCTAGATTCGCCCATGAGGGGCAACATCCTCTGTGTTTAATTGATTTCTCACACTTTCTTCTTATATTCTAGACTCCGGCAACGTAAAGAAGCAGCAACGTATGCCCTTTCCATGCTCTATGGAAAATCAGCGTACCATTACAAAATAGACTTAGATAAATCGGGAAAGTTCTCCATCACTGATGGATCAAAGTTCGATACTCTTTGGCAGGTATGAAATAATTGCTCTGAAGTCATAATTTTTCAAAGATATATATTGTTATCAATTAGCACAGTTAGAACGTTGTACTGCAGACTCAATCACTTTGAAAAGAGAGTTGGCTAAGTACCTGAAAGAAAAAAAATTGCAGTTGTTGTTTAATATAAAAAGCTCACACTGAATGTCTGGGTGGATGAGCATGCTCTATCGAGCCGATTTGCAACTCATGCATGTACATCCTTAAACGCAATGAGGTACTCCATGGGCTGAATCCTAACCCCCAAAACAGGTGGGTTGGGGTCAGGTGAGATGTTAAAACGGGTTTAACCGAGGTGGGACAAGGGGCGGGCAGCCAATCTGCTCCCAGGAGGTGGATCGGTCAATTAAATACTTTAATGAGTCTATCAGTCTCTGATTTAACCTGCTTTGCCGGTTTCAATCTGGCCGGCCAGGAACCTGCCAGCTGAAGGGAGGTAAGGACAGCTTCGGGGAAACAGTAAGTGCTTCCCTCCGGGTCTGCCAATCCCCCCACCATTAGACCCCCCTCCCCATACACCTCCCCCCAGTCAGAGATCAGACACCCTCCCCCACGCTCCCACTAGCAGCAGCAAGCGACTTACCTGTGGCTGCAGCCTCCTTCACTGGAGTTCTGCTGAATTGCCAGTGCTTGTATTATTTAGTGGCTCTTTCTAATGATATTTACTGGGCTCTGATCATACTGCATCTGTTTGCAGCCTGTCTTTATAGACTGAGACTATCAGAAGGCTGTCTTTTGGATGCATGATAAAAACTTCCTTTTATTGACCATAGAAGACGAGGAGACAAAAGATGCCATTTGGCCCATTGCATCTGTCCCAGCTCCTTGCTAGAACATTCTAAAGCTATTGGCAATACCCAGCTCTCCTCCATAACCATGTGTCTTTCTCTGCTTCAAATATTTTTCCACTTTTTTCTTAAAATATGCAATGATCTCTGTCCCTGTGGTAAAGCATTCAATGCTCAAACATTCCTCTATATTGGTACCTAAAAACTACATTGAGGTCCAATAGTCGACATAGGACCTTGATTTAAATACTGGAGTAAGACCCCCATCTGTTTTGGGCATCCATTTTGAGGCCCACTTGAAGATCTTCAGTGGCCAGTGGGAGGTTGTTTCTTAAAAAAAGTTTCCATTTGACATTTTCAGCATGAATGGGGTGGTAGGCAGATGGAAATCGCCCCCACTGATCGTAAACGGAGTCACAGGAGCTTTTTCTAATTGAATATTAGGGTTATATAGTCACGCCAATCATTTTGAAATCAAACAAGATTTACGTTGCTCAAAACACAGAGACTGTCAAAACTGCCTAAAATCCATTCAAGGGTTATTAAAAAAGGTAAATTCCATAGCTTCAGAAATCTCCTGCCATCTGTTGTAACTCTCTTACTTTTAATCTTGTTTCCATGCCCCCCCCACCCCTGTTCTTGAACCCTTGACTACTGGAAACAGTTTGCTGCTTTTTATTTTGTCCTATCCTTTCATACTTTGATTCACTTTATCATATCGTGCCATAATCGACAGTCAGAGAAGCATCAAGTTAATTTACCACATAGTAATTAAACCTCGGAGTTGCTATTTTCAATCAACTTGACACTTTAAATATCTGAATTAGGCAGTAAACAAGATCTACTTGTACATACTTGTCCGATGCAATCCTGATATGAATTTTTATTTTAAAGCTGGTTGAATATTTAAAGCTCAAGTCTGATGGTGTGATAAATGTACTCCGTGAAGCCTGCAATAATCCTAGCCAACCTAATGGTAAGTCAAGCATCAGCAATATGTATTGTAGTAAGTACACACTGAGCAAGCAATCTCAGTTCACCTTCTCTAATTAATGGAATTCCTATTACATAAATTAGGAACCATTGATGCACAGATGTCTCAAGGTAAATATGACATCTGTTTTTGTACTGAGCCATCGAGAAAAAGGAAGGCTTCAGGCATCTTGTTCCTTGCGAGTTAACTAGTCTGAGCTGGGACAGGGGTGGTGTGTCACAATTGGCTCCAGCGTCTCTGTGTTGGGAGAGAGAAAATATATGTGGCACAATGAGTGGGTGAATATTGCCGCAACATATAGAGGAAAGTGCTCCGCTGCCCCTGTATATTCTATTGTCCGCTACTATATGAAAGGCCTTCTCATTTTACATTATGCTGTAGAATGTTGAGGTTATTCAATTTTTTGTTAGAAATGTAAGCTTTTTGTGTTTAAAGTAGGATAATGCCATTTGAATATTCTGGTTGTTTTATGACAATAGTAGAATATGTGGAACGTGTAGTGCATAGTAAGAATGATGAAGATAACAGTAATTAACATGTAATATTCTAAATAATTTATTCATTACAAAAGAGCCACACTCAAGAGGTAATTTTCAACATTACTGTCTAGGTGGTAATGTGACAGAGTGGATCGCCTGCCTGTTATAGAACTCATCTATTTTCATCCCATTGGAAAATTATTAACAATAGACAGTAAACTTATTTCCACAACCACTAATATTTGGAAGACAAAAGAGTATGGTAAAGGGATCATATAGATGAGTGTTTTATGGCTGTCATACTGACCCAAAAGCCTGGATTTTCATATGAATACTGAAAGATTTTCCAGCAGACCGTTTAGTACAATGCATTCTTAGAAAGTGTCGCTGACTCCTGTTACCTTGTCTGAACTGGTAAGGTCATTAAATTTCTTCCTGCACTGAAGGCAGTGCATGAGGTGGTTGAGTTGACACCTACTCCCCTGAAAATCCCTCCCCAAGGAGCCCAGAACTTCTCACCATGAGCAAGCCTCCCAAGCAAAGCCCCCCTCTACATTTCGGTATCAGAATCTGCAAAATGGGGGGACAGGGTCTCTGTGCTCTGCAGCAGACCTTTTGTACACGTTTACAGGCAAAGAGCTCCCCTGCGTTTCTGAAAGTATTATGAATATACTTGCCCCTTTAAGCTGTTGCAGCAATTTAAACCCTGCTGTATCATGCTATTTTCCACTCCTGGAGGGGCGGGGTGGGGGTGTGTTACCAGCGAGAGCCATTCTGAACTCCAGGAGATCACCAAAGTATCCAAATGAGGTTGATATGGAAACAACTGCACCCAGTAACTCTTGACATTGGGTAGGTGGAAGACTTGTTTCGCCATACTTCCAGTGCAATTGCACCACTGAGAAAAATCCAGGCCGAGATAGGTAATTGTAGTCATTGTTATTCTAAATTGCCAGGGAATATATCACCATCCAACTACTTTCCAAGTGGCAGAGAAATACCAACATATCTGATAACCTGAGAGAACAAAAATAAAACCAAAAATCTCTGACCATGTTGTTCTGAGCTGAGGTGCCAACAATTCTTCCTCCCTCCACTTGGTGCTTTTCCTGACAATCTGCTAAGGCCAGCAACATGTCATTTGGGAAAATGTGAATAAAACTATCAGATTATTTACCATTTTGACATTGTTTTCTCATTACTGGTTTTAAAATCAATATCGTAACCCATTTGATTCAGACTAATATCCCTGAAAAGCATCTTTTTCGGACAGTGGCTGAAACATCTTGTTTTAACAACCGCCTTTTTCACAAACAAACATTCAAAAGGAAATGCTAAATAAAGTGAGAGCAATGTACAGTATTTATAGAAAATGCTGGAAATACTCAGCGGGTCAAGTAGTATCTGCGGAGAGAGAGACAGAGTTAATGTTTCAGGTCAAGAACCCGTCATCAAAGTCTTGATTCCAGCATCCGCAGTATTTTGCTTTAGTACAGTATTTATATATTTTCCCCTTTATCCACTCTTGTGAGTCCCCCCAGGCAAAATGAGGGATTACTAGTGGAACTACTCCCATGCATCAGCAACGTTACTGTAAATTTGGTATCAGAATCTGCTTCACGGCAAACAAGCCAAAGGTGGGCAGCGGAACCATTACAAGGACACCCTCAAAGCCTCCCTGATAAAGTGCAACATCCCTACTGACACCTGGGAGTCCCTGGCCAAAGACCGCCCTAAGTGGAGGAAGTGCATCCGGGAGGGTGCTGAGCACCTCGAGTCTCATTGCCGAGAACATGCAGAAATCAGGCATCGGAAAGAGCGTGCGGCAAACCAGTCCCACCCTCCCCTTCCCTCAACGACTATCTATCCCACCTGTGACAGAGACTGTAGTTCTTGTATTGGACTGTACAGCCACCTAAGAACACATGTTAAGAGTGGAAGCAAGACTTCCTTGATTCCGAGGGACTGTCTATGATGATGATGATCAAGAGGTATGAGAAAGTACCCTGGGCATGACATGCCATCAGTTTTCCCTCTTTGCTTCCCTTCCTGTGAGGAATTTTCTCATGTGGTCAATCCCTACCATCATCCAATTCCCCAAAGAAACTGGATCTGTGAAGAGAAAACAACATTACAGCAATTTGTGGAAAACTCGGGACCTGAATTTGCAGTCGAAGGCTTTACGCGGGGAAATGCCTCCGATCCCCAAATACAACCCGCGCCAACCTGGGGCCTCGGGATCCACGGTAACTTATGTCCTGGGCATCTCCGGGAACGAGCGGGTAAAGGCCCATGAATCGCATGGATGCAAGGGCCCCTGGGATCACGAGGGCCGGCCCAGACAATAAAAGAAGGGGGATCCCCATTCATGAATGGGAAGCAAAGAGAGAAAACTGATGGCATGTCATACCCAGGGTACTTTCTCATACCTCTTGATCATCATCATCATGAATGGGGATCACATAAAAAACACAATTACACACCAATTAAATAAAAAACATTACATATTTAAAATTTATTAAAATACCATATCATTAAACATTTAAAACAAAAAAGTAATTTTTTCAAAAGGAAATTTAAGTGTTTTAAAGAGGCTAAAAATAACCTTAACTTATTCTACAGATGTTTTCATGTGTAAATAATTTTGTTATAGTTATTTTTATTTTCATTTAAACTCTTATGCTGGTAAATGCAGGCCTTATGCCTCTTTTACCAGGCACAACAATTTTACGGGCATTCGTCGGCACATAGCCCAACTCTTCGCCCGCGGATGCCCTTTCCCCCAGGATGTGTTGGATCTGTCAAGAAGATTCTTCGCAGTTCGCAAGTTCCGGGTTTTCGCGCATGCGCTTTCGCGTGAAAACCCGTAACCCGCGCGGTCTATATAGGCGCGTACGCATCTCGTACGCACCCGTAGGGGCCGCAAAATACGGGCCTAAATGAAAACTCTGGAATGTTGCACGACTCCACCACCTTCCTCTCTGTTTATAACCAAACACTCTTTTCCTTTTTTTTATGTCAGCCATGGGTCTGACATATACAAAAGCCTAGCACCATGCACAAAAGTCTCCAAATCGAGTTACTGATAAACCTACACAGGTGCAATGAGCTTTAGAAAAAGTTAGCAAGATTGAAGGCATAGATACCTCAGGTGTGTGCAGAGATGCTGGAGTCTAATCAGCTAAAACCATGGAGCTTGCTGTACAAAGCACTGATAAGCTTCCCACTGTTTCTGTAGCCAGAACTGCCCAAAACATTACATTATTGGCTTGCAAAGTTATCTGCAGTCAAGAGGGAAGAATGAGAAGCTCCTAGTGACATGTCTACCCCTCCAACTCTAACTAATGAGCCAGACTGGCTATTTAATCAACAGTCTTCTTGAATACTCTAGATGTGCCTGGTCTCATGTATTGCATTGCCGATTTTCATATGGGGAATTGACTCAGTTCCAATCTTTTTTCACCAGGCATGTTATCTTTAAGCTATCTCCAAACCTACCCTGTTCACCTCCCCTCAAGGAAGATAATGACTAACCGGTTATAAAATAACTTGCTTCTCTACAATCCAATCATATAACCCTGGATATAAGCACGTGTTTTTATACCTGGACCAGACATCCTAAGTTGCAGTTTCCTCATGAGTTATATAAAGTACATTCATCTTCATTGTGTTAGGAAGATGTATGCAGGACAGTTAATGATGTGTATCAGGCTTTCATGTCAGAAAGTGCTCTTTTCATAAACAAATATTCAAACAGTTAAAGCAACATCTCCAGTTTATAAAAGATTTGTATTAAAGAGAAATTTTAGAACTTCCTTGATGGTTTTGCTATGATGCCCTATGCAGTCAAATAGCCCACTAACACTCGCTGTTGAGGCTCAGTTATGAATAACGGTCACTTTATTGAGCCTTCTGCGAGTACCTGCTGCCCGGAGAATCATACTCCATTAAGGATTGAAACCTTTTAGGAGAAAGAGAGAGGAAAAAACAAGCAAGAAAAAAGGAATTGTGCAATTGGGTTTTAGAATATAGATTTGCACAGGCTTACAAAAGCAAGTTTAAAAAACTTAATGTTAAGGATTTCACGAGAATTCAGAATAATTCATTTTAATTCATTTTTACTTCACAGAACCGGTGAAACCGCCTTCACTTCCTCCCAATGTAAGTATATCTTTCTATATTATAGATACATGTTCAACACTTCTGCATTTTGGATTCATAAAACTCTACACGCCTGTGCTGGCTCTCTGAAAGAACTCTTCACTTATTGCAATTTCACTTACTCCCATTCACTGCAATTTCAGAACATTTTCAATTTTTCTTATTTTCAATATTGAGCAACTTCCTTTTTAAAAGCTATTATGGATTTTGATCTCACCACTCTCCCTGATGGGGGAATCCACATCTGAGCAAGCCTAGGCTCAACAAAAGTCCTCAACTCTCCCTTCATTCTTTTGGTGATGATCTTATATTTATGCCTTCTAGTTACTGACACTGACCAGTGTAAATAGTTTTTCTCAATTTAAGTCAGCACGGCCACTCATAATTCTGAATGGGCCGGATTTTGCTCTCGGCGGTGAACAATTAGCCTTTCATTACACTTGCTCTTGCCCAAAGACTTTGTATGGGATTTTGAACTGGAACTTACTGTAATTGGAGAGCCATTTTGGTGCAGGACTCTCTATAGGGTATCTCGGACCTGTGTGAACGGGACAAGCAACTGTGTATCTCCTTTACCAATCAGATTGAAGAATCGTTAATGACAGCACAGAGTCTGAACCAGGAAGTGTCAGTTAGAATATTTAATTCAATGTCAAATCAGGTACAGAAAGTGAAATAAAGAGAGGCAAAGAAAGATGGGATCGAGAGAGAGATAAGAGACAGAAAGAACATTAAAAAAAAATCTACTTAATTTTTTAATTTTTTAAAAATCTCCAAAAATAATTAAAATCTGAAGGAAGGAGACACTTGTAAAAGTCAATTTTCAGTGCCAGTGAGGTTGTTTGGCAATAATTCAGACTTATATTCACTAGAATAGACAAGCCTTATCTTTTTGCAGCGAGTTTAGTACATATGTATCACGCAAGTACAGTAACTTCATGCCATTCCATGTATTACAATGGTGAGTCTCTCGGCGAGATACACAGCTTCTGGAGAAGCAGGGCATCTTAGACAGCAACTTCCTGATTTCCGCGCTTAACTGCGCACGTGCGGTCACTGTAAGTTGCTGTCCAATTTATACTTTATAAATATTATTTCTATAGCAAAATCCGGCCCATTGAATATCTCATTAGAATCCCTCTTAAATTTGTCCATTCTATTAAAAAGTATTCCTAGTTTCTCCTCCGAACGAAAGTATCTCATCTGATATGACCTTAGCAAATCTTTTCTGTATCCTCTCTATGCTCTGATGTCCTTCCTAGTGTAGTGTACAAAACTGGCCACAGTATTCTAGTTGTGGCTTAACAAAGGATTGGATATATTTATCATTATCTCTTTGCTTTTATGCTCAGAGCCCTTATTTATGAAACCTAGGATCCCATATGTATGTATAATGGTCTCAAGAAGCTTACCAACTATCAATGTTAGGTTTAATGGTCTGTAGTTACCTAGTTTATCCCTTCCTACCTTCTTAAACAGAGTTGTTACACTGCTGATCCTCCATTCCTCTGGCCCAACTTCCATTTTAAAGATATTTGAAAGATTGCAATCAATGCTTATGCCATTTTTCTGCAGCGAATGTGTGGGTGAACCCACACATGAACTCACCCTCAAAGTTCTCCCGAACATTACTTCCTTTCTCAATCTCTAATTAGACCTGTCCTATCTTTAACTGTTTCATTACTTCTTATGTGTTTATGAAATCCCATTTTTCTTGATATTACCTGTTAGTCTTTCTTTATATCCTTCCTTCACCTTCTAATCTTGCTTTGTTTCTTCTCTATATTTTCTACACTTAACTTGATTTTCTTTTGTATTATTAGTCCCACTTTTTAACCATATGCCTCATTTCAATTATAATTTCCTACTACATTTGACTACTACATTTTAGTGATCTGTGTACATGGATCTCTAAATCTCTTTAGGCTTCCACTGTTCATAGCTTTTCACCATTTAAAAAATCCTTTTTTGGCCCAAAATGGATGACCTCACACTTAGCTGTGCTGATATCAATTGGCCATAGCTTTGCCCACTAATTTAATCTATCAATATCTCTTTTATGGTCCCATCGCTGCCTTGACCCCCCACCCTGATCGCTGCCTTGACCCCCACCCTGATCGCTGCCTTGACCCACACCCTGATCACTGCCTTGACCCCCACCCTGATCGCTGCCTTGACCCCCCCGCCCTGATTACTGACTTGACCCCCACCCTGATCATTGTCTTGGCCCCCACCCTGATTGCTGCTTTGACCCCCACCGTGATTGCTACCTTGACCCTTCTCCCAGTCAACACCTCCCTCTCTCGATTGCTCTCTCAACTCCTTTCCCAGTCACTCCCTCCCAGTCACTCCTAATCTATCCCAATCACTCCCACTTCTTGTAAGACCTACCTGAGGTCCGCTGTTGGTGACGCAGCAGCGTCTGCAGCTCACCGGTCTGATATAAATGAGGTGCAATATTGGATTCTTCCCTGTGCCCAGCTCGCACCAACCAGTTTCTAAGCCTGTGTCTTTGACTGTTCACTTACCTTTTCAATTTGTATTCTTAGATGTAGCCTCACTTAATTTCGTAGACCTAGATTCAGAATTTGCATAATTTTCTTTCTTTTCAGCCCCATATTCCGCTTCCCAGCCCTCACTGTATTTCTTTCCTCAGCTTAGAATAGGACCAGCCTAAACATCACAGCTGCACTCCAGGCCACAGAGTAAGGTCACAAGAGGTCTTCTCGTACTTCATTAATACTATTGATGTCTTTGAGTTCTTTAGTGGAAAAACAATATGTAAGAATAATCAATACGTAAGCACTATGTATTACATTTGCTTGTTTACATACTGGTGTTTAAAAATGTTAATAATATCAGTCTTTGACTTTCAGCGACAAAGTGTTGTCGGTCTTGCCTGTAATCCTGATGGATACACACCAGAGCCATTTGGAGGTGAGCGGTCTAGTAGTATAATGTTAAGCAGTACGCAACTGAGGTTATGAAAATAAATGATAGCTAACATGGTTGACAAGGCTTTGTCTAGTCGTATTGTTTGTGATCATATCCAGCAAAATGCACAGAGGGTTGGCAACTATGTTAGTGCCTTAATAGGCTTAATATTAGAAAACCAGCCCAGTGGCACAAAGGCATCAGTATTTGGTGGAAGTAACTTGTGCTTCAGGGCACACTTTTACCAGGATTAATTGTTAACTATAATAAGTATAAAAACAGTTTAAATAAAAATGGTGCAGAAAGATGCTGATGGCATTTAAAATATATATTTTTTTGCCAATTATCTCCCCTCCTCTCTTCTTCTGAATGTGTTGGCTCCTTCTGTGCTGGGGTATGGTTCAAGGTTTCTAGAGGTCTTCTGGTACCTCACCTAAATTACGATCATTCATTATTCAGCCTTGACTGTGTTATCATAGGTAGTTCGTCGAAACGAGGATGACTTGCTTCCACGACAAAAAAGGATGAGTTCACAGGTGTTTCAATGAAGGACCTATTATTCCAGGTCCTGAACTATATATTGAAGGGTGGAAGATGCCTGTGCGTGGATTTTTTTAACGTGTGTTGGCCGTTGTACATCAGTCACCACATGGGCTTGAAAGAGCTAGGTCCTGATCCAGTGGCAAGGGTTATCCAAGACGACTGGAGACCTGCTCTGCTACACGGACCTAGTGCGCACACATATCACAGTGTGGGCTGGCCTGTGCTGCCCCTGGCCCCAAACTCACGCCTCTCCTGGGCCCCGATCACGTCCCTCTAAAGTCTCTCGCTACTCCTTCGCCCCGACCTCGCCGCTCCTGCTGTGCCTGCCCACACACCAATCACCGCCTGGACCTTGATGACATCACTCTTTGCTGCCGTTGTCCTCCTGCACCAACTCGCGCTGCTCCCTGAAGTAGTATACCTCCCTGCCACTCCCGAGTCCTCCACGTTGCTCCTTTTATGGCCCTGACCTGCCGCTGGTGTTCTCACGCAGGTCGGGGCCTCCACTTGACTGTATTAGCAGCCTCTAATCGACTACAGTGAGCAGCAGAACTGAGCCCAATTCTGTACACACCCATCACCTAACTATGTAATCAGATGAGAGAGGAAGCATGCCTGTAGGAAATAGCAAGGGAAAAGTGTCACGAAGTCTAAATTCGTCAAAAGTCTCTCCTTGGCACTGTTTAGCGGTTAATCCAGAAGGTTCAATAGGAAACTGATCAACATGAAGAAATCAGAGATTGAGTTGCATTAGTTTGTTGATCTTTCACTTCTGGCAGCATGGTTTGGATCTGCTTCCAGAAGATCTAGTTTATTTTGTTGATGGAATTGTTTTCAAGCTGGAGTCCCCAGGCTCATCAGTTTTCAATCCCTCAGTCATTAGCTTTCTGAATTTTCCCGGATTGTTTTTTTTTCATTGCTTGCTATGTATAAATTAATAAAAAGAAACATTTTCTTCAATGGTAACACCGATTTCATTTGGGTAACTAACTGATTGTCTTTCAGAAGTCCTTAGGAGTGTGTCAATATTTGCAGGAGTTCTATGGAAATATGTCAATGCAGGGGGTATGGTAGCATAGTGGTTAAGTTACTGGACTAGTAATCCAGAGGCCTGGACTAATGATCTGAAGATGAAAGTTCAAATCCCACCACGGCAGCTGGGAAATTTAAATTCAGTTAATTAAATAAATATGGAGTTAATAAAAAGGCTAATGTCAGTAATAGTGACCATGAAACTACTGCATTGTCGTAAAAACCCATCTGGTTCACTAGTGTTCTTTAGGGGAAGGAAATCTGCCATCCTTACCCAGTCTGGCCTATATGTGACTCCAGACCCACAGCAATACCCTCTGAAATGGCCTAGCAAGCCACTAGCTGCAACCAAGTTAGCACTGTGGGTCTACCTTCACCACAAAGACTGCAGTGGTTTAAGAAGGTAGTTCACCACCACCTTCTCAAGGGCAACTTGGGATGGGCAATAAATGCCGACCTTGTCAGTGACGCCATAATCCCAGGAATGAATAAATAAAAAATGAACTGGGGATACCCAACCCACTCGGCATTGTACACAGAAATGTTTGAAAATCACTGATATAAGGATACTCCGTGAAATGACCTTGGTCAGTCTCAACTCAACTCCTGTTGGATATCGGCCTATAGCATAAAGCTGCATATAATTCTGCACTAAATTGGCAGTCTCACTCAGAGACCACAGAGATGGGCTCATGTGGTTAATGCAAAATTGACATTGATGCAGCAGGAGATCTGAAACTAGAACTAAATATATTCTTGGCACAAAGCAGAAAGTCTTGTTCGGTATCTGGCCATATAAGATCAGAATTGGAAACTTTGATGATGACTTAAGTAGTATAAGTGTTTTCTGTCACTGACATTCCTTATGAGTTCAAAATATATTCAAAGAAATAAAAGAGTTTCAAATTTTGAAAGGTTGATAAACTTCCCTTGAACAATGTCACAGTATAAACTTCAAGTATTTAATTAATCTGAAAACTCTTTTGGTTCAGGACATCGGATTCATCCTGAGGATACGAGTTCTTATGTGAGCCCCTACAGTGACCCTGAAGAGTTAAAAGACAAAAAATTATACCTGAAGCGAGAATGTCTGCTAATAGATGAAGTAGAGCTGGGATCTGGCAACTTTGGCTGCGTGAAAAAAGGGGTGTATAAGATGAGAAAGTAAGTAATTGATATGCAGAATTAACAAATTTCATAATACAAGACTTGAAAAGTACCCTGACCGTTCAGTGAGTAAACCCAGCATGCAATGTGGCCATTCAAAACATCTGTCAAGACAGACGGAGAAATGGGCAGAAAAATAAGTTATCAAAAAGGTGAAAGATGGTTGAATAAACCAACATAGTAGCAGATGAATGTAGGAATGAAGTAAATTGAGGCAACAGAAAAGTGAGAGCAAGTGGAATGATAATAGGACAAGGAAGAAATTCAGTGGACCAATAGAAAATAAACAAGAAAACTTATTAGAAAAGACAAATTAAGGAAGTCATTACAGTAGAAAGAAAAAAATCAGTCGTGGCTGACTGAGAAAATAATTGATATATACATATGCATAACTATGAGATGAGGCAACTGCGAGTTAGTGTATTTATTTTTTATCCAGGAAGCAGATCGATGTCGCTATCAAAGTGCTGAAAAATGATAATGAAAAATCATTAAAGGACGAACTAATGAAAGAAGCAGAATTTATGCAGAAACTGGACAATCCCTACATAGTGCGAATGATCGGAGTGTGCCAAGCGGAACATCTGATGCTGGTGATGGAGATGGCTGCTGGAGGTCCACTCAACAAATTTCTGTCCAGCAAAAAGTGAGCATTCTATAATGTGATTTCCTGAGCATTTGAGCAAATAGTATATTCCCGGTTATAAGTACACGTGCTCTCCATTGAGACACATCTGCCTTATCTAAGAATTGGGAGCAGAGGTACAGGTTGGCAAGAGTCAATGCGAAAAACTTCCTCCAAGTGTAACGTAAAGATACTGTTGGAATTTAACAGGTCATGAACATGCTTCCCACTGCTTGTACATGTGAGACACTGTTGGTGTTTTACTGGAGAGCCACACTCATTATTGTGACCAAGAGGCGTAGACTTGTCACTGAGTGTTGATATTCGGCCCACTTGATTCCCAATACCGCTAACGCTTATTTGAAATGAGCTAGGTTGTCTGGTAAAAGCATCAACCAGGCACTGAGCACGGCGGCGTTTCCAAGCAAAACATTCATCCAATCTGCGTTTGCTCTCCCAATGTAGAGGAGACCGTATTGTGAGCAGCGAAACAGTATACTAGGTTGGAAAGAGTACAGCCTCAAAAAATTACAGCTTTGAATATATTTTGCATAAAAAATTCATAACTTCCAGAGCATTTTATAACCAGTCTGAGAGTACTTTCCCTCAACCTCCTCCTGTACACCAGAATTAGGTGGCCAATATTTTGCAATATTAAAGCATGTCCAGATACTTTGAAAAGGCCCTTGTCATAAAGATAAGTGTTTCTGAGTACCATCCTAATCTTACACCACCATCAAATATATTTTTGTCACTGAATATTAAAGCAACTCTCAATTCATGTAGTAAAACTAACAAATGAGTCAGTTTCAGTGGTTTACTGAAAATTAAACCACAAATGATCTGTACAACTGGCTTGCCTTTTTGTTTCATGAGTTATGTATCTCAGTGTTACTTAATGTTTTTTTTATTAAACTATCACATCATTTGTGTAACCTTAGCCTTAAAGCTAGATCAAATGTTTATCCGGTGCCCGTATTTTATTGCTGTTCCTGAAAGCATTTAAAAAACATAATTTATTAACATCACCAAATTGCTCTAATCAGGTACCTAATCAGGTAATATTGCTGCTCTTTAAAATGGAGGTTTTCCAATGTGAGGACAACCTATCGTGCTATACAGTGACAAAACATAGAAACATAGAAACATAGAAAATAGGTGCAGGAGTAGGCCATTCGGCCCTTCGAGCCTGCACCAACATTCAATAAGATCATGGCTGATCTTTCACCTCAGTACCCCTTTCCTGCTTTCTCTCCATACCCCTTGATCCCTTTAGTCGTAAGGGCCATATCTAACTCCCTCTTGAAAATATCCAATGAACTGGCATCAACAACTCTGTGCGGCAGGGAATTCCTCACGTTAACAACTCTCTGAGTGAAGAAGTTTCTTCTCATCTCAGTCCGAAATGGCTTACCCCTTATCCTTAGACTGTGTCCCCTGGTTCTGGACTTCCCCAACATCGGGAACATTCTTCCTGCATCTAACCTGTTCAGTCCCATCAGAATTTTATATATTTCTATGAGATCCCCACTCATCCTTCTAAACTCCAGTAAACAAAGGCCCAGTCGATCCAATCTCTCCTCATATGTCAGTCCAGCCATCCCTGGAATCAGTCTGGTGAACCTTCTCTGCACTCCCTCAATAGTAAGAACGTCCGTCCTTAGATTAGGACATCAAAACTGAACAAAATATTCCAGGTGAGGCCTCACCAAGGCCCCGTACAACTGCAGTAAGACCTCCCTGTTCCTATACTCAAACCCCTGGCTATGAAGGCCAATTTACCATTTGCCTTCTTCACCACCTGCTGTATCTGCATGCCAACTTTCAATGACTGATGTACCATGACACCCAGGTCTCGTTGCACCTCCCCTTTTACTAATCTGTCACCATTCAGATAATATTCTGCCTTCGTGTTTTTGCCCCCAATGTGGATAACCTCACATTTATACACATTATACTGCATCTGCCTTGCATTTGCTCACTCACCTCACCTGTCCAAATCACGCTGCAGCCTCTTAGCGTCCACCTCACAGCTCACACCGCCACCCAGTTTAGTGTCATCGGCAAACTTGGAGATATTACACTCAATTCCTTCATTCAAATCATTAATGTATATTGTAAATAGCTGGGGTCCCAGCACTGAGCCCTGCGGTACCCAACTAGTCACTGCCTGCCATTCTGAAAAGAACCCGTTTATCCCAACTCTCTGCTTCCTGTCTGCCAACCAGTTCTCTATCCATGTCAGTACATTACCCCCAATGCCATGTGCTTTAATTTTGTACACCAATCTCTTGTGTGGAACCTTGTCAAGCTTTTTGAAAGTCCAAATACATCACATCCACTGGTTCTCCCTTGTCCACTCTACTAGTTACATCCTCAAAAAATTCCAGAAGACTTGTCAAGCATGATTTCCCTTTCAATAAATCCATGTTGACTTGGTCCGATCCTGTCACTGCTTTCCAAATGCACTGCTATTTCATCTTTAATAATTGATTCCAACATTTTCTCCACTACTGATGTCAGGCTAACCGGTCTATAATTACCCGTTTTCTCTCCCTCCTTTTTTTAAAAGTGGTGTTACATTAGCTACCCTCCAGTCCATAGGAACTGATCCAGAGTTGATAGGTTGTTGGAAAATGATCACCAATGCATCCACTATTTCTAGGGCCACTTCCTTAAGTACTCTGGGATGCAGACTATCAGACCCCGGGGATTTATAGGCTTCAATCCCATCAATTTCCCTAACACAATTTTCCGCCTAATAGGGATATCCTTCAGTTCCTCCTTCTCACTAGATCCTTGGCCCCCTAGTACATCCGGAAGGTTATTTGTGTCTTGCTTCGTGAAGACAAAACTAACATATTTGTTCAACTGGTCTGCCATTTCTTTGTCCCCATTATAAATTCACCTGAATCTGACTGCAAGGGACCTACGTTTGTCTTCACTAATCTTTCTTTCTTCACATATCTATAGAAGCTTTTGCAGTCAGTTTTTATGTTCCTGACAAGCTTCCTCTCTTACTCTATTTTCCCCCTTCTAATTAAACCCTTTGTCCTCCTCTGCTGAATTCTAAATTTATCCCAGTCCTCAGATTTGCTGCTTTTTCTGGCCAATTTATATGCCTCTTCCTTGGATTTAACACTATCCGTAATTTCCCTTGTTAGCCACGGTTGAGCCACTTTCCCCATTTTATTTTTACTCCAGACAGAGATGTACAATTGTTGAAGTTCAACATTATCCATTGCTTAATTATAGACTTGGAAATCTCTAGTAGTTTAAGCAATTATCAGAGTCAATTTTTTGCAGAGCAAAGTTTTACAATAGAATACAGTTGTTACATTCCTGTACATTTTCTAGATGTCTTTACTTTGCCTATGTCTCAATGTAACTTTACAATACATGTTTGTTTTTTGTTTATTATCCTGTTCTCAATTTTTAAATCGTAATATAAAGAAAATAAATAATAACAAAATATTCTTTAGCATAAGATAAGTTCTTATATTTATTATTGGCAGAAAACATTTCCAGCAGATTATCTAAAAATACATCTTCCCTAATATATTTTCTCACCAGAGATCACATTTCCATCGACAACGTTGTTGAATTGCTCCACCAAGTTTCTGTAGGAATGAAGTACCTGGAAGAAAATAATTTTGTGCACAGAGATCTTGCTGCCAGAAATGTCCTGCTGGTCAATCAGCATTATGCCAAGATTAGTGATTTTGGATTGTCCAAAGCAATAGGCGCTGACGACAGCTACTACAAGGTAAACCTTCTCATGACAATCCCAGTCAAAATATTCACTGAAAATCTAGAGTTGAATCATCAGATAGTATTCTATGGTATTTAACTCAGAAAATGTCACCAGGTGCAATAGAGGGGTCCCGTCATAGTTGCTAGTAAATATCCAGAGCATATAATGGGTTACAATGTGTGAATATGCACAGAAATAAAATGCTTGATTCTGTGGGCATTGTATCCTATTAACTGAGGATGATTTGATATGCAATGTTTTTTTTATTCGTTTCTGAGATGTGGGCATCACTGGCAAGGCCAGCATTTATTGCCCATCCCTAATTGCCCTTGAGAAGATGGTGGTGAGCCGCCTTCTTGAATTGCTGCTGTCCGTGTGGTGAAGATACTCCCACAGTGTTGTTAGGGAGGAAGTTCCAGGAGTTTTAACCAGCAATGATGAAGGAACGGCGATATACTTCCAAGTCGGGATGGTTTGGAATTTGGAGGGGAACGTGGAGATGGTGGTGTTCCCATGTGCCTGCTGCCCTTGTCCTTCTAGGTGATAGAGGTCACGGGTTTGGGAGGTGCTGCCGAAGAAGTATTGGCGAGTTGCGGCAGTGCATCTTGTAGATGGTACACTATGCAGCCATGGTGCGCCGGTGGTTCAGGGAGTGAATGTTTAAGGTGGTACAACTTTTGTTCTGTGTGCAGTTTGCTCAATAATTTGTTGTGTCCTAAGATGAAGGCTATCATTAATATCACAGAGGGCTTTTTTCTACCAATTTCTCCACTCCTCACTCAAAATCTTTAGTTCCTTGGGCATTGGTTGTCTCATAGAAACATAGAAACATAGAAAATAGGTGCAGGAGCAGGCCATTCAGCCCTTCTAGCCTGCACCGCCATTCAATGAGTTCATGGCTGAACATGAAACTTCAGTACCCCCTTCCTGCTTTCTCGCCATAACCCTTGATCCCCCGAGTAGTAAGGACTTCATCTAACTCCCTTTTGAATATATTTAGTGAATTGGCCTCAACTACTTTCTGTGGTAGAGAATTCCACAGGTTCACCACTCTCTGGGTGAAGAAGTTTCTCCTCATCTCGGTCCTAAATGGCTTACCCCTTATCCTCAGACTGTGACCCCTGGTTCTGGACTTCCCCAACATTGGGAACATTCTTTCTGCATCTAACCTGTCTAAACCCGTCAGAATTTTAAACGTTTCTATGAGGTCCCCTCTCATTCTTCTGAACTCCAGTGAATACAAGCCCAGTTGATCCAATCTTTCTTGATAGGTCAGTCCTGCCATCCCGGGAATCAGTCTGGTGAACCTTCGCTGCACTCCCTCAATAGCAAGAATGTCCTTCCTCAAGTTAGGAGACCAAAACTGTACACAATACTCCAGGTGTGGCCTCACCAAGGCCCCGTACAACTGCAGCAACACCTCCCTGCCCCTGTATTCAAATCCCCTCGCTATGAAGGCCAACATGCCATTTGCTTTCTTAACCGCCTGCTGTACCTGCATGCCAACCTTCAATGACTGATGTACCATGACACCCAGGTCTCGTTGCACCTTCCCTTTTCCTAATCTGTCACCATTCAGATAATAGTCTGTCTCTCTGTTTTTACCACCAAAGTGGATAACTTCACATTTATCCACATTATACTTCATCTGCCATGCATTTGCCCACTCACCTAACCTATCCAAGTCACTCTGCAGCCTAATAGCATCCTCCTCGCAGCTCACACTGCCACCCAACTTAGTATCATCCGCAAATTTGGAGATACTGCATTTAATCCCCTCGTCTAAATCATTAATGTACAATGTAAACAGCTGGGGCCCCAGCACAGAACCTTGCGGCACTCCACTAGTCACTGCCTGCCATTCTGAAAAGTACCCATTTACTCCTACTCTTTGCTTCCTGTCTGACAACCAGTTCTCAATCCACGTCAGCACACTACCCCCAATCCCATGAGCTTTAACTTTGCACATTAATCTCTTGTGTGGGACCTTGTCAAAAGCCTTCTGAAAGTCCAAATATACCACATCAACTGGTTCTCCTTTGTCCACTTTACTGGAAACATCCTCAAAAAATTCCAGAAGATTTGTCAAGCATGATTTCCCTTTCACAAATCCATGCTGACTTGGACCTATCATGTCACCATTTTCCAGATGCACTGCTATGACATCCTTAATAATTGATTCCATCATTTTACCCACTACTGAGGTCAGGCTGACCGGTCTATAATTCCCTGTTTTCTCTCTCCCTCCTTTTTTAAAAGGTGGGGTTACATTGGCTACCCTCCACTCCATAGGAACTGATCCAGAGTCAATGGAATGTTGGAAAATGACTGTCAATGCATCCGCTATTTCCAAGGCCACCTCCTTAAGTACTCTAGGATGCAGTCCATCAGGCCCTGGGGATTTATCGGCCTTCAATCCCATCAATTTCCCCAACACAATTTCCCGACTAATAAAGATTTCCCTCAGTTCCCCCTCCTTACTAGACCCTCTGACCCCTTTTATATCCGGAAGGTTGTTTGTATCCTCCTTAGTGAATACCGAACCAAAGTACTTGTTCAATTGGTCTGCCATTTCTTTGTTCCCCGTTATGACTTCCCCTGATTCTGACTGCAGGGGACCTACGTTTGTCTTCACCAACCTTTTTCTCTTTACATACCTATAGAAACTTTTGCAATCCGCCTTAATGTTCCCTGCAAGCTTCTTCTCGTACTCCATTTTCCCTGTCCTAATCAAACCCTTTGTCCTCCTCTGCTGAGTTCTAAATTTCTCCCAGTCCCCAGGTTCGCTGCTATTTCTGGCCAATTCATTATGGTATATGTGAGTTTGGCAGTGAGTGTTGGCACTATTCGACTATAAGGATATCGTAACTGAGCCAGATTCTATCCTCAGCTGCCATGTGCGCACATCCACACAAGCTGGGGTCACTGAATTGTGATAAAGAGTGAGTGCCCTGGCCAATTTTCTGCTCCCTAATGTGACAACAACTCGTATTTATATAATGCCTTTGAATGTCGAAAAAAGCCACAAGACACATTAGAGAGGAAGGGAAGAACAGATGTTGAGCCTTAATGGAGGAATTAAGAGAGATGATTGAAAGCTTTGTCAAAGAGCTAAGTTGTCATGAGGCTTTTAAAGTAAAGAGAGAAGCAGAGAGGCAGTGTGGTTTCGGGAAGGAAGTAGCAGAGGCCTATCCAAGGCAGCTGAAGGCTCTCCCAAGACCACCAAAATATTATGATTGAACCCATTAAATTTGCATTTGCACACCAGCTTTAACGTCGCTTCAAAGTATTTTCTGTTTTGCCGCTCTGTTGAAGATGGTGTGTAAAAAGTGGATCACATCCAACTTTAGACCCAGAACGGCAACATCCGGCACCCAATGGTTAACTTTAGAACTGAAGACCGTGTGATAAATATGGTCTTTTGCAATTTGCGTTCAAGCAGGGAAGGGAATAAGCAAACATCTGTACAATTATAATGTCAGATGATGACATTATTTGATCTATCTCCTCCTACCTGCGGCTAAAGGCTGATAACGCTTTTGCGCAGTGATCAGGAGTGGGAATTCTAATTTATTTTTCACCTTTCTAGCCTAAGGATACTTAAGCCAACTGTGGGTCCTGTATTGCTACCTTTGCTGAGATCAGCACAGACCAGGAATTGAATTTGCTATCTGTGTGTGTCATTATTACAACCACATGTTTCCATATACAGATTATTTTTTTATTGGGGAACTTATCTTTGTAAATTTATCCTATATAAGAAAACCCATTTATTGTACCATATTTTATTTTACTATGCAATTAAATCATACATAATGCAATATCACGTTGGTTTGCTTTAATTTTCTCACCTATTTTGGTGGTCTTGGGAGAGCCTTGAGCTGCCTTGGATATACTCTCTGATACTCCTTCGCTAAAATTTAAAGGCCTCCTGTAGGCTCTGATTAATGCAATGGTACAGCTCCGTAGTTGCTTGCTGTCCTGCATGCTGTTCTTTAGTGGGAATTGCTAAACAGTGAGGGTTGGATTTTTCTGATCCCACTCCTTAAGGAATTCCCACCTAGTGAGAGCCCAACACTGGGCCCCAGGAAGATACAGGTGGAGCTGCAGCAGGACCACTGCTGTCAGAAGATGTCTTAAGGAGGCTTAAAGGGAGCACAGGGCCAGAAGACCCGACAGAATCATAGACTGCAGGCTTTGGGCCACCCCAGACCATGGTTTACCTGGCAGTTCTGGAGAGTGCATGGAACAGGGTGGATGGGAGAGACATGGGCTGGGAACCTATGCCCCAACCACAAAACCATTTACATGTGATGAGCAGAGAAGGAACAGGGCAAGAGAAATTCAGCTGATGAAGCAATGGTAGGCCTCATTGCCCAATTTCACCCCCTTATCCATCACCATGACACTCTAATTAAAGCAGGAATATTCATGATCTATGTATCTTGGCATCACAACAAGCACTGAAGTTACACTGAGGGAGCATTTGTTGAAGAATTTTTAGCAAGAGTTTTACTGTTGTTTCGATCTTAGGCTCGAACTGCTGGGAAATGGCCAGTGAAGTGGTATGCACCAGAATGTATAAATTTCCGGAAATTTTCAAGCAAAGCTGATGTCTGGAGCTTTGGTATTACTATGTGGGAAGCATTGACTTTTGGACAAAAGCCATACAAGGTAAGCTCATGTCATGTTTGGGTGGTATTGTGGGGTCATAACTATTATTCTTCACCTCAGATCATGTTTCACTCCACTCTTTGGAGCAATTGAAGATCTTTCCCGTGAACAACTTTGCGAGATTAGTGCGGTTTGGGCCAGATTTGTTTGTAAATCAGTAACTAGAAAATAATAATCTAATTTTAATTCTGGGATCATGGAAATCTATCTAGGATACTGAGATCAAAATATGACAGTTTTATCACAATTTTCCCCTAATCTTCACCCGTCCTTACCCGAGAGCAGTTACTTACTGGCTTTATCGATGGCAGCGGCCTTTCAGTGCTTTTCCTAATTGGCCATTCGTCAGCTGGAAACCTGCACAAGTGCCAGAAAGCAGCAGGAGGCATTCAAATTGAACATGTATCTAATGTCCATACATACGTACTGTGTCATTAATGGTCAGCTGACATGTATTGTCATGTATTTAACCATCTTGCTATGACATAGTCATGTAACTGTAACGCATGTACACTGTACCTGTACCCTAGAAATGCACACCCTGACCACAGGGGGTGAACTTGCGGGAGACACTCCTCACCTGGGTTTCCAGGTATAAAAGGGGAGGTCCCACCCAGGGTCAGCACTCCTTGGTCCTGGCAATAAAGGTGAAGGTCACAGAGTGACCGTGTCTGATATATCTATGCCTCGTGTGAGTTTGTAGTAAGGTGCAGGGACACCACAGTAATCATTGATCACCTGTAACTGCTAAAGTGAACTGTAATATCTCCATTGTTCACTCAATATGGTTGATGGATCAAATCAGACACATTCTTGATCTGTGTGACTCATGAAAACACCATGCAGTGCATTTACTTTCTGAACTATCAGAGGAGATTTTATCAGAGCTGTTTATCCTTTGCAGAGAGAGTTGAAGTATTGTACAGAATGACCATGGAATGGGCAAACCACTGAGTAATTTTTTTGTGCATATTATCCTGTCATTTGAAATCACTATTTCAGATTGGAGGTGACTCCAATTAATTATATATACATTTATGTTGATTTTATCTATAATTGTTCTACCTTTGTAAAGAAAATGCTTATTTTTCTGACTTCCGCACCCCCTACTATGTCTGTTTTTTTCCCATTTCATTTGTTGGGTGGACCCTTCAGGTATTTATCCTTCTGGGGATAACTATTTCTGGACTGTACTGCCATATGCAGTGCTCTTTATTCCCGTGGGTTTTTCTGGTACTTGTGTGAGGGTGTCAGTTCCATCAGGATATTTGTTTCGTACCAATCAGACCAATCAATACTTCCCCTATCCATTAGATGGTGCAGCCACATACACAGCCTTCACCAGTCATGTGGGAGGCAGAACAATACAGAGTGTAATGGAGATTGTGGCCAAGTTCAGAAAACCAAAGCCTCTGGGAAATTTCTCCCTGATTCCCTAAGGCAATCAAGCAAGCTCCAGGAGACAATAACTACAGATGATGCACTTAACTAGCCTCATTCTTTCCCATATGTCCTGATATTGTTAAGAACAAATGTCTATACAGGACTGGAAAGACAATTTCCATCCATCAGAAGAGCTCCAAAGTAAAAAGCTTCCTACTCTACTTTATCTCTCTAACTATCTTCTGGCAGAAGTGCACAAGGTAAGTGTGTACAAATAGCTTGGAGAGGGCAGCAGTAAATGAGTTATACTTTATGAGGGAACACTTTCTGGCATGCATACCTATTACTTGGTGTAGAAATCTTACGGTGTGGACTTACTTCAGATCTGCCATTTTGGTTCTTATCAGGTCCAGGTTCTCTGGGTTGTGCAGGCAGCATTCACCCTGGCTGCTGCCTCCTGTGACACTTGCTGTATGAGTCGTTTTTGTGAAGGTTGCCCTTCTGTCCTACACAGAACAGCTCCTTTCCTATATTTCCTGTGGGCTGCTCCAGACTACAGCACCAAATTGGGCGATGTGTGGGCAAGAAGTCTTAACTTTCAGCCACTTTTTCAGTGCAGCCTCTGCCCTGCCCTCCCAGGGGTATTTATATGTGTGACCAACCATGTGGACGGAAGCTCACCTGAATTATACATCTTCAGAAGTAGGGATATTGGGGGTAGCAAATGGCCAAGGGAGCCTACTCCTGAAAAACATCTGGAATACCCCGTTAATCTCCCAGTTGCACAACTACATCAGTTTCCAGGCTTTTAAATCATCTCCGTCGGTAATAAAAGTGAATCTATTCTGTTTTACAGAAAATGAAAGGCCCAGAAGTAGTTTCTTTTATTGAGCACGGAGGTCGATTGGATCGCCCTGCTGAGTGTCCGGATGAAATGCACGAACTGATGCAAGAGTGCTGGACTTACAAGTAAGTTCAAATGGATTTATAGATATTTGGCTTCAAATCAGTAAGTGAACAATGGTTTATAAAACATATGAATCTAACACATCCAGTATTCAGTTTTAATCAGATACTCTTTATAACTGAACACAGACTATAAATGTGAAGATACATTAAAAGCACCACTTCCATTGGCGTAGAACAGTATGCCACTTTGCTTTCACTCGTCAGAGATGTCAGCAACAAATCTCTTTTTATACCCTGTATAGGGGGTACATAAGTTTCAAATAAGTTGGGAAAGTAAGCTGTGAGGAGGATGCAAAGAGACTGCAAAGGGATATAGACAGGTTAAGTGAGTGGGCAAGAACGTGGCAGATTGAATTATAATGTGGAAAAGTGTGAAGTTATCCACTATGGTCGAAAAAATAGAAAAGCAGAATATCTTTTTTAAGTGAGTAACTGCGAAATGTTGATATTCAGAGGGACTTGGGTGCCTTGTACACAAATCACAGAACGTTAACAAGCAGGTACAGCAAGTAATTTGGAAAGCAAATGGTATGTTAGCCTGTATTACAAAGGGATTGGAGTATACGAGTAAAGGGGGCCGAAATTCATGCCCGCCAGAAAGCTGGCGCACATTCAGTTTTTAAAAAGTTTTTACCATCGGGTCCAATGAGGCGGGCTCTCTGTTGATTTTCTTCTCTTTGCTGTTCTTTTCGGATTGGACCAGAAGCCAGTCATAATGTGGGCAGAAGTGCGGCGGTAAGTGCTGATGAGGGGCGGAAGTGGAGGCGGGACGGATTCTCCGCCGCTGTCACTCAGCAGTGGAGCGGTGGTGATGTCATTGAACATCTGCGTCAACACGTCTCTCCCCTGCTTTAAAGGGGAGAGAAGCAGCCAATAATTAGAATCGGTCACTGGGCCACCAGCCCAGTGGAGGGGAGGGTTTCGGCCGGGCCAGCAGCCTGGCACCCAAGAGGGGGTGCCAGGCTGCCTGTTGGTGGCCCGACTGAACCTGGGGGCATAATTGTCCGGCCGATCGAGAAATTGGCTGGCAAAAAAAAACCATGGCGGCCGCGGCAGTGCGCCCTCCACTTGAAGGGCCACCGCGCTACTGTGGTTCACACACACAAAACAAGGTGCACCGACAGAGAAAGCTGTCGGGGGCATCGCGTGGCGGAGTTAGGTTTTTAATACATAAATTTTGCGCGGATTGTGATGGAGGTGCGGGAGATTGGGGATGCGCACTTTGATGATGCGCTTGGGGCAGTCGGCAGCAGTGGGGTGGTCGTGGGGACTGCCAGAAACAACCCCAAGCTGAATTTGGATTGTGGCGGCCATTGGACCAGAAGTCGGCGGTCGCTCGACTCCGCCACCCAGCCGGCGCTTTCTGGCGGTAACGGGCCTTATCCAGACCATGAATTTCGGCCCCAAGAAGTCTTATTGCAATTATATCGGGCCTTGGTGAGACCACACCTGCAGTACCGTTTGTTTTTGTCTCCTTACCTAAGGAAGGATATACTTGCCTTAGAGGGAGTGCAACAAAGGTTTACAAGACTGGTTATTGGGATGAGGGGATTGTCCTCTGAGGTGAGATTGAGTAAACTAGACCTATATTTGCTAGAGTTTATTGAAACATATACAATTCTTAAGTGGCTTGGCAGGGTATATGCTGGGAGGATGTTTCCCCTGGCTGGGGAGTCTAGAACTAGGGGTCACAGTCTCTGAATAAGGGCTTAGGACTGAGATGAGGAGAAATTTCTTCATTCAAAGGGGTGGTGAGTCTTTGGAATTCTTTACCCCAGAGGGCTGTGGCTTCTCAGTCATTGAATAAATTCAAGACAGAGATCGATTGATTTTTGGATACTAAGGGA
Organism: Pristiophorus japonicus; assembly: GCF_044704955.1. Taxonomy (NCBI): domain Eukaryota; kingdom Metazoa; phylum Chordata; class Chondrichthyes; family Pristiophoridae; genus Pristiophorus; species Pristiophorus japonicus. The sequence goes on along the minus strand of NC_091994.1, from coordinate 31,513,678 downwards.
ATCAAGAGATGTGGGGATAGGACGGGAAAGTGGTGTTGAGGTAGAAGATCAGCCATAAACTTATTGAATGTCGGAGCAGACACGAAGGGCCGAATGGCCTACTCCTGCTTCTATTTCTTATGTTCTTCAGTTTTTATGATCAGTATGCTTTTCATGAAGCCCAAAGCTATCAATGTTTCTCTTAGACTTTAAACTCAACCATAATCATATCAGAAAATGAGATTGGAGAAAAAGAGAGAAGGCTATTGATTCACCCCATACAACTAACTCCGTCATCCAGATTCTTTTCAGGTCCTGGTTTAACTTTTTAAAAATAATTCTTACATTCCTAAATAAGCTATTATTTCTGTTCGCACGAACAAGGTCACAGTTAGCTTTTTTCAATGTTTTACATCGAAATGAGGTGTTAGTAAATGTGTGACAGGGGAGTGCGTTGGTGTGGTATGTGCCTTATCTCTAATGTGTGGCTAAGTACATTCAAGAATCACATGGCAGTGCTGCTGTTGACAATAAGTGTCTCTTGATCATTATTTTTAGCAGTGGTTTTGTGGTGGCAGAAATACTAAGTTTGTAATATTTTTAACAAGTTTTCACAAATTTTCAATAAAATAAGTTTAAATTCTATATCAAACTTTATAAGCTTGTGGTATAATTTGTTTAATTATCAAATATTCTTATGTTTGTTTAAATACAATAGAAACTATCAGTAAGTATTGAAATTGGTTTCTCGGTGTCTCTATTGCGCTGCTTGATACCATCATCAACAGCCGTTCAAACAGGAAACTACACAGTCTTTAACAACTGGACGCACTTGACTGCTTTAGCTATTCATAATAATCATAAAATGTAGGCTAAATGTAAGCAGAAAAATGTTCTTTAAAATAATCAGCTGATACGTTCCCATTTATGAACTTACTTTACTTTACTTTTCTACATTTGTGTTATTAGCTTAGCTCCATTCATTTCTAATGCAAGCACTGATAAATTCCACCTAAGCACTTTCTTCATCAGTTTCCTGGTTCATGTTATATGATTTTGTAGGAATGGTCAATAGGAATGATTTCAGTCATGCCATTATGGAGGTGCACCAGGTGAAGCTCAAGTGCTTCCCCTCAGGGTGAGGGAGAAATAAAGGGTTAGTTATCCTGCACTTGTTTTACACACATTTGGCACGAGTGGCAGAGGTCTGACAGCAGGTCTGCAGCCCATTTATGTTTGGCTGTGAATAGAAAGGCAGACCATGTGAGATATGCAGGTGTAGAGCTGTGTCCTACTTCTTGTAGCACTGATGCTCTGACACTAGGGGGCAGAATTCATTGTAAAATCAGGTCTTCAGGCCTGTGGGACAGGAGTGAAGCCATGCATATTTGGGGGTTGTAGGGAGGTTGTGCTGCAGGCTCAGTGAAGTCTCAGAAGCTTGAGAATGTTTTTTGTATACTGCAGTGCTGGGCTTACCCATATGAAATAGGCAAATAACAAATCATTTGTTTGGACCAGCTATAATAAGTTTGTTAAGGCAAGCTGACTGTTACAGAATTTGATTGCTAACTCAAAAAAAAACTTTTGCATTCATATTTAGCTACATTTTCTTCCTTATATTAGTTTCATTCAAAATTCAGTTCTGAGTATTTCTCTACAATGTGCTCATTTGCTACTGCAATTCAACTTGCAGCAAACAATGTGGTGAGGATGGAACTCCCTTTAGGTTTTCTGAAAGTGCTGCATAATATAGATATGCTACACAAGTTCATGAGGTGATAACAGATTCAGGTACAATGAAATCTGTGTATTTTGTCTCACAGACAAGACCACACCCATCTGAATATGTCAGAGGAGATCTGCCTTCACTGTCTCTGCTTCACCAAAGAGCCTGTCGCAGAGTTATGCCATCTGCTGCAAACTGACATCAATGGTCACTAACTAGGTAGCAGCCATGATGCTTTCATTGTGCGGCAGTCCCACAGAATTCAAAAGCTAACAATAAATAGGTAGATGGCTGCTGGCAAGCCATTGCTATCCTTTACCATCATGACCAGAGGGCAGTAATAATACTCCCAACAGTGGATAGACAAGGGGCTATAGGGGGGGAGGAACTTAACACAATCACAATCATTAAGGAGATGGTACTCGGTAAGATAATGGGACTAAAGGCAGATAAATCCCCTGGATCTGATGGCTTGCATCCTAGGGTCTTAAGAGAAGTAGCGGCAGGGATTGTGGATACCTTGGTTGTAATTTACCAAAATTCCTTGGATTCTGGGGAGGTCCCAGCAGATTGGAAAACTGCAAATGTAATGCCCCTATTTAAAAAAGGAGGCAGACAAAAAGCAGGAAACTATAGACCAGTTAGCCTAACATCTGTGGTTGGGAAAATGTTGAAGTCCATTATTAAAGAAGCATTAGCAAGACATTTGGAAAAGCATAATTAGGTCAGGCAGAGTCAGCATGGATTTATGAAGGGGAAGTCATGTTTGACAAACTTGCTAGAATTCTTTGAGGATGTAACGAACAGGGCGGATAAAGGGGAACCAGTGGATGTGGTGTATTTGGACTTCCAAAAGGCATTTGACAAGGTGCCACATAAAAGGTTACTGCACAAGATAAAAGTTCACGGGGTTGGGGGTAATATATTAGCATGGATAGAGGATTGGCTAACTAACAGAAAACAGAGAGTCGGAATAATTGGTTCATTCTCGGGTTGGCAATTAGTAGCCAGTGGGGTGCTGCAGGGATCAGTGCTGGGCCACCAACTATTTACAATCTATATTAATGACTTGGGGGAAGGGACCGAATGTAACGTAGCCAAGTTTGCCAACGATACATAGATGGGAGGAAAAGCAATGTGTGAGGAGAACACAAAAAATCTGCAAAAGGACATAGACAGGCTAAGTGAGTGGGCAAAAATTTGGCAGATGGAATATAATCTTGGAAAGTGTGAGGTCATGCACTTTGGCAGAAAAAAAATCAAAGAGTAAGTTATTATTTAAATGGAGAAAGATTGCAAAGTGCTGCAGTGCAGCGGGACCTGGGGGTACTTGTGCATGAAACACAAAAGGTTAGTATGCAGGTACAGCAAGTGATCAGGAAGGCTAATGGAATCTTGGCCTTTATTGCAAAGGGGATGGAGTATAAAAGCAGGGAAGTCTTGCTACAGTTGTATAGGGCATTGGGTGAGGCCACACCTGGAATACTGCGTGCAGTTTTGGTTTCCATATTTACGAAGGGATATACTTGCTTTGGAGGCAGTTCAGAGAAGGTTCACAAGGTTGATTCTGGAGATGAGGGGGTTGATTTATGAGGAAAGGTTGAGTAGGTTCGGTCACTACTCATTGGAATTCAGAAGAATGAGAGGTGATCTTATCGAAATGTGTATGATTATGAGGGGGCTTGAGCAGGTGGATGCAGAGAGGATGTTTCCACTGATAGGAGAGACGAGAACTAGAGGGCATGATCTTAGAATAAGGGGCCGTCCATTTAAAACTGAGATGAGGAGAAATTTCTTCTCTCAGAGGGTTGTGGATCTGTGGAATTCGCTGCCTCAGAGAGCTGTGGAAGCTGGGTCATTGAATAAATTTAAGACAGAAATAGAAAGTTTGTTAAACGATAAGGGGATAAGGGGTTATGGAGAGCGGGCAGGGAAGTGGACCTGAGTCCATGATCCGATCAGCAATGATATTGAATGATGGAGCAGGCTCGAGGGACCTTATGGCCGCCTTCTGTTCCTATTTCTTATGTTCTTATGTTCTTATGTGCCTATGAGTGCAGTCTCTTTTTAGAAACCCCGGACAGAGCCATAATGGTGATGCAATGGACAGCGTTATTCTTCTTTGTAGAAGAGTATCAGTGGTACAGCCTTCCATGACCCCGTCCAACCCCCTGATGATTCTGACTCATTTTCCTTGGTCGGGGTCACTTAATATACAGAGGTGTTAGAAATTGACAGAGTACCCAAGAAACCTTCCATGTGGGCAGCTGTTATCTCTCCTTGTGTGTGCGCGGTGCAGTGCAGCACGTTATCTCTGGTCTTGTTATGATTACGGTGCTATTACAGTGCTATTTGGGGTGCCACTAAAATTGTGCCATGCAGCTTTGCCAGAATGATCAATTATGTACAGAAGGAGAATTGGGGCGTGAAATTCAATAGCACGCTGTTTGGGGTGGTAACTTTTAAAAGTCTGAAAAGTTCGCGCCAGGAGCAGACGATTCCTAACTTCTGCTAAATTGGCCTTTAGTGCCCCTGGAAGGAAGAGGGGCAGTAAAGGAAGTGCTAATGACCTCAGTGAGTCATTGCAGGGGCGCTAATTGCAGAGCGCTACCCAATTTCAGGTGACTTGTATTCAGCAATCATCCTTCAATCCTTCACACTGGCTGATTGCTGCTCTTAAAGGGAAGGTAACGTCAAGCTGCGCCTGCTCATTTTCAGCATTGCTGCATTTGAGGGAGACCTGTGAGCTACTGAAACAACTTTCCAGGATGGCTGCTGGAAATCCTGCTGCAAGGGAGAGGTCGAGACGCTTCAATGATGTGGTATTGGAGACATTGGTGGGGGCAGTGGAGAGAAGGAGGGAATCGCTGTTTCCTGCATCTGGGAGGAGGTCATTGCCACAGGTCTTCAAGATGATGTGTAGAGAAGTGGCCAAGGAGGTGTCGGCCAGCACTGTAGCCGATCAAACCCTGACACAGTGATGCAAGAAGTTCAACGACCTCAGTCGGGTGGTCAAGGTGAGTACATGTTTCCACATCGCCTACATACCAGCCTCTGAACTGCTGTTTGTGCACACTGAGCAAATCACCACTCAACCACCAAACATGTACAGCTACTCACATCCTCATCTCATGCCTTGCCTACATTCACAGCTATTCAACCATAGCAGGCATATTTCCCATATACATAGCTGGACTCTTACTCACATAGGTTCCTTTCTTTTGCAGGCCAGGATGGCACATAATAGGAGGGAGCAGTGGAGGACTGACGGGGGTGAACCTCAACTGCAGGAGCTCTCTGACCTGGAGGAGTGAGTGTTGTGGCTCATTGAGCTGCAGGTGGTGGGCACTGTGGCCGGCAGAGACATCGACCCCGCTGGGGGTAACAATGGTATCTTTATCCCGTCTCCTTTCCTCATCCCACTTCCCTGTCACACCAGAAGGCTTTATCATTTTCAAGCTCCTGATATTGTCTGCCTTCCTTGCTCCATTCCTGCCCCACTGCACTCACCTTAATGCGAGTCTTGTGCCATTTATGCTTTCAGATAATCAGCCAGCAGATGTGCAGCCTGTACCTGAGCCCCTCCCCAATCACACTGAGGAGGGAGAAGAGGAGGAGGAGGTGGACCCAAGCACTGCTTCATTGCATCTGAAACCCATAGGCACCGGCTCAGAGACTGGCACTATGCGGCCGTTAAAAGTTAGTTTAGCAGAGGGTTCTGCACTGGGTGATGCACCAGGGCCTAGCGGGCTGCAGCAAAGTCATGGGAAAAGGGTACCTTGGGAGCCAGCTCCCCGGAGGGAGAGTTCGCGCATGGGTTCTGCTGCACAGGACTCAGATGAGGACCTCAATGGGGAGGCATTCACAAGACGGGTGATGGCCTTTCTGCTATGGTAAGGAGCGTGGAGGAGTCCACCTCCAACATTGCACAGAGCTCTGCGCACACCATGGAGACCATCATGTCCAGTCTGCAGACGATGGTGGGCTCCCAGAGAGACCGTGTCGATCCAGACCTCATGACATGTGCCATGGTCAATGTGACAGCTTCCATTGCAGCACAGGCGGAAACAACGCAGCGTCTTGGTGTTGTAACGCAGACGATGGTTGGTGCCATCGAAGCTCAGACTGCTCTCATGCAGTCTCAGCTGGATGCCACGCGAGCTCTGACTGCTGCCATTGCCACTGCGTTCACCACAGTCCACCGGGGATCTCATGGTTTCGCAGCAGCCCACCAATCTGTGCTCCAGCAGATTGGTGGGGATGCTGAGGTGCTGCCCCAGGGGAGTGGCAGTGGGTCAGTGCAGCAGGAACCTGCTGTTCTCTCTCAGGATGCTAGCGTTCCTGATCCCACCACTACCACACCGACATTGCACTTGTCACTGCCAGTCACCCAGCCAGCCCAGACTGCCACCGCCCAGCCTGAGGTGGTGCAATCTACAGCCGGGCCTTCCAGGTCTAGAGCTGGTTGAGGGCATCCTGCAAAGCCATCTGTAGTCTCTGGCCCTGACACATAACAGCCTTCCCCCAGCCGTGCTGCAGCCACAGGGGACATATTGCAGAGGATCATATAGACCAAATATATTTAACAATCACTCTTGTACATATTCTTATATCCCCTCTTCACACTTAGTTTAACTATCCTGTAGAATCATCGCTGCTGCCAGGACAGCGGGCATTGACGGTGAGGATTCGACAACTGGACATTCAGTGAGTATTAGCATTTGCTACGGAATACCTCAGGATTGTGATACAGTGTCTGCAAAGCAACATGGGAGCAGTCAGAGGCACCTTGCACCATGGGGAAGCCTGATGATGAATCCTCAAGCACGCTCGTGCTGCTTCTCTCTGGTCATGGGGAAGGAAATGTAGTCCCTTCTCCTTCTGTAGAGCATCTATGACCTCGTAGATGGAGCAATGGACGGCAGCTGGGAGACGTTGGAGATGTCTCCTGTTGCACACTGGAAGGATCCATTGGCATAGAAATTGAACGCGATGGTGACCTTGACTGCCACTGAGAGAGCCCTCCTCACCCTGGTCTGAGGCTCGAGGTCTGATTGCAGGAGATGGCAGAGCTCTGTGACCACGTCCTTGCTGAAGCACAGCCTTCAAACACACTGTCCCTCAGTGAAATTGATGCATGAGAACTGCTGCTGGAATACCCTGGGAGGGTCAAGTCTCCTGTTGACGGCCCAGTTGGTCCTCCTCCCTCTGGCCACATTTTGCTGTCTTTCTCCCCGTCTTTCTCCCCGCCTTTCTCCCCACCTTTCTCCCTGCCTACATTGCCTCCGATGGTGACATCGGAGCAGGAGGCCAAGTGCCTCCATGAAACGATATAAATGTTATTGTTTGAAATCTGCCCTCAATGAAAGACAGGAATGTTTAAGAGCCAGAACACTCCTTCAACTAAAAATCGCACAAATCTGTCAAACAGCCCGTCTGCTTGGGGCCTATTTTCATCAAGCGCTGCCCAAGTGCCGCCCAAAGTGCCACCGATGGCCGCCGAGGTACCGGACGGTACTTTGGGTGAGATATTCATCGGTGAGGTCCCTCGAAGGTCGGCGGGTGGCAAATGGACGACGTACGGCACCAATCTGGGCGGCAGTAGGCGGGAGGTCTCATTCTCGGTGGCAGAGGCACTTGCCGCCCAAATGCCACTGAGGATGGAGTCAGACCCACGGAAGGTCAATGACCTGAAAAAAAAAATCAACAGTAAAAAATTTTTAAAACTATCTGAAGACCTTCAGGGGACCCCCATCCAGGTAAGTCGTTGTAGAAATTTTTTTTAAAAAGTGTTCACTTACCCTTTTGTCAGGTTCTTCAAACTTACCGTTGGGGACAGACCTGCCTCCTCACAGCGGTCCACCCCCGTTCTGCCGCCAACTCCCGCCCACAGGAATATGGGAGCTCGGTGGGTAGGAGGTCAGTTGCGCCACTCGGCCGTCCACTGACATCAGCGGGTGGTTCCCGGCGGCTCTCTCCTCCCGCCCGCTCCAGGACACCTCCAAAGTGGCACTGGGGCGGATCTTCAGGAGGAATGCCGGCGACAGTGGGTGGCGAGGTGATGAATTTCAGCCCCTTATGTGTTAGTAAGCTGCAAACAATAATGGCCGACTAAAATATTTTCTAAATATGGCGTCTTTAAATAGTGCTCCTACAGCCGACTCCCGACTGAAACTCGACAGCTGAAGCTGTCGTTGTCAGCTCTAGGCGTTAAGACAGGGTGCACGACCGAATTTAGCATCTGGGACGGTTACGAGAGGCGCAGTCGAGTGGGGCGTTACTTCTTACCGCTGCTGCAACCACCCCTCCCCCCCACTCAATTTAGCGGGAGGTGCTGTTTTTGCCGTGCCCGGGCGAAAACTCATTTGCGCCCCGTTAGCGACCTCCCTGCTCGGGAGGCGCAAAGTACCCCAATTCCGCCCCCTTGTCTACAGAGGTTTGAATAGACCCTTTCTGGAGTGCTGTCATTTTTGTCATGTATGACAGAGCCAATAGAAATATGAACAAAGGTATGCACATTTCGCTTCACTCTTCTCCAGATACCAACACTGGAATATACTGAGGGAATGATCAGCCATGATCATATCGAATGGTGGTGCAGGCTCGAAGGGCCGAATGGCCTATTCCTGTACCTATTTTCTATGTTTCTATGCAGGACATTGCTAACTTCACAGGCACCAACCGTGTTGCTCAAATTGTATGATAATCATCTGTGCCAGGATTTTTTGAAAGTGAGAATAGACTGCAAGGATGTTTGTGAAAAAATCCACCTGGAATGCAGCTCTCCAACTGCTGCGGTCCACGTGAGATGGTTAAATTTGTATTTAGCAGCAGCCACCATTCAAAATGCATAGAGTATTTTAAAGCATCTTTTCGAGAAATCAAAGCATGACAGCAAAAAAACCCTTGAAAACATTGGTGAATCCTCGAAAATCCGCAGAAAAAATGTATAATTGAGACATTGGACTGTTATAAGAGGTGTGGAAGCTATTGGAATCCTCTGTTTCCTCTGCAGGCAAAAGGTTCACAAATACTAATCTTTAATTTACCTTCTGGCTGTCAAAGTCTTGGTTGAACATATACAACAGAGAATAATTGCACAAATTCCAAAACGACTAATGCTTTTGCTGTCGATGTTGTCATTATATGTGCAAAAAAGAGCTCACGGGGTTGGGGGTAATATATTAGGTGGGCGGGTATCACCACTGCTCTGTAGACCATGAGCTTGGTGCCGGGTTTGAGGCCCTGTTCTTCAAACACTCTCTTCCTCAGGCGACTAAAGGCTGCACTGGCACACTGAAGGCGGTGTTGGACCTTGTTGTCGATGTCTGCCCTTGTTGACAGTAGGCTCCCGAGGAATGGAAAATGGTCCACATTGTCCAATGCCTCGTTGTGGATTTTGTTAACCGGGGGGGGTAGTGCTGTGTGGCGGGGGCAGGTTGGTACAGGACCTTTATCTTATAGATGTTTAGTGTAAGGCCCATGCTCTCGTACGCCTCGGTGAAAGTGTTGACAATGGTTGGAGTTTGAGCTCTGAGTGTGCGCAGACGTAAATATGGCTCAGAGACATCGACTATGTACAGCAGACACCATTTCTCCAGTGGTATTTCTCAAAACACTGGAGAAATACCACCAGTGCTGCCTCCGCAAGATCCTGCAAATCCATTGGCAGGATAGGCGCACTAATGTCAGTGTTCTCGCTCAGGTCAACATTCCCAGCATCGAAGCATTGACCACACTCGATCAGCTCCATTGGGCGGACCACATCGTCTGCATGCCTGACACGAGATTCCCAAAGCAAGCGCTGTACCCGGAGCTTCGATATGGCAAGCGGGCCCTAGGGGGGGCAGAGGAAATGCTTCAAGGACACCCTCAAAGCCTCCTTGAAAAAGTGCAACATCCCCACAAGCACCAGGGAATCCCTGGCCTAAGACTGCCCAAAGTGGAGGAAGGGTATCCGGGAAGGCGCTGAGCACCTCGAGTCTCATCGCCGAGAGCAAGCTGAAGCCAAGCGTAGACAGCGGAAGGAGAGTGCGGAAGCCCAGGCACCACACCCACCCGTTCCTTCAACCACCGTCTGCCCCACCTGTGACAGAGACTGTGGGTTCCGCATTGGACTCTTCAGTCACCTGAGAACTCATTTTTAGTGTGGAAGCAAATCATCCTCTACTCCGAGGGACTGTCTAAGAGAGTGAACATATTAGCCTGGATTGAGGATTGGCTAACTAACAGAAAACAGGGAGTCAGGATAAATGGGTCATTTTCCGGTTGGCAAATGGTAACTAGTGGGGTGCCACAGGGATTGGTGCTATTTACAATCTATATTAATGACTTGCATGAAGGGACCGATCTGTAATGTAGCCAAGTTTGCTGATGATACAAAGATGGGTGGGAAAGGAAGTTGTGAGGAGGACACAAATAATCTGCAAAGGGATATAAACAGGCTGAGTGAGTGGGCAAACATTTAGCAGAGGGAGTATAATGTGGGAAAGTGTGAGGTGATCCACTTCAGCAGGAATAAAAAAAACAAATTATTATTTAAATGGAGAGAGATTACAAAATGCTGCAGTACAAAGGGACCTGGGGTCCTTGTGCATGAAACACAAAACGATAGTATGCAGGTACAGCAAGTAATCAGGAAGGCAAATGGAATGTTGGCCTTTAATGCAAGGGGGATGGAGTATAAAAGCAGGAACTGAACAGGGTATTGGTGAGACCACACCTAGAGTACTGCGTACAGTTTTGGTCTCCTTATTTAAGGAAGGATATACTTGCATTGGAGGCAGTTCAGAGAAGATTCACTAGGTTGATTCCTGAGATGAAATGGTTGACTTATGAAGAAAGGTTGAGCAGGTTGGGCCTATATTCATTGGAGTTTAGAAGAATGAGGGGTGATCTTATTGCACCATATAAGATACTGAGGGGACTCGACAATGTAGATGCAGAGAGGATGTTTCCACTCATGAGAGAATCTAGAACTAGGGGCATAGTTTAAGAATAAGGGGTCGCCCATTTAAAATTGAGATGAGGAGGAATTTCTTCTCAGAGAGTCGTAAATCTGTGGAATTTTCTGTCCCAGAGAGCTGTGGAGGCTGGGTCATTGAATATATTTAAGGCGGAGGTAGACAGATTTTTAAACGATAAGGGAATGAAGGGTTATGGGGAGCGGACAGGGAGTTGGAGCTGAGCCCAAGATCAGATCAGCCATAAGAACATAAGAATTAGGAACAGGAGTAGGCCATCTAGCCCCTTGAGCCTGCTCCGCCACTCAACAAGATCATGGCTGATCTGGCCGTGGACTCAGCTCCACTTACGCGCCCGCTCCCCGTAACCCTTAATTCCCTTATTGGTTAAAAATCTATCTATCTGTGATTTGAATACATTCAATGAGCTAGCCTCAACTGTAATTGTATTAAATGATTGTATTAAATGGTGGAGCAGGCTCATAGGGGCAAATGGCATACTCCTGCTCCTATTTCTTATGTTCTTATGTTCTTAAAGACTAACAAAGGAGTTTTAATATCTTTTGTCCGGAGCTGTCAGTTGTGGAATAGCACTGTGGTTCATAATATGTCCCCAGAGATATTCAACAATGATTTTTCATTCTGGAAATTGTGCTGTTCAGTCTCCCTTGGGAAGCCTTTTCCTCAGCTGTCAAATATTCTCATGTGGTTGCCCCCTCTGTGGCAAAAACGAAGCAAAACGAGAAATTAAATTCCATCGCTCCCTGGGCATGCCTGCACCAGACAATGAGAACAAGAGGTATTATTAGGACTGATATTGCTTTAGATCCGTTTTTAGGCTCTGCGCTGTCCCTCATTTGCATAGGTAAGAGGCATAGGGCCCAAGTTTCCACATGATTTGCGCCTGATTTTTAAGAGCAACTGGTGGAGACCGGACTATCTTAGAAATCGCAATTCTCCACATTTTTTTTTCTGCAGTTCTAGTCAGGTAGAACAGTTCCACTTTGGAGCAGAATTTTTTCTTCAAAAGGGGGCGTGTCCGGCCACTGACGCCTGATTTGAAAGTTTCCACAGCGAAAACGTACTCCAAACTAACTTAGAATGGAGCAAGTGAAGATTTTTGTAGAACTGAAAAAACCTGTTCTACACATTAAAAAATCAGGCGCAGGTTACAAATTAGGCGTCCAGAACGAGGTGGGAGGGGGGAGGGGGGGGGGAAGGGAAGTCATTAAATTCTACAATAAATCCTTATTTATACTTATACAAATATTATACAAATAAATCCAACCTGAATAAAAATTTATAAGCAAAGAAAAGATTAAATAAACCATCTTCCTACCTGTGTGAAAGTGCTTCAGCCAGGGAGAATGCTGCAGCAAGCCTCACAAAACGAGGCAGCCGTTCCCGAACGCGGGGGTGGGGGAAGGAGGGAGGGAGGGAACCGACCGAACGCGGGGCGGGGAGGAAGCCGTTCCAGACGGCGGGCGGGAGGGAGGGAGGGAAGGAGACAGAAGGCTGCAGGAAGCCTCAGAAATTGAGGAGCCATTTCCCGACAGCAAAAGGGGGAGGTCGTCGGGAAACGGCTGCCTCAACTTTCTGAGGCTTCCTGCAGCCTTCTCAGTGCTGATGTGCTGATGGCAATGTGCTTTTATTAAAAAATGTTCAAAAACTAAACAGCTACAAAGAACTACAAAAATGGCCTAGTGCCAATGTTTCCCTCACACTGCGTGTGCGCGAAAGCTCCAACGCGCACGCACAGCGTTGCCGGCAGGAAAAAACTAATTTAAATGGTACCCGCTCCCTCCCACTTACAAAATCGGCGCGAGTGTAGGTTCCGTCCCCCTGGGCGCTGCGCCAAACAGACAAGGAGCTGCAGGGCGCTCCAGAATCGCGAGTTTTTTTTCCGGCGGCGTTTTAGGCGCGAAAAGCGGGCGCCCAGCTCGGCGGGGCGCCCGTTTTTTATCGTGTGGAAACTTGGGCCCATAGTGTTTGTTTTAGTCAGAGCAGGATGCAGATTTAAAATTTTTTTTTAATTCATTCATAGGATGTGGTGTCACTGTCAAGGCCAGCATTTATTGCCCATTCCTAATTGCCCTAGAGTAGGTGGTGGTGAGCCACTTTCTTGAATCGCTTCAGTCCATGTGATGAAGGTATTCCCACAGTGTTGTTATTGATAAACAGGATATTGCTGCAGAAACATTTCTGCCGCCATGCAGACTCTGCCATTATCTTATACAGTCTGAGGCCGGATGGAATACGTGTGGTGTTACCATGAGAAGCAGCAGCCTCATCAATGCCATCTCTAGCCATGTCAATGCTGCTGGGTGCTTCCAGTGGACAGCAATAAAATCTGTGAATTTCTGCCTCTGCTTTCTCTCAATCTGATCCCCTAGCATGTTGAAGCCAGACAAAGGAGCTTCATGTAGATTGGAGCCCAAGTCTTCTGGGGCAACAGACTAGGCTTTCGTGATAGATACTCCAATGATGCTTAGGTTCAGTGCCACAGGGAACAGGTGTGAGTCACTCTTGGAGTTGCTATGCACTACATGTGGACAGCAAAGCCATTCTTGCACTAAATACAGAGCTGTCACTAGCGGACTCCTGCGTATTCCTAGGCAGACCTCGCAGGGTAGTTTTGGACAGTGAATCCTATAAATGATCCTTCTTAGTACAGTGATACCATTTTATAAACAGCATCCCCCCCACCCCACCACTGTGATGTCCAAATCCCTAGGCAATACTCCTGAGAAAGGAAACATGCTGGCCCTCTGGTCAACAGGTTGCTGCTGATTCACTTCTATCACCACTTCCTCTTCCTAACAGGTGCACCGTGAATTACGCAGTGCTTGAATGTATGTTTATGAGTGCTCGAGTGGGTGAGTGGTTGACTGAGTCAGTGAGTGAGGAGGGGGAGACGACGTTATGGGATAACTATGTCATACAGCTTAGGGCCAATGAAAAATTGTTTACAGATAGGCAATGGTTGCTCACAATGCTTGAAACAGGATCTAGACTGCGGGGGTTCTCAGCTTATGCTTGATGGGGCCCACAAGAATTGTGTGTCGAAGTACTAGCCCTGAGCTTGGTGGAGGCCATTGGATTCACCTTTCCTCATGGCCTCTATGTCTTACAGCCAGTCAGATCCAGTGTGATCTCGTTAAAGGTTTGACATTTCTGGGACCCCTCCAAGTTTGGATCTGTTCCCCCCACAGCTAATGCAACATCTATGTGCACATCACTGCACCTTAACTGGAAAATCAACTATATGTTCCACTATGTTTTCTTTTACAGATGGGAAGATCGGCCTGGATTTGAAAAGGTTGAGAGCAAAATGCGTAACTACCATGATCAGATAACACAGAAGCCAACAACAGTTTGACAAAGTACCCAGGATTATATTATACCAGACAAGCATTGAAGTTACATTTAGAAGTCATGCTGTATCTGCTATCCATGAGAGCTCTTGTAGTCAGTAGCGATGAAAGTTTACAGCAGCTATAAATCTGGATTTTTCAGCATACATTTTGTTAATCACATAATCTTACTTTGAATAAAATTGTTTTCAGTTGTTTTTGATGTTAGTGTTATTCAGGGACCTAGAAATTCATCCTGGGCAGTGGCACAAAACAGGCGTTATTAGATCAGCTGCCCGCTATATGCAGTGCCCGCTCACCACACAAGACAAATTTATAGGCCAGGAAGTTCTCTTGGCTGTGTTATAGCAGTGGCGTAAAATACCAAAATAAAATAAAAATTAAAAAATAGAAATGTTTTGTGCCGGTAAATTTATATTACAATGTTGTATTATATAAAATTAGGGATGATACAGATACATTACAAATCTATAATGTACAAGATCAAAGTTATAATTGGCTTATTACAAAATTGTATGCATGGTGTCTCATGATGAAACGTTCCCAATTTCTATCAACAATATTTTCACTCAGAACTAGAATAAAAGGAGCACTAAATTCTTTGACAAGAAAATGATGAATTTGAACCTTCACAAGAGCATCCTCTCAACCAATTCTTGTCCCAAAGAGAGATGATTACTCTTTTCCCTGTACTGCCTCATGGGGAAATTGAGTTAGTACAAGGGGCAGGCAGACTATTGTAATCAGGTAGATGTGCCAACTCTGACACATGGATTACAACCAAATAGTAAATTGCCAACTTAGGCCAAATTGTTATGCACTCTGTCTCCTTGGTAGAAGGAGGGAAAGTCTCCAGGGTTTCTGTTTAAACGTGTACTTCAGTAGCCACTCCACCCAACTGGCTGACTGCAAAATGCTGTTGATGGAGGCCATAGAGCTGCCCTTGCTCACCCAATGCTCTTAGCCAGAGTCCAATATGAGATGAACTGCCGGGAGGCTATTAAGGAAAGACATAGTTATCAAATCCTTAACAAAGTATGGGAGGAAAAAGTAAAGGCAAGCAGATAATTTTTGTCAGAAAACTTGTTGCAAAATACTATCCTAATAATAGGAACAGTTCTTCACAATCATACAGTATTTACAATGTACTCCACGTGGTGTTTGCGGCCACATTTTCTTTATTTCCTCAAAATGGATTCTGCCTCTCAATCACAGTGTGAAGAACAAGCAGAACAAGCCAGCCTCTGGATTGCATCATGAATGCTGTCAATACCACTTTAAAAGATCAAGCTAGAACTCCAGGATGAGATTCTCTCCCCATTACATATTACCTCAATCAAAACCAACTAGCTCATTGTCTCGCGTGGATGTCCATACAGAATGGTATTTAGACTTAGATTTCTTAGTTGATAATAGTTTCTCTCTATCTATTAAAAAGGTTTCCCTTAATATCGTGAAAATATCGATCAAATCACCCTACTAAATTCCAGGGACTACAACTCGAGTTTGTGTAATCGCTTGTCATAATTTAACCCTTGAAGTCTGGGTATCATTCTGGTATGCCTACACTGCACTCCCTCCAAGGTCAATATATTCTTCCTAAGGTGTGGTGCCCTGAACTGAACACAATATTCCAGGTATGGTCCAATCAGGGCTTTGTATAGCTGTAGCATAGCTGCCACCCCCTTGTATTCTAGTCCTCTAGATATAAATGCCAGTATTCCATTAGCCTTTTTGATTATTTTCCATACCTGTCCATAACATTTTAATGATCTATGTGCATCACCCCCTAAGAATCTTTGGACCTCCACTGTTTTTGAAGTTTTCACCATTTAGAAAGTACTCTGACCTATCTTTTAAAGTTCAAAGTGGATAACCTCACGCTTGCCTACATTGAAATTCATTTGCCACAGTTTTGTCCATTTGCATAATCTATTGATATCTCTTTGTAATTTTATGCTTCCATCCACATTACTTACAATACCACCTATCTTTGTGTGATTGGCATTGCTGGGTCCCGACCTAGGCTGCTACTTTCCGTGGTGTTATGTCTGTAATGTACTTATGAATGACTCCACGAGGCAATGTGTTGTACTCAAACTGTAGTGACCTTGGTCCTTTATTCGTAACTAAGAGTGAGGCAGCCGCATGGTCACTACCCTTTTATACAGCCCCTGCCACCAGGGAAGGAAACCCCGGTTTCCACCAGTTGCACCCTCTAGTGGTGCCACCATAGTATATATACACAGTGTAAACCTTATTGATAGTACATCAGGTAAACAAGTCTCCATCTTATGCAACTATACAGTGACTACACAGAGAGTATATCTATAGTCTGCATATATAACACGTGGGACCTTGATTAGAGTCGAACGTCTGTTTACTCCAGGTATGATCCCCTGTGTCAAAGGGGATGGGAGGGGAGGGAATGTAGAGCTTACTTGAGGGTTCAGGACTGGACTGCTGAAGATAGAAGCTTGAAGATCTGAGGAATTAGCATAGAGTCTAACCAAAAGACTGCTCGGCAGTGGGGGGTGATGGGGCACTTTCGAACAGTGGGTCTCCATTCCAATTCCCACTCTACCCCTTTACCCATGGCAGAGGCCTAAGCTGCAGTCGCAGTGCCATAGGCACCATCTAGAATTAGTTAATATAGGAAATCGCCCCCTGACCCCACGTACTCTGGCAGGGTCAATAGCAGAGGTTCTCAGCGGGCAGATAGAGGTATTTACATCAGGATCGGCAGCCATGGATGTTCAGGCCATTGTTTCTGTGGTCAAATACCACCTGACTATTAACTGAGTGCAAACCTGATCTCTGCTTGAAGACCAAGGTATTGATACGAGCAGCCACATGGGTATCATGATCGACTCTCTGTACTGTTCATCTGTTCAAACCTGTGCATTCTGTGAAGCTGATGCCTCCTCCTTCAAATCCATTGACTAAGGGGTCAGGGCTTGGAAGTCCCTAAGAAAAGAATACCTGACCAGACTCACAGAGACTGGGATAACTATGGAAGCCAGCTTGCCAAGTGAGGAGAGATGTACTAGCTTCTTAAATAGCAGAGGTAGGCCTCACTGGGGGGGGGGGGAGAAGTCAGACCAGAGAATCAGCCTGGGACCCCAAAAGATTTCACTAACAATTGTTTTTAATATGAGGTAGATGTAAAAGATTGAATGGCGCTATTCAAAAAGAGCAGGGGAGTTTTCGGAGTGTCCTTTAATCCTCAACTAACACCACAATATTTCATTGCTGCTTTTGGCCCTTGCAGTGTGCAAATTGTTTGCTGTATTTCCTACATTACAACAGTGACTACACTTCAAAAGTACTTCATTTACTGTAAAGCACTTTGGGACGTCCTGAGGTCATGAAAGGCGCTATATAAATGCAAGTTCTTTCTTTCTTCTGATTATGCCTCTGTGAAGTGACTTGGAATGCTTTTCTATATTGAAGGCAGTGTATAAATGGAAGTTGTTGTATGTTGTTATGCAGCTAACAAATACAAACGGAAGTGTAGTATTAATGCACAAAACAGCTGCCCATTACAGTATATCGGCCAGGGGTTAGGGACTGAATCAGAAAAATAATGAGTGAGTGAGAACAGACATTCAGAACAAACTATGATAAAAATAGATAGAAAAGGGGAGAATATTAGAATATTAGAGACTGAAGTTTAACTAAAAAAAACTCAACTTCTTCCTGCTTTATTCAAGTTAATTTGACTTAAAAAAGCATCAATTCCACTGAAGTGACCTATTATATTTACTGGTATTAACTTAATCATTTTAGTTGTAGATGCCACTTTGCAAATAACACATTGTACTATTTAAAAAAATCTAAATACCTGTCATTTTCTAAAAAAACAATGATGTGGCATTCTAAAATTAATCAAAAAATTAAAATTAATAATCATATCAAACAGTTAAAAAACTGGAAATGTTATGATACATACCAAGGACAAAATACATCTATCAGTCCTATAGTTCATTGCACCTACCATTCCTCTGCCCCAACATCCCGGAGAGACAAAAAAAAAACACAGCGGTCGTAGCTAATTCAAGAATCCTGTCAAAAATTCCTCTCTGACTCTCAAAGGCAATCAAGCAAGCCACAAAAACTTTACCCCCCCACCCACTGTAACCCGAGATTGCCTCAGATGAGGAGGTTTGGTTTGCAGCCAGGGAAGTGTCAGATATTCCTTCGTCATACAAAGAGCAGCATGAGTCACTGATTTACCAATTAAGCCTCCGACATAGAATTTTTAATAGAAAGACAGACTGTAATTCAAGTGTAATACCCTGGAGAACTGTAACGTCACTTTTATATTAATTATATTAATATAATTTTACATGTTAATTTTATATTCATTTATTGTAGTATTTGCGGTTTCTTTTCCTCTTAAGTCAAATTATATTCGCAGCACTTTTTCATGTAGTGCGAATAATGCGGGAAGAATTCATTTGGCCATCAAGTGCAGCAAGATCAAACACAATTTCTAAACAATTGCACTTAGGGGATGTAGATTCATCGGGGCCCTGGTTCAAGCTTGAAGAAGGCGATGAACCCACAACATGCCCACACATTGCGAGGCCCAATCTTGGCCTGAAATCGGGTCTCTGGCCCCAATAATATTAATTGGGCAGGCTGCTAGCATCTGTCATTTCTCCACAGGTTTAAATAAATAAGTTTTGAGCCACTTGCCTTGCTGGCAGCAGTCCAAAAGCAAGTCACAAGAGGGAGGTTGTGGAGCAGTGAGGTGAGGGGTTGGCTGGGGAGATCAGGATACTATGGAGTCGGGAGAGCACTCTTGCTCCTCCTGGCTCCAAAGCGACAATCAAAAAGGAATGTAAACTTTCAGGACCAGCTGCTGCTCCTCCACTGTATGACATCAAATTCCAGCAAGGGGGCCTAAAACAGGCATCAAGCCCCTCATTTATATATGGAAGGGACTAGCACCTGTTTTTGGCAGCCACCTGGAATGCCTGAAAAATCACCTGACCCAATATCGGGTCGGACCCCTTTCAGGCATCCTTTGGGTGCAGGGCGTTGGTCCCCCGAAATTGGCCTTCATTGCATCCATTCTATGCGCGAAAAATGAGTGCAACAGGATCAAATTTCTATCCCTGTCATAATTTCTCCATACAGCAACCAGAGTAATCTTCCCCTATTTTACTCTTAAGGATATTTTCACTTTTAGCTGACTCATTGGTTTGATCATCATGACTTGAAATCACAGCAGCTCTTCAAGGTAGAAAGGAATAACTACAGCATTTATATTTCAAACATTTCGTAAAATAACATATTAATGCAGTCCCCTCATTGGTTGGGAACTTAACCGGCTCAAACACGTGTGTGTGTGTCATTTGTTTCTCTTTTGGTTTACAATAGAAAAAAAAAATTCTGTTGGATTTATAGTATTAATAATTAACTTATTCTAAGGGTGTTCTTACACAAGAACATTTTCTTTGACACAAAATTTCCAAAACTAGCACCACTGGTTATCAACATTTGACAGTTCTAAGAGCTATTCTTATGGTGGGGATTCTGTTCTTTTCAGTTATTTTCTTGGTTCAAATTAGTTTGAGACTTATTTGATAATAAATGCTTTATTTGTATAGGATATATATGCTTAATTACATATTTTATTGGCTAAATAATGGTTAGAATTGTGTGATGGAAATCACGCAATTGGAGTATAGTACCAGCAGGGAGGGCTACTAAACGGGGCATAATCTAGATCTACCAGGTTTCCACACCTTTTACACTACCCAGCAGATTGCCTCCAGTAGGGGTCAAGGTATTTCTTCTGCCAGCCCCCTCCCCGTTACATCATGGCAGCACTCTAGGGGCATGTCTGGGAGTGTTACCCGGGGTATCCGGTAATTTTGCTACAAGCACTCCGATAGTCCCAATGAGACCTATATCTGCTGAGAGCAGGAGTAGGTTGTGTTGTAGGCATTTGGGACATAAAATTCAAAAAGGGATGAGCAACACTGTGAGCCCCACAGAGGCCAGGTGTTGTGGGAGGGGGAAACATTTCCCATTTTCACACCTTCGGCCCGAATGTGCCACTACCTCTGCGGGACGGACGTTCCTGTTGAGTCACTACAGATGCAGACACCCAGCATTACTATTTAAATTATCTCATTCTCGGGATCTGCTGGAAGTTAGTGACATGCAGCAGTTTCACCCCAGCATCCTCCGGCATGCAGTATCACTGAAGATGCTGCAGGCTATAATTTCTACAATGAATGCAAATGCTCCCAAACACAAAATCATTATTTGTTTTTGAATACTTTACCACCGGTGTTTCTTTTTATTTTTGCTGGTTATGCTATCAAAAAATGGTAACGTCTGTACAGATCTAGGGGTACTGGCAGCAGCAGTCTTGTGATTGTAACAATAATATTAAAAAGAGGCATGTAATGTGTGCACCTGTGAGTATGCTCACAGGTTTGAAGTGCTGTTGCATTGTGAGTGGCTTAGCCAGTCATGTGATGTTCACAAGACTCAATAAAACCCCAGTCAGTTGGGTCTAGGTCATCCACGATGAGGTATGCAGTTGTAAGCCTAGTGGATGAACTGGTAATGTGTAGTGTGATTGTTAAACCTTTGCTAATAAACCAACTAGTTCTTAATAACAATATATTGCTATGAATTCTTAAGCAAAAAACCCATGAAGCAAATACATTACAAGGCTTATAATTCATTTTGATCTGAATTTGCAAATTAACAAACAGACAGAAAAAATCTGTTGTACTCTGTAATAGAAGTCTGTATGATTTTTGACAATTCAGACTTATAATTTAAAAATCATAGAATTTTACAGCACAGAGGAGGCCAACTGGCTTATTGTGTCTGTGCCAACTCGATGAAAGAGCTATCCATTTAGTACCGTTCACCTACCACACCCTTTTCATTTTCCTTCTTCCTCAAATATTTATCTACCTACTTTACTTTTAAAAGTTTTCATTACAGTTTCTGCTGCTGCCATTGTTCTTGCAGCATTCCATATCCTAACAACCTTCTTCTTTATCAAATATCTCCTGTCTTCATTCTTTTGGAGATAATTTTAAATTGGACGCGACTGCTGCTAACGAACCACTAATGAGTGGTTGCGCATGCGCAGTTCCTGTGGTTTTTTGTGTTTGTGGTCGCCCGCCTTCCCAAAGTGAGGAATAACGAAGCAGATTTAGAGAATTCTGTTAGGATCGTTCATTTTAAATAAAATTCAACTGTGAATTTATTTTTTAAATTTGTAGTTTGTCCATCGAGACAGTGGTTCTTAAACTGGAAAAATCACCAGTAACATTAACCCAACCTAGCAATATTAACCCAACTTAGCAACATTAATTAAACTTTATTAGTGATGTGCTTCAGCACTTCTCCGATCCTCCGTCTGTTGTGGTGAACGTTATTTTTAACATTTGGGACCTGACAGTTATGCGCAGAATATTTCTGCGTAGCTTCCAGTAGCTTCTGGTTTGTTGGCAGGTGTCACTCGTTTTTGCACCTTTGCAAACTCAGTGGAATTAGCATTTCCATATTTACCTCATTAAAACTCTCCATCATTTTGAGTATTTCTAACAGATCTCTGCGAAACTTCTCTGTCCAATCTACTCAATTAAAAATGACAGAAATGGAGAAACCGAAATGTTTTAGTAATATTTTTGTCTGAATTCCTGATAACTGAATTGTGTAGGACACGTGCGCCTGTGAAACCTATTTTGTAAATGTTTCCAATGGGAATGTTGCAATGTCAACACTTTGGTGTTATGCTTACCCTTAAGTACGGGTAAGTGTCATGCCACTAGGTGCTGCTGGAAATGAGCATTCCAATGTTGGATGGCAACGCTAACCTGTAATGATGGCCTGTCACAACATTAGATTGCACTAAATCATCTCTTCCCCGTAAATCATGGAAAATGCTTTCAAATATTTTCACGCACCATTTTGTTTCTCAGTAAGTGAAATTTGTAACGCCCAAAATATGGTTCCAAACAAAGTTAAAATTCAAATAATTATATATTTCACAATAAGATGACACATTTATCCATTGAATTGTTTTTATGTCTTTTAATACATACATTAAAGTTTTTACTCAAGGGCTTCAGCCTTACTCAAAGCCTGGACTTTGACTTGATACTTGAGCTGTCACTCTGTTAGCTGAATGAAGATTGGGCATTCTGATGATGTAATGATCTGAATTTCTCAGGATATATCAGTACCATTTAGTCAACGGAACTGTGGAAATATTTTTCTTAGCCTCTAGCAGTTTCTGCTTAGTTGTTTTTCAAATGTAGCTGTAGCAAAGCTAGAGAACAAATTTCAATAGATTTACTGAAGTAGTTTATATTGTTTTTTGTAAACAGGGAGGCTATATATGTGAGAGAGAGTAGACAAGCTGGCCTGATTACACACTTCATAGAATCATAGCAACTTACAGCACAGAAGGGGGCTATTTCGACCCAACGTGTCGACAAAGAGCTATCCAGCCTAATCCCACTTTCCAACTCTTGGTCCGTAGACTTGTAGGTTACGGCACTTCAAGTGCACATCCAAATACTTTTTAAATGTGGTGAGGGTTTCTGCCTCTACCACCCTTTCAGGCAGTGAGTTCCAGACTCCCACCACCCTCTGGTGAAAAAATTTCCCCTCAAGTCTCCTCTAAACCTCTGACCGATTATTTTAAATCTATGCCCCCTGGTCATTGATCCCTCTGCTAAGGGAAATAGGTCCTTCCATCACTCTATCTAGGCCCCTCATAATTTTATACACCTCAATAAGGTCTCCCCTCAGCCTCCTCTGTTCCAAAGGATACAAACCCAGCTTATACAATGTTTCCTCACAGCAAGATGGCTGAATTTTGGGTTTTTCTGTTTTCGGGGCGAAAATGGAGGGGGGGCGGGTGCAGGAAAGTTACCGGCGCTTTCGTATGAAAGTTTCGGCATCTGAGCCTTGCATCGGGGGCGCAGCACTAAGGCAGGCTTTGTACACTTTTCATGGCGCAAGTATGGAAACTCGCGAACTAAAGAGCTGGGCCGTGTGTGCTCCGAGAGAGGCCTGGAGGGGGGATAAAAAACCTTAAAAAAACCCACAAAAACATTCCCAAAGCATTGCCCACGCCACCACAACACAAATCACTAAAAAAAATGTTAAAAACAAACACTCGCACTTACCTTTGAAGAATTTTACCTTCCTCTGTGCCGCCAGTTTTGCTGGACCGCTGTGATTTCCCAGGCGGTCATTGCGGGCGCACTTCCAGGCGGACGGATCAGGCAAAAGTCAAAACACCTGCCGGTGTCGCAACCAGAGGCATTGCACATCCGGCGCAGCTCTTCCCGGTGGAACTGCTCAGTGTTGCTGCAAAACCGGACCAGAGGATCACGACGGGGCACAGAACACCTCACTGCCGCTTTTCACGCTGCTCCGGGGTGAAACCCAGAGCGCAAAGGACCGGAAAAGCCAGCCCAGAATTTTCCAGTCCAGGCAGCATCCTTGTAAATCTCCTCTGTGCCCTCACTAGTGCAATCACATCTTTCCTGTAATGTGGTGAACAGAACTGCATGCAGTACTCTAGTTGTGGCTTAACTAGTGTTTTATACAGTTCAAGCATAACCTCCCTGCTCTTGTATTCTATGCCTTGGCTAATAAAGGCAAGTATTCCGTAAGCCTTCTTAACCATTTCATCTACCTGGCCTGCTACCTTCAGGGATCTGTGGACATGCACTCCAAGGTCCCTTTGTTCCTCTACACATCTCAGTGTCCTGCTCATTTAACATGTATTCTCTTGCCTTGTTAGCCTTCCCCAAATGCATTACCTGATCAGTTCATTGATATCTTCCTTCAGACTACAGCTTTCTTCTTCATTATCAACCACATGGCCAATTTTTGTATCATCTGCAAACTTCTTAATCATACCCCTTACATTCAAGTCTAAACCATTGATATGTGCCACAAAAAGCAAGGGACCTAGTACTGAGCCCTGCAGAACCCCACTGGAAACAGCCCTCCAGTCACAAAAATACCCATCAGTTATTACCCTTTGCTCCCTTCCTCTGAGCCAATTTTGGATCCAACTTGCCACTTTGTCCTGGATCCCATGGGCTTTTACATTCATGACAAGTCTGCCATGTGGGACCTTATCAAAAGCCTTGCTAAAATCCATATACACTACATCAAACACACCACCCTCATCGACCTTCCTTGTTACCGCCTCATAAAGTTCAATCAAGGTTGTCAGACATGACCTTCCCTTAACAAGTCCATGCTGACTATCCTTGATTAATCTGTGTCTTTTTAAATGAAGGTTTATCCTGCCCCTCAGAATCGTCTCCAATAATTTTCCCACTACCGTAATTACTTGGTCTATCCCTTTCTTCCTTTTTAAACAAAGATACAATGTTAACAGTCCTCCAGTCCTCTGACACCACACCTGTAGCCAGGAGAATTAGAAAATGATGGTCAGAGCCTCTGCTATTTTCTCTTTTGCTTCTCTTCACAGCCTGGGATACATTTTATGCGAGGATTTATCCACTTTCAAAGCTACTAAACCTCTTGATACTTACTCTCTCACTATGTTTATTTCATATAATATTTCACACTCCACCTCCCTGATTGCAATGTCTGCATCATCCTCTCTTTTGTGAAAACAGACGCAAAGTATCCATACCCGCATCTTCCATTTCCACACACAGATTACCTTCATGGTCTCTAATAGGCCCTACTCTTTCTTCAGTTATCCTCTTGCTCTTAATGTATTTATAAAATATCTTTGGGTTTTTCTTGCTTTTACTTGCCAATATTTTTTATGCTCTCTCCTTGCTTTCCTAATTTCCTTTTTAATTTCAGCCCTGTACTTCCTATACTTCTAGGCTCGTAAGCCTCCCTTTTTTTCTTTATCCTACCCTGTATGCCCCTTGAGATCCAGGGGCTCTAGATTTGTTAGTCCCACTCTTTTTTTTTAAGGGAACAAACTCTGAATCCTCAGGATCTCCTCCTTGAATGCCGTCCACTGTTCTGACACTGATTTACCTTCAAGTATCTGTTTCCAGTCCACTTTGGCTAAATCACATCTCAGTTCAGTAAAATTGGCTTTCCCCTAATTGAGAACTTTTATTCCTGGTCTATCTTAGTCCTTTTCCATAACTACCCTAAATCTAACTGAATTATGATCACTAGCACCAAAATGCTCGCCCACTAATACCCTTTCCACCTGCCCAGCTTCATTCCCTAAAACTAAGTCCCCTCCCATGTTGGGCTTGCTCCATACTGGCTAAAAAAGTTCTCCTGAATGCACCTTAGGAATTATGTACCCTGCCCTTCTTTCAGCCATGCCTCAGTAATAACTATAATATCATACTCCCATGCATTTATCTGTGCCCTCAGCTCATCTGCTTTATTCCTTAGAGTCCTTGCATTGAAGTATATACCATTCAGCACTGCCAAACTCCATTGTTGTCTATTTTCTAGCCTTTGCTTCCTCTGACTTCCAAATTCACTTTCTAATTTTGTGCTTTCCAATTCCAGCTTTGCTTCTCTCCCTTTTGAATCTACTCTCAGGTTCCCATCCTGCCAAGCTAATGTAAACCCTCCCCAACAGCACCAGCAACTCCCCCCCGCCACCACCCCACCTGCCGACAAGGATATTGGTCCTGACTCTGTTGAGGTGCAATCCATCAGGCTTGTACTGGTCCCACCTCCCCAGAAACGGTACCAATACCTCAGGAATCTAAAGCCCTCTCTCTCCCCTGCACCATCTCTGCAGCCACTCATTCATCTGCTCTATCCTCATATTTCTGTATTCACTAGCACATGGCACCAGGAGTAATCGGAGATTACTACCTTTGAGGTTCTGTTTTTTAAACTCTCCTATCGCCCTAAAATCTGCCTGCAAATCCTTATCACTCTTTCTACCTATGGCATTGGGGTACTGATATGGATCATGACCTCTGGCTGTTCACCCCCCGCACCCCCCCCAGAATGTTCTGCAGCCGCTTAGTGACATCCTTTATCCTGGCACCAGGGAGCCAAAATACCACCATGGAGCGACATCTGCGGCCACAGAAACCTCTGTCTGCTCCCCTAACTATTGAATCCCCTACCACTATTGCTCTTCCACTCTTCTTTCTCTCCCACTGTGGCTGCACTTCCCAGAAGAACCATCGCCCTCCACCAGTGCTCAGAACAGAATACTGGTTGGAGAGCGAGATACACCCAGGGGACTCCAGCACTACTTGCCTGGTCCTCTGCTTCTGTCTGGTGGTCACCCATTCCCTCTCTGTCTGCACACTCGTAAGCTGCGGGGTGACCAGCTCTAGAAATGTGCTATCATACGAACATAAGAACATAAGAATTAGGAGCAGGAGTAGGCCATTCTGTACCTCGAGCCTGCTCCGCCATTCAATGGCTGATCTTCTACCTCAACTCCACTTTCTTGCACTATCCCCATAACCCTTGATTCTCTTAATATCCTAAAATCTATCGATCTATGTCTTGAATATACTCAAAGACTGAACCTCCATAACCTTCTGGGGTAGAGAATTCCAGAGATTCACAATCCTCTGAGTGAAGACGTTTCTCCTCATCTCAGTCCTTAATGGCCGATCCTTTACTCTGACACTGTCACCCCTGGTTCTAGATTCCTCAGCCAGAGGAAACATCCTCCCTGAATCTACCCTGTCAAGTCCTGTAAAAATTTTGTATGTTTCAATGAGACCACCTGTCATTCTTCTAAACTTTAGAGAATATATGTCTCGTCAATCTCTCCTCATAGGACAATCCCCCCATCAAAGGAATCAGTCTGTAGAACCTTTGTTGCACTCTCTCAATGGTAAGTAAATCCTTCCTTAGGTAAAGAGACCAAAGCTGTACACAGTACTCCAGGTGCCGTCTCACCAGGGCCCGATATAATTGCAGTAAGACGTCTTTACTCTTATACTCAAATCCTCTTGTAATAAAGACCAGCATACCATTTGCTTTCTTAATTGCTGGCTGTACCTGCTTGCTAACTTTCAGTGATTCAGTATCCACAAAGTTCTCAGTCTCGCGGATGCACTGCAGTGACTCCAACTGCCGCTCAAGCTCCGAAACACGGATCTCGAGCTGCGTAGCTGGCGACACTTCCTGCATCATGTGGTCATCCAGGCCACGCGAAGTGTCCAGGATTTCCCACATGGCACATTCCACGGGACAGAGCTGCCCTGCCATGTCTCTATTGAATAGACTAAGAACTAACATAGCAGAAATAAAATTAAAACTTAAAAAAAACGCTCACCAAATACTCACCAATCAGCTTCTTTCCTTGTGCCAACTGTTTTTTTACTCTGACATCACTCTTTCGAATTCTGCCTCTGTTGAGTCACTCCCAGCTCTGCTCCCACTCGGGTCAGCCTCCCCTGGTCTCGGGCCTCCTCTGTACCTTTTGTTTTGCATGTTGTATCCTTCAGGAACTATATAAAGGTGAAAGTGGGAGAGACGTGCTGAAATTCCGTGTTTACATAATTTCCCTTGGGGTTTGCCAGTTTCTCCCTGAAGTTACGGGAGGAGACGACCACTCCCCCTCCTCTCCGCTCACCCACTATGGAATTTCAGGGCCAGACTGTCTTTCCTCATCCTAATTTGACAATATTTTGGGGTTTCTTCGTGTAAACCCAGCAGTCTGTCTCTCCAGTGTTCAAGGGTTTTAGAAGGGTTTGTAAACCAGTCTCATTGAAATTCTGAACTCTTCTCTTCTTCCTTTTATTGTTCTTGTGTTTTTTTGTAGCGTTTTGTGTTGGAACCTCCAGTGGAAGATATTCTTGAAAAGTGGGATAAAATAACACGTAAGACATCATATGCAACTACCTGATAATGAGCGCAGTGGTCTAAACACGTTTCAATTTATCTTTTGCTCTTCAAGCCTGCTGTTGCAATTTTTGTCAGCCGTTTTAAGGATGGCATTCTAATTTCCAACCACATTACTCACATTTTAAACAGGATTTGCACTGGATATTCTCCAATAGATATGCAAACAGGCTGACATAAAATTCTGGCAGATTCGACTCTGCAGACCATCGGTGGGCAAGGGGAGGGTGCAACTACAGATACATTGACACAAATTGCACCACTCACCATGTGGAATTTTGGGGCCCAGATTTGTACTTTGAATTGGTGCACGTTGTATGTTATCTTGATGTATAATCTCAGCTTTAAAAATCATATATATAGGTACATGAATAAACTAACATTTTTAGTTTTTACAGACTAAAGGACAGAGTTATGGAGTACAATCCCCATTCCAGCTACCTCACCTCAGATAGCTAATTTCATCCAGACCATTCCTTGGGCGTTCCATTTGATAATCCGCTCTTTGTTTGAGGATTGAGGAGGAATTCTGTCTGCTGAAGCAGAGGCAGGTGTACTTGTATCACATGAAGATGCAATGGATATAGCCATATCCCATATGTGTCTACAGATCAAAGCAGTTTTCTAGAAATATTTAATAAGAAATAGGAACAGGAGTAGGCCACCTGGCCCCTCGAGCCTGCTCCACCATTTAATAAGATCATGGCTGATCTGATCATGGACTCAGGTCCACTTCCCTGCACGCTCCCCATAACCCTTTATTCCCTTATCACTCAAAAATCTGTCTATCTCCGCCTTAAATATATTCAATGACCCAGCCTCCAGAGCTCTCTGGGGCAGAGAATTCCACAGATTTACAA